>NC_085057.1:14765563-15069451 GCF_963662255.1 Cinclus cinclus | reverse complement strand
CTGTAAAGTTAAAAAACCCTTAGAGTTCCATGGTTTTAAAAACAGAACCTGAAATAGGCAGGACAGAAAACTCCATGGACTCCAAATGGATATTTCCCCATTGTGCATGCTGGGTTTGCATGTGCTTTGAACACTCCCCAGAAGTAGGAACTTGCTCTTACCTTCATTGATGTTGCTGAAAATCGAACACTTAGTGTGGCCAGAGCATGTTTTGATGAAGTCAGCCCTTTGATAAGCTTTCCTCCACAATGACTGATCTATTTTTAAAAAAAATCACATTACGAAGTCAGAGATATTAGGACAGAAAACTGAGACACAAAAGAGGCAGCTAAAAGCTTCAACAGCAGATTCTACAGCAATCTGCAAAGTAGTTACAGCACTCCCTTAAAATCTCCTGAGATTATTAGGTCAGAAATACTGACATTTGGCAAAGCTAAAGGAAGAAATTAGAGACGTAACTACAGAAAAGTGAAATTCAAACACATTTAAACAAAGCTTCTCCACTGACCTTCCACCTGTCCCATATATACAAGGTGAACTACCCAGGTGATTTAACAGCATTTCACTGTTACCAAACGGAGAGGAATCTCAAGCTATGAATCTACCTGCATTAATTTGGATATCAGATGATCAGATGCCATTTTTATCATTAGAAAAAAGAAATGCCTAAAGAGCGAGGACACTAATCTAACAATTTAACCCTCTAGTCAACTAAGTACACAGGCTAAATTTAAGATTACACAGTCTCTTTTTCTGTAGCTCAATTTGAAACATTACTGAAAACCTGCTACAGTGTTTGTCCATGTCTTTCTCTGTAGACAGTCACAGACATTGTGCAACCATGAGAGTTGGCACATTTGCTGGTGTATCACAGAAAACACACTCAACTGACAGAGCTCCTCCAATTCTTGAAAAAATTCTTCCCACATTACCACTGTTAATTTTTGGACAGTGTTTACTTTGGGATGAAATTCATCTAGTGCCAGTCAATTCAAAACTTTTCATGAACATGCAATTTTCAAAAGTCTTCAAGATCTAAAATCCTTTTTCCCCACACTCATGCTCACAGAAAAGCAGAAAATTAATACAATTCTGCAATATCCTCTCTGCTTTGTTAGACTCTCTCACTCTACAGCCCATTGTAGTTCCCTTCCCACATGAAAACCACAATAAATCACTGACTCCAGAAATACACTTCAGTTCTCAACCAACAACAATCTCGTATCAATGAGAATGGCATCCACGTACTAGAAAAAGTACAGCACCCACCAAAAGTACACAGAATACAGACTGTGTGACAAAACTGAATATTCTCTCTCTCTGGAAAGACCTGAAGTGGTCAAGAAGGTATTTCAAAAAAATACCCATTGAAAACTGCTAGAAACCCTGGTATTTACATTGCAAGCAGAGCAACAAAAAAAAATCTGCATATTATGAAGCAAGCAGCACTACACCCAAAAGTGCACTTTCACAAACAAATTTCATGTCAGGACATTTTCACACATATTTGACATACTTTCATTTTCCAAATAAAAAGTACTTTGTAATAAGGGATCCTACTAGAACCACTTCTTAGGTTTTTAAGGCAGTGGAAAGGTTTAATTCGAGTATAGGTTTTGTGTAAATACTGGAAATAGTTTGGTTTTTTTTCTTTTTTTTTTTTTTTTTTGGAAACACAGTGCAGGCTCTTCCAATTTAAATGTTGTGTCCTTATTTACAAAACTTATGAAAAAAACCCACTGTTTCATAAATCAAACGGTCCTCCTAAACCCTGCATTCCCCAATTCCAGCTGCAAATTAAAGCAAAGAATCACCAGTTCTGAAATATATGCAGCAGGCCTGGCATTTGCAGAGGACCTATGAATTTATAAGCAGTATCTCACAGCCCTACCTCTATTTGATGAAGTGATTTGAAAATAGACAAATCAAAAGGCAAAAGATGCTCCTGAATGTTACTGGTTCCAAAAGGTCCCCCTGTTCCAGTGACCTGGTATTTAAGACATTAAAGAACTGAGTTAGTGTACACAATCCAACTTGTTCACATTCCAGTCTTACACAGGCAATGGCCCAAGGGCAGTGGCTTGGAAAGACAGCCAAAGTTCCAACCCACTTTTCAAATATGTTATGATTCACAACATTTGCAGGTTAACTCTTCAGGAAAACAAATACTAGCTGTTCCAGCTAAGTGCTCTGAACTTGAAGTGCCACCTTGTGCTTGCATTCTGTAGCACATGGGGCATGCAAAAAGCAGTATCAGCAAGGCTGACCAAGGCTCCATTCTCAGCTGAAAATCAGAGTTACATTCACTGAAAACAACTTCCTTGAAACCTGTGAACCCTCCAAGTCAGCAATGTCTTTAATTCCACTATAAGGGATGAAGTCCAAGGCATTGGCAAGATGGGCTTGAAGAAAATAAGCATTACACTGATATGCATCAATAAAAATGCATCCGGTACTTCCATGTGACCAAAGGATTCTGGCCTCAGAGCATGTCAGCAGTGTAAAAAGCAAGTGGTTTCATTTATGTTTGCTGAGAATAGAATTTTGAGAGAAAACTCTAAGGGTTTTCTCTGGTTATCTCTATCTTACAAGCTCTGAATGTGCCCACTCACAAGCATTCAGAAGGGCTAGAAATTCTGCAGATGGCAATTTTTCTAAACAATAAGCTCTTCTCCAGCCAGAAAACTCTCCCTTGTGAAGATTCTATACAGACAGAGAATGACAAAAGCAACTGAGGAGCCCCAGGAACACCAGTATAGCTGTGGTTTTGCTTCCCCTGATCCACTACTTGATTTCAGCTCTGAACACACGACACACTTAAAAGGCAGCTCCTCATGCAACAAATGGGCTAAAATGAGTTTTTGAGTCATAGCAAGCAGAGTTAAAAAATTACTCAGGAAAAGTATAATTCACTTATTTGCTAGGAAAAAAAGAAGTCAAATTGTCTCCTGACAAAAACTATCTGCTCTGAGGCCATTTTACTTACATTTATTCTGAAATGGCATTTTAGCTAGAAATTCAGGGCCATCTATGAAACTGAGGAGCTTTTTAGGGTTTTAATTTTAAGTTTCAGATGCAGGCAGACAGTGAAAAGGGGGGACAAGGTTTATATAGATGCACATATACACATATATGCATATACGCTGGCCTACCCATAGTGCCTGAAAAGAAAGCAAGGTTGAAGAGGTCAATATTTATTTCTTTACCCATCCCTTCTGGCACCCAGCAAGATTCTGTGGCTGCATCTATACAGAGAGCACTGCTGAAAAGACACATCACACAGCAAACACTTTGGCTAGAAGGTTGGCAGCATAAACACCGATTTAACACTGAGCTCACCTTTAGATACTTGAGTCTACAAGTGAAATCCAGAATATGCCCTAGATCTGTTTTGGCATCTCCATTAGCACAGGTAGGTTTGCCCTGCAGCAGCTGCTGAGTGACAGCATACAACTGCAAGGGCCTGATGGTGAAGACTTCTCCAGCCATTAAGAGCTGCTCTCCTGAAAAACAGAGTACCTTAGGATCAAACACAATGCTGTAAGGGTTTACACAGGAATAAATGGTACATGGAAAATGTAATGATACAAATTTGTCATTTATACTCCAAGATGAAAATTGAGGTAACAAAATTTTTTTAATGCCAAAATAATTCAGGTGTTCAGGTGGGCACTCATCACAGAGGCCCAAAGTTTCTAAAGCAACTAATGGCAAATTTCCCTCAGTCTCAGGACTGGGATCAAAGTTCCTTTACAAAATGTAAGAGTAAAAAATCTTTTTCTGAAATATTTCTAAGTTAATAGCAGTTAGGTTTTTTTTTCTATTCAGAAAACACAGCACCTGCTATCTAAAATACAGACCTTGGATCTCTTGCTATGCTGCCTAAATGCAGAATTGTAGCAAACATGTTTTTTGGAAAGTATGGGGATCTTCTGCACACCAATACCAAAGCAAACACCCAGAACAGAAAATGCCTTATCTAATTATAACTTTACAGTCCCATTTAACAGTAGGAACAGCAGGAAGCAGCATATAAAAGCCTCTCTGAAGGCACCATAAGCTAGATGTAGGCTACAGCAGCTGGAGCACACACATGGAATGAATATCTTTCTTCCTTTTAGGGACACCAGTTTGACTTCATGAAAGCATCAGCTTTCATGATAAGCAGAGTTCTCAGAAATGCTCTGAGGACTAAAATTCCCTTCAGCTTCAGTGGGAGCAAGTCCAAGAGTCCAGCTGCACATACATTACTGGAAGGTTATGCTAATACACAGCAGTCAGTGACACATCAACAATTCTTGTATCAGTGAGACTGTAGTTAGAAAGCCAGCAAAGATTTCTTCACAAGCTTCCTTAAGATATTCCAAAATTCACTGAATGGACTCTGAGACAGCTTCACCTAAAGGTAACTTTCTGCCAGAAGAAACTGAAATGGCATTGCTGAAACATGCTTCACCTATCATGCCTACCATGCCTCGGCCTACTGGAATGATACAGTAACATCTTGTATGTCCTTCAAAACAAAAATAGCAGGGATTAATCCTTTCACATGCCTCCTGCTGTTAATGGAGCAGCTGGAGCTGTTGTAATTACAGTAAGAGCATTTCATTTTCATCTGCCAGCCTCCGAAAAGCACACCCTTAAATTAACTGGCCAAAAGGTCTCCTGTTTCCTGAATTCTAGCAGAATAATATTTAGATATGTAAAGTGATCTCTTGCATTTAATATAAAGCCAATCAGGACTCACTGACACAGACCAAGCTTCCTTACAGGTTACACTAAAACACACTGAGACAGAGAGCTTAGCAAAAGCTCCTGATCCTGTGACTACTGCCACATCCTATCCCTCAAAGACACAGACTAGGAGGCCCTTTTCAAAACATAAATTCACCAATTTCTTGTTTCCAACAGTGGCTGCAAGACTGCAGACTCACAAAATGCAGCTTGAGTTAAAGTGCAAGCAGCTAGAAAAAGACAAAGAAGGGGAGAAAAAGTATCAGAGTTGAATATGGAATATCAGATTGTCTGACGTAATATCATTGTCTGGAGGTAAAAATACCAAAGGTATGTGAATGCATGAACACAGAGGAAAACACTCCTGGATAAATACCTGAAAGTTCCTTACCTTTGTGAAAGAGCTCTTCAGCCAATGCAGCAGTGATCCCATTGATCTCCTGCAAACAATAAAACATTGCAATCAAGTGTTACTTACATACTTATGGATGCAATTTGTTAATTTGCACCTTTAGTGAAATATCCTTTTTTTTTTTTTGTGGTAGAGGACTAGTTTTTTCATAACTGAAATCAGGGGCGACTATTTTACACATTTCTTTGCAACTTGAAAATGCTTCATAAAAGTTACTTGAAGTTATTTTATTCCATATGATTTTCACTTCCAAGATGAAAGACAGATGAACCATATTTAAACAGCCCCATCCTGCACACATTAGAAAAGGGCAGCAGCAACTAGAGCAAGTTATTACCAGCCATCATTAGCCCAACTTGGAAGACAGCTGTTTTGAAGAAAATATTACAAGTGCAGTATTCTTTAAATTTTAACATCAAATGCTTCAAGCACTCAACGTTTCTTCAGACTATCACTAACACAGAGAAAGCTTTAGATCAACAGGTCTACAGAAAAGAAATAAACATAAAAAGTAGCTAGTCTTCTGGACTTAACTCTCCTATGGTCACTGCAAAGTAATGCAAGCCCCTCCTATTCTTATGATCCCTCTTCCCCTTCCTGGACCCACGCAGGTGCTCAATCTCCATTCCTGGCACTGACAGCCACAGGATGAAAGGCTGAAAACTCACAGTGCAGGGATCCGTACTTTCTAAACCTGTAGGTGCACAAAGATCAGTATGAGTATTTCCCACCTGGGAACACCTCTCTCCACAAAAAGCAAATGCTCTGTGCAAGTTCAGAAATAGTTTTGAGCATTTTCAACAGTTCCCTTTCAAAGGCCCACAAAAAGAATAAAGTAAAATTGTTTGTGAGGGTGAAGCTTCCCCTAGACAAACATCTCATTTTAAGGTAGCTGCAAAGTATAAACAGATATTATGGATCATCACCACATGAATATTTCACGAGTTTACTTTGCTGACAAATACCTCATGATTCATAAGAGGGAATACATCCACAGGACATCTGCAGCAGACAGCTCAGCTCATTTGATGAGGCAAGGATTTTAGAACATCACATTCTTAGTGCAACTGAAACCCCATTCACTGAGGATGAACAAAGCCCCTACGCCACAGTTTTGAGAACAACAAGCTCCAAGCTGTATTCCAAACAAAATTAAACAATTCTGATTCACATTTGAATAAGCCAATTACACTCATCTGGCAAGCACAGACTTAATTGAAAACTCTACTCTGTATCTCTTTTGTCATCTGGGACACAGAGCCAAAATGTTTTTTCTACATTTATAACTGGAACAAGATTATGACTTAGACTGTTCAGCGATTAGCAAGTAAAAAAAAAAAAAAAAGAACTCTATTCCTCTGTCAGATGTACAAGAGACTTCTGTCTCAGCTGTAACTACTTAAATGCATCACACCCACAGAGGTCCACTGTTTGCAGGTGTCTCTGAACAGCAGTTTGTGGGTACTCAATGCCTTTCCTGCAAAACCTTCTACATATAAGTTAACAAGCCTAATCTTCTAAGATGACAAAGATCGTGCAACAAAATAAGCACTCCCACATCACTGCAGAAATCCTTTACAATGTCAAAGTAACAACTAAGTTCTACATTGCTGTCACATGCAACAGTTTCTCTTTGCTAGGCTGTACCCAAGAACAACTGAAGGCTTTAAAGTGAGTTTAATTTATCTATGGCTGGCATTTCTACTGCAATCAGTTCTATTAAACTGGGAAATGAAATTAAATAATCCTCATTGGAAATACTACAAAAAATAATAGACAAAAATATTGCAGCTTTCCTACATAAATTAATGAGGCAATATCAGGGATTACAATGGCTCCAGGACGTACATGGGTTGTCTGGTAATGAAGACATTTTAAAAGATCAAAGTTCTGCAGAAAGGTAATTTTTTCCAGTAGAACTACTGTGGCAAATATTTAGTTTTTTTCCTGAATAATTAACACTTTTTTGGTAAATATTTAAAAGTATTCTAAAGTTCCAAGCAAAAAAACCAATTTACTACTAAGTGAGAGCCCCCTAAAGCAAAGAAATGCAGATTAAGCAACATCTTTGCTTTTAATATCCAAGAGCAGTTTAGAAACAGGGAAACACTCATATCCAAATACTGCTAGCTCTTTGGAAAAGCAAAAAAAAAGATTACATTACAAGAGGGAAAAAATAGTCCATCTCAGAAATAAGTCAGGGGCTAGGAAGAACTTCTGGCTGCATAGAAACCATGTGGAAGTTGCAACACAGACTTTAATGAAAGAGATATCATTTATAAGACAGAGCAGGCACAGAACAGAAAAATGATGCAATTTGTTGGTGATCCCTGGAATTTTGGTCTATTTGAACAGAATATTCCCTACATTGTCAGACATTTTAAATATATTTAAAACCCCAAATCCATTTCAGATGGCTTGCAAGTTACAAATCTGTTTCTACTGTTTTTATCTAAGAAATTCTGAAGTCTCACCAGGATAATTATGTTTATGTAACATAACTAAAACAGGCTTTCCTTTGTTGCTAAAACTTCATTAACAGCCAATGGATCACTTGTGACTAATTTCTGAAGCTTTTCTACAAAACCATGAAGGGCCTTCTCAAAACATCCCACCCCAAAGCAGTTACTGCTCCTTCTTTCCATTCAGTTCTCCAAGTGCTTTTTCCTCTTTCTGAAATTCATTCCCCCCTTTACAACATAATGCCATACTGCAAAAAAATAAAAAGGGCCTAATTATACACAAGAGATGAACAAATTGCAATCTGAACATGAAATCGAGTAATTGCTTTTTGCTTCAAGTATCCTTTACGGTAACATTCTGTCTGCTGGAGCTATTTCTCCAAAGGCCACTCCATCATTGTGCTTCCACAGAGAAGCATCATTTTTCTTCATTTGGGCTACTGGAAACTGTTTCAGTGTGAACCACAGCTCCAACCATTAGCCACTAAGTAGGGGGTATGGATCCATTATGCAACCTTCATTTGAGAGCCAGCACTTTTGACTTCAGCCTAACCAGTTCAGCCTCGCATTTATTCACAGCTTCCAACTCTCCTGCCAGCACTTATTTTCTCTTCTTAAGAGTCCCTGCCCACACTACTTCCTAGTACAGCATCTACTGCAATAAAAAGTGATGTCAAAAAATCTTAAAAATCTTTTTTAACATTTTTCACAATACAACAAAACAACTATTTTAGCAAATTAAGGAAGATTCTACAGAATTCTCTCCAAGTCAGAGAACTGGGGAAAGACACTCAAGTCCCTATTCAGACACTAAAAACATAGCTTACATATAAATGAAAGTGTAGGAAGTGTGACAAAACTTTTGGTGCAGTAACAGGGAACTTGAGCAGCAGAGTTTGCAGGTAGATCTCCAGTTCCTTTTGTCTTTTCTCCACAAGGCTCTTGGAATTTTTTCCAATGATCTTCTTTGGAGGTAACAGATTTTTATCTATTTTCTTCTCTGAAACAAGCTGAAAGACAAAGACCAGAGTTAATACCTGACACACCATCTGAACTTGCACAAAAGATGCAATGGAACACATTAAATGCATGTTGCCTGATCCTGAGAAGATCCAAAAATAAAATTACTTCAGTAAATTTAGCTACTGCCTTCAAAGTATTAGGTATTTTCAGAAAGAACATTTTGTCATGGAATGATCAGATTTAATAACAGTGGCTGCTCAAAGAATCACTCACAGTACCAGGGTAGAATGTAACAAATGTGATAAAACAACAAAATAACCAGTGCATTTTTGAGAAAGCAAAAGGCTCTCAAAGTAGACTTTTCCTCATTTTTGTTTGTTTTTTATCATCACCACTGGTTGGTAACTATCCCATGCTACTTTGAGAACATTTTTATCATCTACCCTGATGAGACTTTGGTCACCAAATCAGCTGATCATAAACATCCTTCTTAGCAAAAGGTTCAATGACTGCAGCCTGGACTCTCCTCTCTGACACAGCTTCCACCCAATGCTGAAGTTGTCCAGATCAACCTTCCCCAGTACATAAGGGGACTGTAACAGGGGCAATAATAACATTCTCATAAAAATGACTAGTCTGCAGTTCAGATGGGATGTGTAAACCATTCTGTAGAACAGAACTACAAGAACTGCACATGGTTTTGTAAGAGATCAAGGTCACAATTTTAACATTCTTACCTTTTCATGCAGGTCATGGAAATCACTGTAACGATGTTTGACTGTCCATTGATGATTGCCAACACTGACCTGAATAATGTACACCTGAAAGGACAAAATTCAAGTAAGTAAAATTCACTGCAAAACACTTGCCTTAAAGAGAAGCTGTGAGACCTGCTGGTTGATGGAGCACTGTAAGGTGGGTCTATATTCTGCAAGAAACAGAGCTAAGGAAATGCTAACCCCAGCTCTGAGGTGACTTTGCTGATATGGGATGCCTGATCTCACTCATGAAGCTACTCCACAATAAGAACATGCAGATACCTCAGTGTAAAACAATGGCTTTCATTTTTGCAACTCAAAGGTTAATAACCAAGGGTTCTAAGACACTTCTTTTTCTGAAGGTTTCTGCTAACTGAAGTTGGTATTCATACTACCCACAAACCTGAGACAGCAGCATCCCTTCTTCCACCTACCAAGTTCCACAATGGGCAGAGGAACTTGGCAAGCATCCTGCTGTCACTTCAGTTAAGCAGAAATCTGGAGCTTAACCCTTGAGAAAACTGAACAAATACTTTGGTTGGGTGGATGACATTTTATTCCTTTTAGGGTAAAGCACACAAGACATCTTCCTGTAGAGTTACTGTGCCTAAAGCATCACTACAAATATGTAAAGCAACCCAACATCTCCTAATAGAAAACTAAGTATTTTTAGCCATACATGTACCAAACAAAGATTTTCATTCTAGGTGACTTTCTGGATTGAACAGTACTGGTTTTGCATACCTTAAAATATGCCAGAAACAAGCTGTCCCGAAGACATTTTAAAGGTACAATATAAAACACAAACAGAAAACAAACAAGGCTCTGCAAAACCAGTTCCACAGCTACTGGAATACAACAAATTAAATAAACTATATTATCCAATCCAACAGTATTCTTTGGGGAAAACACCAACTTGTAATCAAATCCTGAAAGCATTTAATACAGTTGAGAACTTGCTTACTACCACAGATCACCCAGAGCTGACTCATCGCTGCTGTGAGGATGATACACATCTAGTTGCTAAACCCACTTGAGAAAACAAAAAGCATCAACAGTTTCAATCTGTTACATAAAAGACCAGTTTTCACTTGCTGCAAGTACAGAGCAGCACAGTGTCAAACATTAAATAGAATACCACCTGCATTTTGGAAGATGAACTATAGTTCATGCCAATTTTAGTTTTGTAAGCCTCTGACACTGGCTCACTGAACAAAACCCAAGCCCTAGAGAGAACCAAACCAAGATGTCTGACTAGTGCATGCAGTGGGTGACACGTCAGGGCTGGGATGGGCACTGAAAACACAGAAGGATGCCCACACAGAATTATGGACTCAATTAAGGCCTGTGGCTGCTTTCCTGTCACATTCAGTTGGGAAACGGTAGATTAGGATTAATCACTGTGCACTGCTGACAAACCAGAACAGGAATAACACCAGCATTCAAAAGCATCTCATAACCCTAAGGAAAGCAAGGAGACACTCAAAGAAATTAAACTTTGAAGTAAAGAAGTACTACATTCATAAGCCATAATAAAAATACCAGTTCTCTTGAAAAGATGACTGTGTTAAACTATAGCAGAGCAAGCAGCACATCTAAACGCAATGCACATTGAGCACACAGGGCATGGAACCTCAGATTGGACACTGCAAACTCAGTAACTTCACATATCCCAACTGAGAACTCACCAGCTGAGCAAGGAAACCCTCCTCTCTGCATAAAACACTGAGTAAATTTGCAATAAAGATTTAATATCCTTTTGCTGAAATGGCAAGCACTGACCACTTCTAGAAACACAGCATTCAGTGAAATGAAGAGTCTGGTTGGGAAAGTACCTGTTCAAGTGAGTGTTTGCATGCCCTGATACAATCCCTTAAATTAAGTCTTTAAAAAGCTGTAGCATTTCCCATCTAGAAGGCAGCCAGAGCAGGCAGAACACATTCATCACCCAAACAGCATCAGTATGCAGACACAGCAACTGATTTCATATCAATCCACAAGCTGTCATTATCTTGAAGAATAAATACATAAATGCAATATGCTGATGTGCATATTATGACTTGTCTTAATCTAGAAACAAATCACTTTAAAGCAAACAATCCCCTTTGATATCTCACTGTTTTAGGCACTTAAGTTCATCATCAACAAATTTTGAGTGCACTAATACAACAAGGGTGACAGCTTAAGGTTCTCCAAAGGCTGCTTGTCACACCAAGCACTAAAGGAATACAGGGATAAATGATTACATCCTCACACTGCACTTTCTTGCAGACATAAATAAAAACACCACCTGAAATCCCCACCCATTCCTACACCACAAACTGCACTTCTATTAAGCTAAAACATAAAACCCTTCACGTTCACAGGATTTCCTCTTCCACCTGTCTCTACCAATCCCTTCTACAAAAACTTTTGTCCATATTTCCATAAATCAGTTATTTTAGTTACATTCTACTTTGTAAAGTTTGGCATATTTGCAGTGCTGTAAGTTCTTTGTTCTTTGCAGTCAAGAGCACATATCAAATAGCATCCCTTCATCTTCCTAAATACTGAGGGGTGAAAGACCTACTAAACATTTTTAAACCAGCTATTAAATGAACAACAGCGATTCCAGACTGCTGACTTCCTATAAACAGTACAAAAACCTGCCCACCTTGTTTTACATGGAGAACTTGCATTTCTACAGTGTGTCTCATCCCACTGCACATGCTTCGGTACTGTAAGAAGAAAAACAATCCAAGACTTAAATGACAGAGCTCTCCACAGGAAGCCTAGAACACAGGAGTGACTAGATCCAGTAAGTCCCAAATTCCAGAGCAGTGATGCAGCCACATCTCCTCCCTGCCTCATCAAGCAGTTTACAACCATTCAAGGAAGCAATAGTATTTTCCTTCAATATCAAAATTAGTGTTTACATTAAAAAGACAGGAAAAGCAGGAAGGCAATTTTAGGCCAAACAAATGCATAGCATAAAAAAAAATGAAGCACTGACAGCCTTGAGGCCTTCTACTCAAAACCAGTCTTCAGTCAGCATCAGCTGGACCAGCACACCCAGGAGAAACACCCTGAAGAAACGCTCATGCCTTACTAACCCAGCAGAAAACACATCAACCAGTGCAGGATTTCTTCCTGCTGCATTTATGCATACCTTGCCTTTCCTTCTAAAAACTCCCAACAAGAATCACCTTTTTGAAAGTACCTTCAACAGCACATGGATCTGTGGGCATCCCTGATATATTATACAGGATCTAATATCACAACTCCCAAATGGATGCCACTACAGTCCCCTTCTAATGAGACTGAGCTCTGAAATACAGAGTACAACAGGAAGCTCATATGCCACAAGGAAAACAACTCTTGAAAAAAACAAGATGTAAATAGGATCACTGCCACATGAACACATGGTAATGGATAAAGATGCAGTTTGGTACAGCTGTATTTCCTTTCTTACCTTTACCAAATCTGACTTTTATACCTTTTAACAGCCTCTGTCCTGGTGCAGGTCTTTGTTGTGTCCTTAAGGACTAAACTAATTATGAACACTAAACACGTGCTATTTTTTTCAAAAACTGTTTGGCCCATGATGAATTTTGTAAAACTTCTGCTTTCATTTTGATCTATTCCCACATTTCTAATGCCTTGGGCCTGTCATAAAAGCTGACAGCTGCCTTGGAGTCCTGCTAACAGCTTCAGGAGGTTTGCACACAGGCAAGCTTAGTGCCAACATGCTTTCAAAAATTCAGCAAGAGAATCAAAGTAGGACCAAATACTGGTAAAACTTGTCTTTTATACACTGTACTTTTAAAGTTCTCAAGAAAAATGGCATTAAAGTAGCATGGTATTTCCATAACCACTAAAGAAAAAAATCAGGTCTTGAAAAAATAAGCTTCCTAGGGCTTAGCTGCAGCAGCTTGAAAATGTCATCCTCAACTATCAGCTGATCAGATGAACACTACCTGCAGAGTTACACACCTGAACTCAGCTCAGTCTACAACATTAAAGGCATTACCAAAAAAAGGGTGGCCTTACCACAGCACTTGTTTGCAGGCTGAAGCAGCAAAGGAGCTCCTGTTTCACCTCCTGCACCATAACTTCCAGAGGGATAAGGGGGCAGAGGACACTGACATTTTGTCAACTGAATGCACTTGATTTTGTCATTCACAGGTATTGCATAATACTGACAGAAATTCTCAATAACAGCACTGCTGAGTCTTGTTTCACATCTGGCATGGAAGTTTCCAGTCCCCAAGCCACAGATCTCACTGTGTCTCTTGGTTGAGGGTTGAACCACATCCCACCTCAACAGCAGTGGTACCATTTCTGAGAATACACATCATGCAGCTAAGAGAATGAGCTTAGGCACTCCTCAAAAATTAATTTCAAGCTTGTAGCCAACTCCTTCACAGAATGCTCCATACTCTTTGCTTGTAAATATGGCAACTCACCACCTGAAAGTCATTCCCACAATCGTGTTTCAAGGCTCATCATCTGAAAAGCTCTTCATGTGCCACTGCTGTGTAAACCTCTGTCCTATTAACAGCTCAGAAACCGCTCTCCTGTTGCTCTTTTCCCTGGATACCTTTACAGAGGCAGGAGCATGAAGTATTACTTGTATCCATCACACAACTTTCCAAATACTGTCTTTCTAAACCACTGCTCCCCTCTCCCTTTTCTTTCACACAATAGGAAGCCTGATGTCATCCGTGTGCATTCTACCAAAAAAAGATCTTTCAATTCACACTAAAAGGCAGGAGGAGAAAACACTTTTTAGTTATATAACTAAAGGGTGGTGTGCTCGAGACGTTTTCTGTCTGCAATTATACTGAGGTTTGTTTTAGGATGAGCTTCTTCCTGAAAAACAGACCAATTAACTCTTGGTAGAATGCGACCAGATTAAAAAACAAGTTATATATCAATAGCTTCATTCCTTCCCCAAAATAAAACACAGCTGGCTTTTTTTTTTTTTTTGGAGTGGCAAGTGACAAGCTGTCTATCCCAAATCATCTGATTTCCTCTGCAAATAAGATCAGAGGATTTTTTAATTATACTTCCACGAGAAGTAAAGATTTCCTGCTTTGCTTAGCCCAGATTTGGAAGCTCTGTTTACTCGGCAGCACTCTTCCACAAACACACGCACATACACATAGATGTGGATGTGGAACACGACATCTGCTCACGGAGCCTCCGCCTCTCCCAAAGGACCGAGGCTACGCGGAGCTCGGGGCCGCTTTTCCCGGCTGAGCCCCGCTCCCACGCGGCTCCCTTCCCCGAAGCCCCGAGGAAATTTAAGCCAAATATCTCGCTTCGTCCTCAGCGCGGTCACAGCCCCGGAGGCAGCCGGCACCGAACCCGGCCTCACCCGCTCCCATCCCCGCTGGCCGCACGTCCCGCACGGCCTCCCCGCTCCGCACCGTGTACGTCTCCACCAGCTCGGAGCCTAGGACTCGGGCTTCCCGCGGGGGCTCCTCGCCATCCTCGCCTCCCGTCGCCGCAGCCTCCATGTCGCCGGGAGGAGTGCCGGGGCTCAGCCGCTCAGGCCGCCACGGCTCCCCCGCGGCCGCCGCCGCCCGCACCCGCCGCCCGCCCGCTCCGCACTGCCGCCGCCGCCATCTTGGCTCGACCCCGTGAGGGCGCGGCGCGCTCCGCCCGAGCCGCTTTATGGGCACCTGGGGGCGGGGCTCCGGGCGAGGGGGCGGGGTTTTTAGAGGGAGGGGCTGCATGGGGCGGTGCTTGAGGCTGTCGGGGCGGGGCTGCAGCCGAAGGGGGCGGGGGTTAGGCCGTTAGAACGCGCATGCGCTCGTTGTGCTGGGGGGGGCGTTGCGCAGTGCGGTGCGGCGCGATGGAATGGAATCCAATGGGATAGAATCCCGTCCGATGGAATCCAATGGGATAGAATCCCGTCCAGTGGAATCCAATGGGATAGAATCCCATCTGATGGAATCCAGTGGGATAGAATCCTGTCCGATGGAATCCAATGGGATAGAATCCCGTCTGATGGAATCCAGTGGGGTAGAATCCAATCCGATGGAATCCCATGGGATAGAATCCAGTCTGATGTGATCCAATGGAATCCAATGGGATAGAAGCCAGTCCAATTTGATCCAGTGGAATCCGATGAAATAGAATCCAATTCAATACAACCCAATGGAATCCAATGAAACAGAATCCAGTCCAATGCAATCCAGTGGAATAGAATCCAATCCAATGCAATCCTATGGAATCAAACTGAATAGAATCCAATCCAATGCAGTCCAATTCAATACAGTGTAATGCAATGCAATCCTATGAATCCAACCCAACCCAATCCAGTGCAATCCAGAGGGATGCAATCCCTGGAGTGCAGAGCTGCCGAGGGCTGAGTCCCCTCCCAGTGCTGTGGCTGTGACTGCCCCAGCTGCTGGCAGCCTGAGGTGCATGTCTGTGGCCATCAAGGACACTGGACACTGTCACTCTGGGCTGAGGTGCCACCACAGTGGTTCTGTGACTGAGCTGTCTGGTGCCACCCCAAAAACAGCTGAGGAGCTGGGCTGCTGGGCCAGACCTCAGGAATGAGCCCAGAGTGAACTTGGGGTGTTGTTTGGGGTGATTTACCAACAGCATGGACTTTACTTTCACTGTCCCACTGAGCATGGGAAAGTGTTTCAAGCTTGTGCACACTGAAGGATCTTGCCAGGAATTTGTAACAGAAGTGGAGAATTGAAAAGATGTGGCAAGCAAACCCTCCTCCACCTTTTCCCCTGAGCTGAATCTGAGTTGCCCTGAGGGGGAGTCATACCATGACAACCTTTCTGACAGGCTCAGTGTTCACCCCAGGAACAGAAAATTGCAGGAGAGAGGATATAATGAGTTTCTTTAGTAGTATCTGAGTGTATTAAAATGGAGAGGTTATCTAGAAAGATTATGTTTTGGCAGAAGGATGCATCAAGCATCCATCAGGGCTTTGAAATACACTCTGTTCTACATTACATACAGAGGGATTATGTTTTGGACTGTCAAGTCAAGGAGATTTTGTTAAAAAGTATATTCCAGCAAAATGAAAGCAACATCTGTCTGCCCTTCCTCATGCTACCTTAGAGAGGATGCCATTAGCTCAGTATGGTGCCATTAATTACAAGGAAGTGAAAAGGCCCTGGCTGGATATGTGGAGCTGGAGGGGCAATGCTGGTGTCTCACAGATGCCACCAGGACTGTGGTGGCAGATGAGCAAACACACCTCTGCAAACAGAACTGGAAAAACCTATTTTGCTTTATTTGTTCACTGAAAAATGTTTTCCCTTGGTCAGGATGTAGCTGAAAGATGATGTGTACAAGGACAAAACACAGAGAGTACAGGCAACCCAATAGGGATTTTCTGGTTCTGTCCCAGCATCAGGAACTGCTGCTGAGCTCAGCCTCTTCGTGAGATAATAAGTGGATTTGGAGAGCAACTTTAATTAAGCTTCCTCTGAATGTCCCATCCCCTTAATTAAATAACAATTTGCAGCCCTGGTGCGGCTGTCGGGTTTGATCAGAGCCCATGTCCTCCTCAAGCAGTTCCTGCCTGCAGGCACAGCAGTGGCCCATGGTGTCACAGCCCTGCTCTGGCTCACAGAGAAGAGGAAATGACAGGAGCAATGTGCCTGGGGAATGGGGAGAATGGGGCCTCCCTCAGCTAAAACGTTTGAGTAGGATTTAGGAAGCAATAAATTAAAGAATTTTGCTGTTTTTGGGTTTGGAGTCTCTCAGGGTCAGGTGCCCAAGGCAGGGAAGGGGGATGCTGGAGCATTTTCCTGCAGTTTGGAGCCACGACACAGCCCAAGGAGTTCTGCAAACATCCCTGATTTCAAATAAAATTGCAGCTTAGTTGGGCTTCTGTCTTATATTTGACTGCAAGAATGCCTCTGCTAGTTTTGCAGTGGGTTACAGCTGCTTGGAAATGAGAACCTGAAATGAAGTTTTGGAGGAAAAAAGCTTAGTAAAGCTTCCCAGTTGTCTTGATAGCTCAGAGTGACTGACAAGTGGGACAGCATGTCAGGATGCAGCTGGAGCCGGGGCTAACAGGCTGTACCTGACCCCAGTGACAGCTCGTGTGTCACCAGCCATGCCCAGATTAAGGGCACTTGTGCTGGCAGCTCCCCTCAGGCCATAGATAGCCACACTCCCTCCCTGCCATGGGGCTCATGCGAGGAGGCAAAGGACGCAGCAGGAGAGGGTGCTTTTCCCTTAGAACCCCCCATCCCTGCAGCAGCCCCTCCCCGTGCTCTACACGGCAAAGGCTCTGCGTTTCCCTACAAAACCCCAATTCCCAATTCTTTTGTAAACAAACAACTCAGGAGAGCCGGGGGATGCTGGAAGCTTTGTCTCCAGGCAGCTGGCAGGGAGGCAGGGGTTGGCATGATGCTACTCACCTGCAACTCCTTCCCCGGGAGGAACATCACCTTCTTCTGCCAGATGGGATTTCATCCTTTCATCTGGGCTCAGCTCAGTCTCTGCTCACATCAGATGTTAACAGAATTGCAGCTTTCTCATGCCAGAATGTAGGGTGGCAGTGGCCCAAATTTCCCCTCTCTAAACATACAAGAGACCCTTCCTCCACATCCCAACCTGAGTTTCATCCCAGCTCCCTCCAGCAGACCTTTTAAAGGCAATGTTACAGTCCCCCCTCCTGCACTACATTGACCCTAAAAATATTCTGATGCCTCGCAGGGGCTGTTTTCAGGGTGACTCAGAGCCATCACTTTCCAGGATGGAAGGACATGGCCAGGCATGCCTCCTCAGCCCTGCCCTGGTGCCTGGTGGTGCCCAGAGCTGGCACCTGCCACCCCACTGTCTCTGCAGTGAATCCCAAGGGGGGAGAAGCAGTCAGGGGCTGAGGCTTGCCTCGGGACAGCAATTCCTTGGGAAGGTCTCTCTGGGGTTGCCAAGGAGGTTTTGGGTGATGGTTTTGCTCTGGGGGACAGCAGGTCTCCCATCCCAGCCTGTGCCCTCAGCTAAGAACAGGCTCCAATGCCCTTTAACAAAATAGCTACTTCCCTCTGCTGCTTTTTCTGACTTTCATGTGTTAAAGGCAACCAAAATATTAAATACATTCAAATTAGGAAGACTAACTGCTTCAAAAATCAATTCCTTAAATGTAACAATTTTCCTTTTTGTTCCATCTACTACCCCTATGCTGAGCAGAGGCAGGGCTGGGCTGAAGCCTGGGCAAATCAAGGACAGAGGGTGTTCACAGGACCACAGGTCCTATCAGGCTCTGTAGTGAGTTAATCTTTCAAAACCTATGAGGATTTGATTTGGGGATGGCTTTGTGCTCACCTGCATCCCCACTTTGTGCTGACACCACCTGCCTCCCTGCTTAATGCTGCTTTGGCTTGGGCATTCCATAGGGACTGTAGCATGATTCCACTTAAGGGGGGGATTTTCAGAAAAGATGAAAACTAACAGTTGCATTAATTACATTTTCAGTTTTGCAAGCTAATACTTAAATAAAGCAGCTGGAGGTGAGGCTTTGCTATCATGAAGTGTCAGAGCCCTCTGGACACAAGTGGTAGTCCTGAATCATAAAAATGAGAGGTTTATTTCTGGTTGCTGGGGATTAAAACACAGCACTGAGAAAACTGCTCATCACTTGGATGCCTTTGGTGTGTTTTGCCCTCCACCATGGCGGGATAAATCTGTGGTAAATCTACAGTAAATCCAGAAGTGAGGATTTTAGCTATTTGCAGTGGGGACTGGTCAGCTTGCTGGGTGGGAGAATACTGATTTCCTAAAGCACTGAGAATTATCCCTGGAATCAGAGTTTATACCCCCATTTTAATAGCTGATCCCCACATTTTGCAGCCCTGGCTGAAAACAGAAGATTGGGGCAAAGCTGCATCTGTCTCCACACTTCTGTCCATGGCGCTGGGACCGCACACTGCCCCCATGCTCCGTGCCTGCCCACACACACCATCAGCCTCAGCTGCAAGTCCCCTATGGATTTGGGGACACCCAGCAGAGGGGACCAGGGGCTCTGACACCCTTTCCTACTGACACCACAGTTCCTACTGCCCCGGGGGACATTTGCTGCTGGACAGGGATATTCTGGGACACGTGCCTTTCCTGTAATACTACTACTAAAAATTCGATTTGGCACAGGATAATCCCTCTAAGGCAGCTCCCAGGGGGAACGCTCAGGAGGTGGAGGTGACACGATGGCACAGGTCCAGTCAGGATAGCCAAGAGCTGCAATACATCAGCAATTTCGGCAGGTCCCGCTGAAAAGCGGTGGCTCGATGGCACAACAAAGTCACGAGGAGAGCTCCAGCTGCTGGGGAGCGGGGCTGGGGAAGGGGATGGGGATAGGGCAGGGGATGGGGATGGGGCAGGGGATGGGGCAGGGGATGGGGATAGGGATGGTGCAGGGGATGGGGCAGGGGATGGAGATGGAGAAGGGGATGGGGATAGGGCAGGGGATGGGGATGGGGATGGGGATGGGGAAGGGGATGGGGAAGGGGATGGGGAAGGGGATGGGGAAGGGGATGGGGAAGGGGATGGGGATGGTGCAGGGGATGGGGCAGGGGATGGAGATGGAGAAGGTGATGGGGATAGGGCAGGGGATGGAGATGGAGAAGGGGATGGGGATAGGGCAGGGGATGGGGATGGGGATGGGGATGGGGATGGGGATGGGGATGGGGATGGGGAAGGGGCTGGGGCTGGGGAAGGGGTTGGGGCTGGGGATGGTGCAGGGGATGGGGCAGGGGATGGAGATGGAGAAGGTGATGGGGATAGGGCAGGGGATGGGGCAGGGGATGGAGATGGAGAAGGGGATGGGGATAGGGCAGGGGATGGGGCAGGGGATGGAGATGGAGAAGGGGATGGGGATAGGGCAGGGGATGGGGCAGGGGATGGAGATGGAGAAGGGGATGGGGATAGGGCAGGGGATGGGGCAGGGGATGGGGACTGGGGCTGGGGATCGGGCTGGGACTGGGACAAGGAATGGGGCTAGGACCGGCCCCGGACATGCCAGCGCCGGGCTCGGCGGTGTCCCCATGGCCAGGCACGGAGGCGAGGCATTCCTGGGAGGCCGGGCGTGCGGGGCTGCCGTGGGCTGGTCCCAGCCCCCGGGGCCAGCACCCCCGTCCCTATATGAGCTGTGCCCGCGGGGCAGCGCCGGCAGAGACCGCTCCAGCCATGGATGACATTTATAAAGCAGCGGTGAGTGCCTCCCCTCGGGGCTCTGGGATGGGGAGAGGGGTCTGAAGTGGTTCTGGGTATGCCCCAAAGCTGCGATAGCAATAATTCAGTGGAGAAATGGAAATGAGGAATAATTATAGGGCAGCAATTTTTAGTCAATGTCCTAATCCAGGACAGAGATCCTTTCCTCTCATGGCTCTGTAAGTTTCACACTCCTCTTACAAATGTGGAACTCTCAACCTGCTGTTAAATTATTTACAATGACCCCCTGGTTCTCCACTGTAAAGCAGGGAGATGGCTCCTAGGTGAAGCTATAAATCTCAATAAAACCTTCATGGCATAAGAGACGACTCTTGGTTTTAGCCCAGACAAAGCAGAGGAGGATTTCCCAGGAAATAAACATTATTTGTATGGGTAAAACTCACTCTCTTCTTTCTCTGTCATTGCTATGTTTCCCCTGTCCTTAGCTGAATGTTTTTCAGGGGATTTAAAAAAAAAAACCAAAACAAAACTTGTTTTTTTTCTCAGTTATTTCCAAACTTTCTCCTCTGCTTTGCTGCTCCTGGCTCTGTGTTGTGCAGAATCCAGAATGTGAGCTATGCCCTGGGGAACGTGGAGCATCCTCAGGCTATTTTAACTTCTACAGCTGCATGCTACACTCACTGTGTAAACCCAAACTATTTGGCCTGTAGTAAGAACACTGCATTATTCCGTAACATAGACAGACAAAGATGTGTGAGCAGAATAAGGATGGAAATAGATTCTGGATTCTGTGGATTACCATTGCATACATAACTAAATTTACAGTAATAGCTTTTTGGTGCTTCCCCCCCTTTAAATATACAGCTGATCAAATTTGACTTTAAGCAAGAGCACAAAAAATGCATCAAACAAGTCTTATTTTAATTCCAAGGTTTTTAGAGGGCAGGAATACCTTGGTAGGTAATTGAAGAAAAAAAACGCCAGTGCTCACACATCCCACGTCCTTTGGTCAGCCTTGAACCTCAGAAAATGGAGCCCCTATACTGATTCTGATAGTGTGAAAGGCTGAGTCCCCCAACCAACACCTTCAGAAGGGAGAAAAATGGAACCTGTAAAATCAAAGAAAATCCAGGCCTTTCTAGTTAAGGTTTTTAATTAAATCTGTTTCTATGTAACTCAAGGCAGAGGCTCTTTCCTCATCACCCATTAATTAGGTAAATATAGGGTTTGAGTCCTGGGCATTAACTCCCAACACCTTTAGAGAGGCAAGCCAGGCACAGCTGAGACAAACAGCTCTTTTATGGAAATATGTCCCACAATTTAGACTGTAAGAAAACACTTACCTGTGAAGAAAATAAATTGAAGAACTTCAGTTTCCCCTGTCTGACTTCAAATGGAACCATGGGATGGAAAGAAGAGCTGATAAAAGCAAAATACAGCAGATTTGGCATTACCATGGCTGCTGCAGTGCTGTGAGCTTAAAGCTTGCCTTCCCACACTTCAGTCAGGAAAACCTGTTCCTGGAATGATGTAGAGAGAAAAGAGGAATAAGGCAGCAAACAGCACCCATGCCCAGAGTGAATTATGAACAGCTTAGGAGACATCTCTGTGACAAAAATGTCACTCTATAGCAACAAGGCATTTAATTTATATACACATCTATCACTCAGTACTCAAGGAGGCTTTAAAAGTGAATAGTTGTATATTTTCTGCATGATAGCATATATTAATATTACATTTATGTCAAATCCCCGACATGCAGCCAGAGAACCCAATGGATTTTCATCTTACCCACTCATGCCTAGATAAGGCTGCGCAAACACAAAACTATTTTGGGAATATTTTTAGGCTCTGTTAGGGGGTGCCTATATCAGTGCCAGGGACAAGTGTCCAGATAAAGGGCTGCAAGGATAAATACCAAAGCCTGGGAACAATCGGGGAGCTCATCTTTATCTCCAGCACCTCTCTCACCCAGGCTTATAAATAGCTGCAAAGAGTGTCGTGTTACAGAGCAGGACGTGGCTGTGGCCATCGTGGTGGTGGCTGTCCTTGCTCTGCCCAAACAATGTCTACAGAGGGACAGCACTGCCTGCCTGCCTTCAGCAGCACCAGAAACACACTGGGCTTGGGTTTCCTCCAGCAGTGGGGAAAAATCCTGCTGCCATCCTTAGTGTTTTCTGACAGGTCCTCACCTCCTGGAGCATGGGGAGTGGGATAAAACACTTGCTTCCCACAGGCTCTGTCCCACTAAGGAAAATTGCTTTCTCTTCTTCTTGCTGCAAGCAGGAAGAACCAGCTGGGTTTTGCAAAACCATTGCCCTTCAGGGCAAAAGAATCAGCTTTGGCTCAAAGACAGAGCCACAAGCCTGGGTTGGCTTTGCCCCAAACAAAATGTGGCAGGGATGGGTCCTGGGGGCCACATGCATAGGGCTGGCAGAAGGAGACTTTAGTGGGGTCAGACAGGGCAGGCATGGGGTCCTACGTGGCTGGATCTAGAGGGGTTGTTGACCAGAATAGGAAGGAAGAGTTGATGTTTTCATGGATACTACCAAAGGGGCAGTTGGACACGATGGTGAGGGCAGCAAGTTCAGCTAAGCAGTACCTGGAATGAAGTCAAAGAGAGAAATGCAGTTAAACAGGTATGGCACAGAGCTGATCGATTCCCCTTTGCCCTCCTTATTGATTATTTTCATTAATTCATGCTGTCTAATTAGCTCCCACTGATTGTCTGTGGAGAATGAATTAGGGCAGAGTTTGGGAACAGTCTGGCAGCCCATGTCACCTCATGCCTGTTGGCTCCACAGGCCACTTCTTCAGAGAGATTCCCAAAACAGGCTGAAGGGAATAGCAGCTCCCTTCAGAGCCAGACACCTTTGTAATAACACGGGCTCAGATGGAAGCAGAGCAGTTAAGCTCTGGATAGGCAAAGAGTTTCCTGAATCTAGGGCTGAAAAACAAGTACCATTGGCCCACATGCAAGCAGCCCTCAGCAGTGCAGCCACCCTGCAGTGAAACCTGCCAGCAACAAGAAATTATCCCCAAATGGTTGACAGAGACATACCCTTTTCCCAGTGGGCTTTCCCTGCTTGTACAAAGGGTATTTCTGCCGTGTATTAGCATCTACTACTCTAGAGAAGTTGTTTGCTTCAAAGGAGATGCGAATAATTTCTTTAAGGGGAAGAATCTCTTAGAATATAAAAATTTGTGGTGTCAAAACCCCCTTGGCTATACATTCCCTAGGCCACGAACTTGCCTCTTGTGAGGTTTGGTTGACCCTGGTAAGGGCTGTTGAACAAATGTGTCCTTTTAACAATTAGTGATGCTGACAAAATTAAAATGACTTGATGTCTGTGTTTTCCTTACAGGTTGAGCAGCTGACAGAAGAGCAAAAAAATGGTAGGTGCATCTTCAACCTGACACCACAGCCTGAAGTGGAGCTCCCCAGCCAGCAGCCCTGCCTGCCTCAGCAAGGACGCTGGAAAATGCTTTGGCCAGCCCGGCCAAGGCAGGCATGATCCAGGGATTTTGATCCAGCATTTCTAGCAAGGCAGTTTCTGTGGTGTGCCTGGGTGTCCCACAACACCATGCCTGGGCACTGCTGGGGTGCACAGTCAGGGGAGGTGTGCTTGGGATGAGCCTCCTGCCTGCAAGGTCGAGGTGCAGGGCAGGGCACCCTCACATCTCCTCTCCCCTCTCTCTCCAGAGTTCAAGGCTGCCTTTGACATCTTCGTGCTGGGGGCAGAGGATGGATGCATCAGCACCAAGGAGCTGGGGAAGGTGATGAGGATGCTGGGGCAGAACCCCACCCCTGAGGAGCTGCAGGAGATGATAGATGAGGTGGATGAAGATGGTGAGAAGTTTGGGTTTCTTCTACTCTCCCAAGCATCATCCCTACATCTGGGGGTGTGGGGACCATCTGTGCAGTGCTGGCAGGATCCATGCTGGGGACAGGCACAGCTGTGGGGTGCAACCTGCTGTGAGTTCAAGGGACACTAAACACTCACCAAACCTCAGCATTGTTCCTTTAGGGAATTTCCAGGCAAAGAGAAACTATAGAAATTTTTATTCCTACAATGATCAGACTGTTTGAACTTACTTTGGGGGGTACTATGAAACAGTACAGATCCTTTTAAGAAACAAAAATATAGGCTGAATGTAGGAACTGCCATTTTAGAAATGCCTCTTAGAGGATTCTATCATTGGGAAACTCTTACTGCTCAAGTGTATACACTCCCACATAACTAACTGTCAATACTGATTAAATCAGTGTACTGATGATCACATATAAGAAGATCCACTGTGGGCATTTGGGCTGAAATACCACACTAAGTAACTGGAAAATAAAAAAGCAGTTAAAAATCAGGCAAAAAAGGAAAGTATCTAAGTTATTGAAAACAACACTACTATACTGTGGGTGCAAAACCACACTGCATAAATACCTGCCTTCTGGAGCTTTCAGTATTAATACCTAAGTGAGATGGACAGGTATCTCCATAGCAGCAATTTCCATTCTTTGGTGCTTCCAGAAGGGCTGTTGCCAAGGCAAAATGACTGTGAAAGGGAAAAATTCACTTACAAGGTCAGAGAAGGGTCTCAGTCACTTATTCCAGCATCCTGAGGTGATTCAGGACTGCTCTCCTGAGTTTTGGCCCTTGGTTGCTGAAGGCAAGTGTGATCCCTCATTGGCATTGCCCATCCACCCCCAGTAGCTCCAGCTGATGGCTCCAGATGGGCTCCCCTTCCCTGCATTCCTCAAGCCCAGTATGAAAAGAGACTGAGGCATCAGACCTTGTATATTCTTCAGTTTGACTTGTAGAGACACTGTCTGGTGGCACTCTTAGTTTTTAACTTCAACAACACTGGCTTTAACACCACCACTTAGATTTTAGGGTTCTGAATTAATGTGGCTGTGCAGGGAAGCTGGGTGGGCCAATCTGGTGGAGCTACTCATGGAGAAGTGTGGGGCTTAGTCAGGGTCCTGGTGCTGACCAGCTGGCCACACAAAGTCCATTCTTCCCACAGGCAGTGGCACTGTGGACTTTGATGAGTTCCTGGTTATGATGGTCCGGTGTATGAAAGATGACAGCAAAGGAAAAACCGAAGAGGAACTCTCAGACCTCTTCAGGATGTTTGATAAGTAAGAGCCATGAGCACAGTGTGGTGGGGTGGTGGGAGGGGTGCAGCCAGCCCAGCTCCCCCTCCCCAGCAGTTCTGTCTGGTCCTGAGCTCTCCTGTCCTGGCACAGAAACGCTGATGGCTACATTGACCTCGAGGAGCTGAAGATCATGCTGCAGGCAACAGGAGAGACCATCACTGAGGACGACATAGAGGAACTGATGAAAGATGGGGATAAAAACAATGATGGCAGGATTGACTATGATGGTAGGACTTGTTCTTGCATGTGGTTTGGTCACAAGCTCTTGGTCACCTCCCCGGGCAGCTCCCATGGTCTTAGTTGCATTCTCATGTAAGCATGAGCTCATGCAGGCAGTGCTGGGCAATACATCTGACAGGAGCATGTGTGCACAGGGATGGGGGTTTCTTATGCTCGTGAAATGGGAGCAAGGACCTGGGGCTGCCTTGCTGCACTGAAGCACTGCCACTTTTCACCAGTCCCTCCTGCCCCCTGAACACAAGCATCATTTCTGAGGGGCTGGATCTTTGAATGTGAAGCTGACAAAATGACCCCCAGACCATTTCTGAGCTGGCCGTGTGTCATCCCCCCCCCTGCTCCCTCCAGCACTTACTTTCAGTGTTTTGGTGGCAGCTGAGGTCTCCAGTGACATTTCCAGCAGGAGTCACAAGGAGTCCTTGCCACAGTCAGAGGAACAGTAGCCATCCCCCCTTGGCCTCTCGCATATTGTGAGGGTGGAAAATGAGACAGGGCTGGGAAAAGCTGCCAAGAGCACACTTGGCAGCCATGAGGGCACTTGGGTCTCACCTCACACCTCTTGTCTCCAATGTCTTCCCCTTGGCAGAGTTCCTGGAGTTTATGAAGGGGGTTGAATAAATCTGAGGCCAGATGGACAATTTGAATCTCCTAAATCCTCCAGCTCTGCGACTCATCTCATCTCATCTCATCTCCTTGACTAAGTCCCCTGGCTACCAGCATGAAGACTGAGTGCTGAGAAGGGTGGCCGGGGGAAATAAAACCTGTTAATACCCAGTGCCTCAGCTGCTCATTCCTTCAGTGACAGCTTCACCCTCCTTGTGTACTCATGATTAATGAAACCAGTGCTGGGGGCTACTTCTGGCAAGGTGACATCACAGCTGGAGCTTTAAGTCTCCAAGGAGGTATTCTGCTGCCAGCCCAATGGCAAAGTCCATCCAACAGTGCCATGGGTGCTCGGTGGGGTCCTCACCCCAGGTGAGCAGGCACTGGTGCTTGCTGGTTTAATTGGAGCATTGACGGCATTTTAGCAATGAAATATGAATTAAAATCTACTTCAGCCATCACTGAAATCTGTGTGCAAGGGACATTCCCTCTCCTCCCTACTCTCAGCCTGGCTATCCCAAGGGTACACCCCCTCCTGCTCCCCCACAGGCTGATTGGCACCCTGTGATGCCAAAAGAAGACCTCAATTTGCTTTGGAAACACGAATAAAAGCCTAGCTAGACTGGATGCTCCTTCCTGTCTCTCCCAGCCTGGTGGGAGGCAGGTACTAGCCCTTCATGGTCTTCCTCAAGCCCTTGGTTTGGAGGCTCACTACCTAGAATAAGACACCCAATTTTCCCTGCCAAATGACATCGATTTGGGCCACTGAGAAATGCACAACCCCCCTCTGGGTCCCAGCTCCTGGGCACAGGGTGACAGCAGGGCCAAGGAGCCATGCTATCCCCAGGCCTGTCTCCTCTCATCCCAAGGAAGCACAGCATTCCTGTGGCATTAGCAGCTCTCCCTGCACATAGCTGCCTCCTCCCATCGAATTACAGCCCCAGCACAACTCACACATTGCAGTCGTGTTGCTAAAGTCAATCGTTTACCCAAGCAAGATAAACATTGGCAGGGCAAGGCACAGGACTGTGTTGGTGCAAGCCCTGGAGATGCTGCCTTCAGCCCTTGGTGGCCACACTGCTGGCCCAGTGCCCCAGGTCTGCTGGGTTGTCCTTCTGCCTTTCCTCCCCAAACCAGATTTTTTTCCTCCCCGCTTCTGTGGAAATAACACCTTAAAGCAGCTGTGACACAATATCATTTATAGTAATAATGATCTCAATAATGTATTCTCATATATAGCAATAATGAAATATTGCCGTTCAGGGCAAACAGGTCTGAGGTGAAAACAGGGATGAGAGAGGTGGTCAGTTGTTTGGAAGGACATGGCTGTGTCTTTCCTCTGCACAAGCAAACTAAATATTTTGTTCAATTAACATTTATAACAACAGAAAAACTAAGGAAATGAACAAGTCAGCTTGGGTATTTTGGAAACAGCTCTAATGTAAACATCTGTTTGACCCACACAAAGGGGTCTCCCCAAGGGTTCTAAGCCCTTCGTGCCATAGCTACTGCAGATTCAGAAGGACTTCAGGTGCACCAGAAGGCAATGGAAATATGGGTCTAAGAACCCTGTGACAGGGAATGCTCCCAGGTGTCTGGGTTTGAAAGACAGGTGTCTGCTGAGGAAGGCAGGAGCCCCTATTTGAAATGGAGAATGTAAACCTCCTGCCTCCAAATTACTATAATTTTGAAATTAAGTGGCTCTCAGGCAAAGATAAGGGAAATAGGAATAACAGTCCTTTACTAGGAAAATTAAAATAGAAATACAGTATTACAAAGAGCAAACCCAAACCACTGACAGAGTCAGAGTATAACCTGACACCATCAGTCAGTCAGGGTGTTGGCAGCAGTCCCATTAAATGGTGGCTGCAGTCCTGCAGTGACAGATGTGGTTCTGTTGGAGCAGTGCTCCTGTAGAAGGTGCAGTTTTCCTCCAAAGGTCCAGTGATGATGTAGAAGGATCTGGTTTTCATCTGCAATCCAGTGGAAGGAGACTCCCTTGGTGTTCCAAATCTCAGATTTTATCTAGGTAGGAAATGCTCAGCTCTTCCCTCTGGGTAGAGCATCTCCCAATGGGATGCTGTGATTTTACCAGTCATGCAGTGGGACTCAATGGCCATTAACAGGAGATATCTTCCTGGAGGAAGGATGGGTTGTGGAAAAGATAAATATCATTGCCCCACCTGGTTTTAACAGATGGTGACAGAATACATACTTTTGGTCACATCCTGTATTGCAACCTAAGATTCCAGGCATTAACAGATTCTGTTTCCAACTAATCTGTAGCCTAGAGATGGAAAAGAAACACTTTCTGCCTCCACAGTGTAGCAGCAGCAGCAGCAGCAGTTGTTTCCCACTGAAACCTGGGAGGACACAGGTTCACATGTCCTCATGTTTTACCCCAGGCCTGGGAACCTCCAAAGTTGCCAATAGCTGGGTTTCAGCCAGGAGCTGAGGTGATGCCAGCTGTCCCCACACCCATAGCCACCCAGCCCACGGGCACCCACCCCTGCACTCACATCACTGACAGCCCCCTTATCCTCCTCTGTCCTGGCCAAACCCCAGCATCCAAAAAGGACTTCTCCAAGACATTCTCCACTGCTTACCAATAGGCTTTGGCTCCCCTGGAGGGTGAACAAGAGAAAAAATAAGGTTAACCCCTTCCCTGCAGACACTGTGCTGTGACCCAGGGAAAAGGATGGCTGGGAAGAGCCACCTGGCTTTGTGTCTTGGCTCTTCCCCCTTGGCTCAATGCACTGCAGAAGAAAGCCACAGCTTCACTGGCTGCACACTCTTTTCCAAGAATAAAGCTGGGAAGGTGGTGGCTGGAGAGAGAAGACAAAGGTCTTGTAGCACCCAAAACTTGTCTTTAGAAGAGCAGATACACTAGAACTATCTAAGCTTTTTCTGTCCTTAGAACAGGGGGTTGGGAAGCCAGGAAATCTGTTGCCAGGCTGGACTGCCTCAGCACACTGTCTGTCCTCCCAGTGAGACACCACATGCTGCAGGGTGAGGAGCTGTGGGTGGATTTCACTGTTGGCTAAAATACTGGAACAACTGCACAAGGAATGTAACACAACATGACAGGCCAGCGAGTGGGTGAGCAGGCTGAAAAAACAGCCACTCCTGGAGGATCAGCCTGGCTGAGCCCCCACACAGGGGATGTGCTAACAGTGAATGAAAACCAACCCCAGGAATCCATGTATCTGTGCAACTCCAAACCAGTTCACAGTTTTCACTGCATGTGCAGTGAACATCTAGTGCCCAAAAGCATTTAAGGAACGTGACACAAATCCACATTTTCTGGGGGAAAAAAGAAAAAGAAGCAATTAACTGTTGCTTCTTCAATCAGGCAAAACGTCATTGACCAGTCTCTAAAACAGTTCCTAGACCTGTGTGCTCTTAAGTCCCCAGCAGGGACAGGAGTTGTGCACACAGGTGACAGCAGCCCATGCCTCTGGACACTGCCATAGTTCTCAGGTCATTTATCTGCTTACCTTTGCTGTAGATTTAAACTCCTGCCCTGGTTTGCAGCTTTATCAGTGTATTTGAGGCCTCTCCTCAGCCCTCAATAAAACTTTGCTGTGTGGACCAAGTGACTGCAGGAAGCTCTGATGAAATTTTGTACACACTGCCCTAATAAAATCTCTGCATAAATGCGCCAGCAGGGGAATGGCAGTGTAACGTGAGCTAAGGTACAGCAGATGAACACTTCACCAAGCCCCTGTGGTGTAGGAACACCTGCAACAGCCTTGAAACCTGGGCAAAGCAGAACTCATATTCTCTTGCTGTTTCTTTTTGACCACACTCTTGAAAGGTAGTAAAGGGGGACAGAGTAACACGTGTCCAGCCCAGTATTTTATTTATCATTGCTGTGAACATCAATATTCCCAGTGAATACCTTGCCTGATCAGAGCACTTTGCAGCATTTTGGTCTCCCCTCCCCAGTTCTGTGCTCGTGGCTGTCAGAGCAATGGCTCACCTTTGCCAAATGAGATGATTTGGTATTTGGTTACACGCCCTTTGCTCTTTTTCTTTTTTAAATCAGAGAAAGGAGCCAAACTGGAACTTGATACTGAGTCCTCTTAGTTGCAAAGGAGAAAAATAATCTGCCACAAGTATGATGTCAGCAGCAAGCACGAGATGTATAAGCTGATGTACAGCAGTTGTTAAGCATTGAGATGCTTTTGAGCTCTTTGTCTTCTTCCAGGATACCAAACATTTAATCATAAGAATTTTGAAGTTTTTAAATGCCAAAGATGAGAGAGCTCTGCGTAATAGGAATAGTTTCAAGTGGGTCACAGCTGCCAGCTCCCCCTCCTGGGCTCTGTATACCTAATGCCCCCAAAAAGGATCTCCAACCTCACTTCACCAAAAGAACTTAAATGATTTCACAAGGCAGGAGAAAGAGGATGGAGACCCCTCCCTCCCTCAGAGGCAGTCAGTACAAACTCCCCTTCCCAGCTTTCCCTTCTGGGCTAGGACAGCTGTCTAAAGAGGAAAGCTGTGAGCAGAGGTGTCACAGGGTTAGCAAATGCAAGAGCTGGTCACTCATGTCCAAGCAGTGTCCTGTAGAACCATGACGTGTGCAGGGAGCACACAACAAACCTGACACCGAGTGCTGTGAAAGCTCACAGAATTCCTGTATCTTGCCACACAATGATGCCTGGATTAAGGTTACGTTCCTCTGGGCTGCATTTTGTCACGCAGCCGCTATTTTGGTCGGAAAGTCAGCAAGCCCTTATTTGGGAAGTTGTCCCACTGAAGGGCAGCATGAAGGGCAGCAAGATGAAAAGGCTGCTCCTGAAGGCAGGCCTGGGGGAGCTGCCTGGAGACACAGGAAGCCCAAGTCTTGCCCTCTGCTTCTCATTAACATTCCAACATACTTTTCTTGCCTCTCTTCCCTCTTGTGGGTTAGCTACTCCCACAACACAAGCGCTCTGGGGAAGACATCAAGGGAGTTGAGATGAAATGTCCCTTACAAGTTTTAGGGTTAGAGATTTAAAATGCAGAACTTACAACCGGGTAGAAAATCTGCACACAAGTAAAGGTGTAGACTGACAAACATCAAGGGCTCTGCTCAGGATTTTTTCTTTTGCTCTTGTAACACACATCTACACTAGACTGACCACACTCACCCTCACTGGACTAGCCACTCCCATCTCCTTCAGTACCAGCAAAAACTCCACTCTGTGCGTGCCTTCATTTAGCAAGCAGTAGAGTGAACCTTGCCAATAAACTGTCATGCTATCACTTAATATTAAATCTGGTTTTTACTGATACCTTTGCTAGTGATCCTTTAAGTTCCTCAAACACTTATTTGTAACAGGCTGACAAACCCCAACCTCCACAAAAGCCCAAGAGATGAACACAGCAGGAATCAGACAAATGACAGCTACAGACATCCCTGGCTTTACAACCCCCTTGGACTTGTGGGTTTCAAATTAGTAAATTGCTTTATACTGCTTGGTTTGTAAGAGCGGGTGTGTTTTCCTAATCAAAAAACAAGAAGCGGGACCTGGGAAAACTTTTGAATTTAAGCCAGAAAGAATTCAAACTAGCACACAAAATTTTGGTAATTGGCTAAACTATTAAAAAAATAAACATGAATTTGGACGTTCCAGTTAAAATTATGTTTTTCACCCAGCAAGTGTTTTGAACTTCCAGCTGCCCTGCGGCTCCATGGATTTACCCCACCGGGTGGATAAGCGCTGGAACTGCAACTTCAGAGCAGCTGGTTGCATTCCAACAGGTGCCTCGAAGAGGAAAGCACTGCCTGAGTCAGCTTTGAGGGGGCCCTGGAAAGTGAAGCCCTCTCCCGATGTTCAAAACAGCAGGAGCAAAACCCGGGCTCAGCTCCTTCTCAGATTTTGCACATTATTCCCCTCATCTTCCCAAGCCAGCACATTTCATCAGACAGTACTTTTGTTACTGGAGCTAAAGACATTCCCTAAAATCAGTCACTATTAAAAAATGTGCATTTGGTATATTCCTAAAACCTTACATGTTCCCATGGCTAGCTCCATTAATGCTTCAACATCTACAAGTATTTCAAGATACAACACACACTAACTCTTAACACAAACTCCTCTGGTCTCCAACACCACAGCCAACACTCCTTGCCTCTCCTATTTCCTGGGATTCTCACAGCTGTAGGAAACCACACAGCAATGCAGCAGACATGGAACAGGCCTTGGAATTTTCACCTTGCTGTAACAATACCAGGAATTATCTCGGTACCTGAGAAACAAAATGTCACCCCAGTTTTCAAAAGCACAAGGAGGACCCCCAGGGAACTACAAGCCAGTCAGGCTCCCCTGGATCACTATTCACAGGCTTGATGCACAACTTGCAGCTAAAGGACAACTCAAGGCTTCTGGAGGGCACTCCTCAAATTCAGGAGGTGAAGGCTTTGTTACATACAATTTTATTTTAAAAATGCTGTAACACACACACCAGTAAGAAAACTAGGTCTTCTTATTAAAGCACATCAGTCCTTTTTCTGCTGAGCTGCCTGCTTGGCATTGTTTGCCTGCATCTTCTTCAGCCCCTTTTTGTTGTGTTTCTTTGCAAATCTCATGTTCCTCAGAAACTTGGGATCAACCTATAAAAATAAAGGAAAAATAAGCCATATTGTAGAAGAGACATATATAAAAACATTTATAGTTCCATGTTGTTCCAATTATTTACAAGTGCAGGCAGTGACTAGTTCAAGCTTTTTTTCTTTTAACAAAATTATTTTAGTCATCTGCAACCAGGCTTTAACAGCTATTTTCCTTAACTGCCATAAACAAAACAAAACAAAAAAATAAAAACCCCAAACCCCCACAATAAACATAAAGAAAGAATAGGATGGGAAAAGCTGCAGGAGAGGCAAGACTGAACCCTCACTTGAACTTTGCAGAAGATAAATTTTTACATCATTTCCAAAAGGCTTGTAGATCACAACATCTACAAAGCAAATAAAATCACAACCCTCCATTAACACCAAAGTTTCTCTTTTCACTTTCACGTGTGGAAAAGGATCCTGCTGCACCATTTGGACAACCTCAGAAAAAACAATATATTGTCACTTTTATGTGCTTATCTGGATCAGTATAGACAGCAAAACAATAGAGAAGGAGAGGAGGGGGAGAGGGGGAGAGGAGGGGGAGAGGAGGGGGAGAGGAGGGACAGCAGGACTCAAAAGGCAAAGGAACCATTTAACTGGCAATTGTTTGTTTTTTACTGGGAACAGCACTTGGTGACAGCCACCAGTACAGGACAGGGACAAAACTGGCCACTGACTAAAATGCAGTTTTATAGACATACAAGGGCAGATTTCATGGGGTTACAAATATCCCAGCTGCATGTCAGGTAAGTAAAAGAACTGAACCCCACAGAAGAACTGTCCCACCTGGGACACCAGCCCCTGTCTATAAAAAATGTGTCACTCAAAATAATAATTTTTTTTTCTTTTTTTTTTTGTTTTTCACAGTTAAGCTACAGTGACAGCCTGAGAATACCAGTAGAAATACTCACCCCTTTGAGAGATTCGTATCTATGGGTTTTGGGCTTCTTGATGCCATTTCTGTGCCACTTACGGGCTATGAGGAAAACAAGACTATTACTTAAATTACAGCTTCTGCCATCATTTAGCAGCTACACAAGTTTCTTCTTAAGTGTAAATGACTATCAAAATGATGTGGAATAGACAATTTTCAGACCCTTCCTATCCAAACTACATTTGAATTAAAAACACATCTCTATGCTTATCTCTCTGCATGGACTTCCAATCCAAGGATTTCAGGCAGCTCATTAACTAATGACACACTAACAGCACCACCAGCAGATTAAAAGGCCTCACTCATTAATAAATTCAAGCACTTGTGGTCAGTGTCAGAGGGCAGTCACTCACTGGGCAGGACCAAGCAGAACCTACTTGGGACCTCTGCTATGTCACAACACTAATGGGAAGACCCCAAACATGAACTATTTCATCACTGCAGCCATCTCTGGCTTGCAGAGGATCCCAGGGATGAAGCTTTTCAGGAACACCAGAGAATGACAGGATGGTTTGGCTTGGAAATAACTTTAAAGACCATCCTGTTCAACCCCCCTGCCAAGGGCATCTCTCACTAGAGCAGGTTGCTCCAAGCCCTGTCCAACCTGGCCTTGGACACTTCCAGGGATGGGTGCCAGGGCCTCACTACCCTCACAGGGAACCATTTCTTCCTAATATCCAACCCCAGCCTACTCAGTGTGCAGCCATTCCATGTCCTGTCACTGCCTGCTCTGGTAGAAGAGCTCTCTGCCTTCGTAGCTAGTCATGATCACCACGGAATCACTCAGGCTGGAGAAGACCTCTGAGATCTTCGAGTCCTACCTATGACCCAACATCACTTCTCCTCTCTGTGCAGCCCATTCCAATGCCTAAACACCCTTCCTGTGAAGAAATTCTTCCTGAGGTCCAACCTAAACCTAGCCTGGCACAGCTTAAGTCTGTGTCCTGTCACAACCTATTGCTGGTTAACTGGAAGTAGAGGCCCACCCCCAGTTTTGTAACGTAGATGCTTCTATTTTTCGGGTTACATATTAGTTCTACGTTGAGCCCAAACAAGTCCCGACTCTTACCACACTCCTTTAACCCCCCCCCCCATCCGATCTCTGCGCAGGACCACCTTATCGCGCCGCAGCCCCCCGGGAACCGTGCTGCCATCACCGTGCCGGTCCCAGCCCCCTTAAACCCCCCTGGATCCCCGCCCCGCTCACACTGGTTGTGCGTGGTGTGGTTCTTGGACTTGGCCATGGTCGCACCTGCGGGAGAAACACACACGGCTCAGCCGGGCCGGGCTGGCAAGGGGCGCCCGGCCACCGCAAAGAGCCCGCCCGGTCCCGAGTATCGCCCTGCTCCGACTGCCCCAGCCCGGCCCGGCCCGCGGATGGGCCTGGCTGGTGCCGGATGGGCGCGGATGGTGCCGGGGCCGCCCTCACCCGAGCCGCGCTCACCGCCACCGCCGAACCGGAAGAGAGGGAACACCGCGGGGTCTGCTGGGAATCGGGGCCGGGCCGGAACCCCGCGTCCTGTAGTTCCGCCCGGCAGTGTCCCCGTTGCCTTTCCGCACCGCTGCTCTTTGCCCTTATGCTTTGCACCGCACCGCCCCGGCTCTCGCACCGCCCCGGTTCCCGCGGTCGCCGCTCCCTCCCCGGGAAGGCCCCGCCGCGGCAGGGCCCGCAACACCCAGCGACGTGGCGGACCCGGTCCCTCGGTGACGCGGTTCCCCCTGCAACACGGTCCCCACCAACACGGTCCCCCCACTAACGTGCCCTCCCACCATGGCCTCAGCCGTGGGGGCACAGGGAGCAGAGAGCCGAGCCCCCTCTGCGCGGCCCTGAGGGAGCTGAGGCCCCCGGCCCCACCGGAATCCCCGCGGTTTATGTGCGGTGTCCCACGGCGCTCGGGCAGCTCAGTCACGCACGGGCAATGCTCCTCAGGGCGGGTTCATTCAACGCCGTTCATCTTTATTTGTATGAAGCACTGGAGGCTCGAACAGCTCTGTTTGCTTTCTGACAATTGTCAGCTCTGGCTGTGCCGCCTCGGTGATCCCCCCGAACCCCCCATGGCCAGCAAAGACATGGCACAGTGCAGGAGTTTGTGCTGTGTTTGGCCATGCTGCAAGGTTAAAATGTCACTCCTGCAAAAGATACAGACTGAGAACTAAGGTATTTTAGTATGTGAAAGACACTGAAACAATGACTACGATGGGAAAATTTCCTCATGGATAGAGCAGACATTGCAATGGTTTGCCCAGCGTGGTGGTAGAGCCACTGTCCCTGGAGGTGTTCAAGGAAAGACTGGATTTGTGGTCATAGATTGAGGCATCTCCCATGATGAACTGTCACAGAAATAAGGCCAAGCTTGCCCAAGCCCCTTGGGTTGTATCTGTTGACCAACTGCAGCATTTCTGGCCGTGACTGCTGTGATTTCAAATGAGAACCTCTGAAAAATGAGCAGAAAAGACCCAGGCTCTTCTGCATTGTAGGAACATACTGCCATCTTTTTATGGCATTTGCCTTTATTTTACAATAAGAGGCACAAGTAAATTGCTTGAAATAACCCAGAGTGAAAAAAACAACCCAGAGACCAAAAGCCCCATGAGCAGTAGAGAGTGAACTGGACATTTTTTTCAGTGGCAGATTGCTTGCAGAGGAATTGCTACTCTGCGTCAAGTTCAGATACCTATAAATAAGCTCTTCCTATTACAAAACCAGGGGAAAATAGACTAACCTTGATATTGGGCAATGCTGATGAGAGTGAAATGAAAATAGGCAGGTAAAAGAAAGCTAATGCAATTTAATTTCAGTATTTCTCTTATTTTGAGCAAGACCTAACATATAAAGTGTATTTGGCTTCATTTCCCAGCCCCATTCCCATTCTGGGCAGCTGTTGTGTAAAAATAGATGAAAATAGCAATATTCTTTTACTGGCATTTTGCAGCTGGAATATGAAGGTCTGCCCAAAATCCTCCTTGATATGCAAACATCTGACTTTTAAAACGGTTGTTTTTAAAAATTCCTTCCACTGTAGTGAGCTGCAGTCCTAAAATATTTGCACATCACTGTGGCCAGCAAATTGCAGCAACAGTAGAGAGAAATCCTGACTTTCCTGATAACACAAAGAGCCAAGATCAGTGGAAGACAGAACTGAATCCCTGAGGTGTTTGCCTCCATTGCATTGCAAAAGGCAGAAAGGCTGCCAGCCCCCTTAGCTTGGCCATTAGATCATGAAAACTCTTGATCTTTTAATGCAATTTCTGAGCCTTCCTCCATAGGAAGAAACAGAAGAGTTTACTTTAGGGTTCTAGCTACGTTTTCCAAGTTTTTTCAGGGTCTTAATGCAATTACTGATTTTGGAGCTCCCTGGGAGTTTTTCCCAGCTGCTGCTGGGCCCATTCAGATGAACAGTCGGACAGGTGGGGATTAGAGAAGCTGTGCTTAATGCCCAGATGATTACAAGATCCATAAGCCAAATTATTAAAATGAAACTGTGGAAGAACATTCAGTTCATGGGGCTGAGTGTAACATATCCAGGGTAGTTTATAAATCACTTCAAACCAATGCAGAGTATGAGGTGAAAAGGATGATCCAAGGCAGGATCAGGACCTGTGTACACTGCTGGGTGATCAAGCCCGCTTGAATTTCTCCCATGCCCTGATGAGCTGCTGTGCCTCTAATTATGGTGTTTCTGAGAACGATTGGCCAGTTCAAAACCTTTAGTCATGCTTCTAGTGATTACAGACTTAATTAGTGCATGTTAGCCCAAGTGTCCTCTAGTAAAGGAGCTGTGCTCATTAAATAGGATGGCAATTACTTCAGCTGCAAAACAGTTATGAAAAAAATGTAATATAAAAATCTCACAGTGCCTTTGACAACTGTATCTCAGTCACTGTCCTTGCATCATTCATACTTATGCTGATTGATCTCTGTCAGGTTTGTCATGATGACACCACATTTCAGTAGCCTCCCCTAACTTGCCTCCTCCTTCCCTGTGGGGTGACTTCAATTTAGGGTAAAGAATTACTGTGGCTTCCCCATTCAGTAATGCCAGGGGCTGTCCATTGTCCAGCATGGTGCCAGAGCTGAGCCAGGCTGAGTTTTACAAGAGCTTGAACAGAGGCTGGGTCTGGTCATTTCCCAAAACATGAAGAAATTTCTTCTCCATTTCCACAGGAAGAAGACAAAGAAGGGCCATGTTCATGTAGGATGCTGGACACAGTGGGACAGCACAGCTCCCCAGTGCCCTGAACACAAAACTAGTGAGAAGCACTTTCAGGTGTTGTTCAGGAGTCTCACCTGACTTTGGCACAGACTGTGGGGCACCCCTTCAAACTGCTCCCTTATGGGGAGCAGCAGGGAGAGTGCAGGGATGCTTTTGGCTATCCCTGATGGCTCACAAGGAAGAGTCCCACCCTGGGCTGCTCCCAGGGTAGCTCGGGCACTTCACCCATCCCACCCATTCCCACCTCACTCTACAGACAGCACCGAGGTGCAGCTGCGGCGTGCAGGGCTGTGCCTTGTCAGGGGACCACCTTCATCACCCTCCTTCACCCCAGCAAGCAGAGACAGGACTGGGCTGTCTGGCAGATCCCCAGGAGGTCCCTGCTCTGATAGGTGCCGGTGGCTTCGGGACGATTTTAGGGCTGTTCCCAGCCTGTGAGCAAACAGGGCTTGACTGTTCTGTAAAGCCGAGAGATGCTGGAGAGGAGCGAGGGCGATGGGCAGTCCCGGGGACAAATGCGCCTCCAGAGCAGCCAGGAGCAACGGGGCATGGAGGCACTAGAGGGAGCCTGAGCATAACAGATCCCGCTCTGGCTCAAAGTGGGTGAATTGGTCCCACTCGGGGAGAAGGGACATCACCAGCGAGTAACAGCGTGTTTCACACAGCTATTTCCCCCTTGACCTGGCATCCTACCTGGCTGTGCCTTCCCCCCCCCCCCCCCCGGCAGCTGTTATAATTTCCTTGAAGGCTTAAATAAATAGTTTTATTGAAGGAGAGTGCCAGTCTACCAGCGGAGAGACAGCTGGCTCTGAGCGCTTGGTATAGGAGGTGAGAAAAATCACTGGCAGCTGGTGGCAATTGTCAGATGGGAGGTTTCAGTAGAAAAGGAATTCTTGCAAGGCAATGGAGAGCTGAAGTGCTGCTCCACAGCTGTAGGTATCCCTAGGGAAGGGGAGCTGTCACAGCACAGCCTTGCAAGTGCTCCCGGACTGATGGCAGGGACATGGGAACGATAGCTGAAGTTTGCGTCCTCCACTGATGCATTCCAGTTTGCACCAGTTAGGAGAGCTGAGGCACCAGAAGAGGCTGGAAACCTGCAATCTTTTATTTTTGGGTGTGTCTCTTCCCAGTATATCTGAAAAGTGCATCTTCTTTTATAATGTTTGCAAGGGACCAACATTTGCTTTTAACAGGGTACTCAGGTTCAGCTCAGTGGAAATCAGAGGAGATGAGTGAGCAGGTGCCAGAAACAAATCCTCCATCACCCCTGGCTGCTGTTGGAAGCTTTCATTTTCCCCTCAGAGCAGCCCAGCCCCTCCATACATACTGCACAAGCTGTAAGATAGCTTCCTACCATGAAGGCAGGGGAAAAATCAGGCAGCAGCCTGTAATGCAGCCCTGACCTTTCTCTCCAGGACTGCCACCTCCTCCCACTCTCCCCAGAGCTGGCACTACTAACAGCTGGTTTCCTCTTGTTATTTTTCCACCTCCACTCCTTCCTCCAGAGAGGAGGCTGTGTTGGTGGCCCACGTACCTGTGATTCACAGGCTGGGACCTGTGAGGAGCCAGCTAAGCCTGACCAAACTTAGAAACATCTCATTTTCCATTGCCTACACCCTGGATGCTGCTTCTGGCTGGGTTCATCGCTGGAGACCTTCTCCAGCTACCTATGTGGTTTTGGAGGACCAGTAGGAGTTGGACTGAGATGGAGCAGTCCTTGATGCAGATAAATTTCATCTTGGTCAGTGTTTATCCAGCTTGCTTACAACTGAAACCCATGAAATGTTCTGGACATCAAAGAGGGATTTTCATGCTTGGGAAACATGCAAATAAAGACTTATCTACAGGACTGCATGGTCACTCAATTTTTCTGGGAACATTTGAATGATTTGAGGAGAGCTTAGGGGTTTAAAATCTGATTCTCCATCTGTGTCAGTCAGCCCAGTCCATCTGGCTGGATGTCCTCAAATCAACAGATGACAACTGCAATCACAGAGCCGAACCCGGGGCACCTGCAAGGTGGGGAACGACGGCCTGCAAAGATGGAGGCGCTGCTGTGGCTGGAAGCTGGGATATGGGGAAAAGCTGGGTGATGACCAGGCTGGCAGCAGTGGGGCAGGCAGAGCAGGGAGACGCAGCTGCCCAGGAGCAGGAGCTCCGGGTGGGGCAGGACCTGCGGGTCCGTGCGGGGGACAGCGCCGGGAACGGAGCAGCCGCGTGCGCGCAGCCCACGCTTGGTGCTTTAATGGGATTTTCCAGAACGCTTTTTGCCCCGGTAATGGGAAAGGAAGCTCGCAAGCCGCTTCCGAAGGTTGGGGTGAACGTGTGCAGGCGACGTGACACCTGCTGGAGCCGCACTTGCCGGGAGCGCGGCTGTTCCCAGGAGGGAGCGGAGCCGCAGGCACAGCCGAGCAGCTGATCGCTGCGGGAGGAGGCGCACGGAGGCGGCGGGGAGAAACGGAGAGGGCTGACCTAAATAGATGCTCAGCTAATTTATTCATTTCTCTGCTTTATTATTTAACACAACTTCGAAACATCTCAGGAGTTCTGGTTCCTCTCAGCTCTGCTGCTGACGTTGGCACGGGGTTATTTTTTACCTGATTTTGCTGGCTTGCTCAGCACCCCTCTCTCCCAGCAGGCAGGCCAGGCACACTATGGGAAAGCTCCAAAACAACCACTTTCTAGCCCAGAGCACAGAAAGGACTTATTTTAAGTTATTTTGAGCTTTTGCTTCACCTCCTGCCTAAGAAGCTGTTCAAATTTTGGCCTGCTTTATGCATTGCTAATAGGGAGATTTATCTCCAACTTAGCTGGCTGAGGAGTGGATTGGTGGGTTCATCCAGCACGAGGCAGCCTTCAGCCTCCACCGACATCTTCCTCCAGGCAGGCTGCCAAAGGCAGCCCCAGGCTCTGCAGTGCAGGGGTTTTCAAGGATAAACCTGGAGTCTGTCTCGCTTCCAGCCAGCCTCCTCTCTCCTCAAATCCTAGCAATCCCCTAAAACACTGTCCAGGAGGAGTTTATTACTAGAAGGACGTGGAGCCTCAGCTGCTGGGAGAGCTGTTCAGGCTGTGGTTCACCCCACAGGCTGCACGTGTCCTCTGCAAGCCCACATCATGTTTTAGCACTGCTGAGCTTGAAAAGCCTCAAGCTGGGGAAAAAAATGGATGGCTGTGCAGGTTGTCTGAACACCTGAACCATTTCTGTGGAGGCATGAGGGACACGGGCACAGCTGCTCCATGTGAAGCAACTGCTTCCTGGGATTCAAATCATACAGCACCCAGCTTGTACCAAGCAGGGTGCTTTAATTTTTCATTACAGTTCCTCACTTGATGTATGAATTTAGGCCAGTGTTGCATACAGTTACCCAGCACCTCTGTTATGACTTTTAAACTGGATTATTCATCTGGATTATTCATTATTCATTTACTCAGCTCACCAACATTCATACTGCTGGAGAGTCTGGTGATGTTTCTGGGAGTGGGATAGTGCAAATTAGCAGAAATGAACCAGTTAAAGAGGCTGCAATTTAAAGTCTTCCAAAGCAGCAGGCACAGAAGGGAAATAGGTGTGGGGCTGTGAAAGCAGGTGCTGCTTCCCTGGCACAGTCAGCTCCTTCTCCTGCCTTCACTGGTTAAATTGGGGCAGTGTGAATCCTGGGCAGGGTCTTGTGCTGGTAACCCACAGGGTGTGCAGCCTGGCCCATGTCAGGCTTTGACCTGAAGGGCTTTGTGGCAGTTGTTTTTAATACAAAGTGATACTTTGGTCCAAGAGCCTTGCAAGGCCAGAAAGAATGAACATGGAAAGGACAGAGGCAGCCCAAGTGATCTGAAGTTTCTCTTTCCCTCCCTATACCCTGCACTGGATCTGGGTGGATGATGCCCCAGATTGCCTAATGAGGGCAGAAGGGCCCTACATCCCACATCCTCTGGGGCCTGGGGTTTTGTTCCCTGGCACCTTAATTGCACAGGGCTGATTAGAATGGAGCTAAGGGTACTGAGTGTCACCCTGGTATTTAGGATCCTTCATGTGCACACAGCTTCTGCACTGCAAGAGAGGGGAAAGTCCCTTAATGAACCAGAGTGAGCAGCAGGCTTTAGGTGAGAGGTCCAGTGTGCTGCCAGCTCATCTTTGTCTGCATGGAGAGGATTATTGGGAAGCCATGTTGACAAATGCTGTGGCTAAAAAGGAAAATTAACTTCCTCACAAAGACAGTTTATTTGTGCAAAGTGGAGAGAGAATAAAGAAGCTGCCAAAAAAGCTGACATTAAACCTGCTGCTTACCTGCAGCTCATCCAATTCCATGGCTGAAACCTCTTATTTGCAGCAACATAATCCAAGATGTTCTTTCTGCAAAGCAAAAAAAGTAGGTTATTGCTCAAGCAGAGCTGGGGAGGGATAAAGAGACAAGCAGGGCCTGATCCTGCCAGGTTCTGTGTGTTCTGCCCTCTGAGTAGGATTAAGACCCTGGCTAGCAGCCTGATCTGGGGGTTTTGGAAAAAACTTGCACACAATTAATTTCCAAACCTTTAGGAAAGTGTTTTCTGTGCTCTGGAGGCAGAGCATGGGGCTCCCAGTCCTGCCTTCAGCTCCTGCCCCTCGAAGCCAGGCAAGAGACACAAACCAGTAATCCTCACCACTCTTGTAGCACATCTCAAAGTGCTTCTTTGGGACAGAATTAATGACCTTTCACAAAACTAGGACTGGCCTTTCCCACCCCTCCCCACTTTCTTTTGGATGCATTACCTGCTCCAGCCACTGGGTCATCCCACCTTTCTCAGGATGCAGAGATGCTGCACATAGGCTTTACTCAGCAGCAGTAAAATCCTCCCCTCTGCATCACCGAGCAGATCTTGTTCTATTTCTTCTCCTGCCATGAGATGTGCAAAAATCCACTTGGCTGTGTCTGCAGATTGATTTTAGCCATGGTTCTGTACCAGGATCTTTTCAGAATGTCTTGCTAATTAAGAAATCCTGTCCCTGTTGAAACCACTAATGCAAACACCTGTTGGTGTGATCCCTGCACCTTTTTGGGGCTCACTGCAGCCACCCTGTCTCTCTTGGAGAGCTGCTTCTTATCCTGGGTGGCAGCAACAGAAGGTTCCACAAACACTGTCCTTGGATATTAAAGACATAAATTACTGAGCAGCTCTTCCACAAAAAAAGTGCTGAGAAATGACTGACACTGTCCTTTTTACATAACTAAAATGAAAACCTAAATGCACCATGGCTGCAGGGGAAGGGACTGGGATTGGCAAATAGGTTTGGTGCAGAGTTCCCAGTTCCCACCAAGAAACAGGGGCTGTGCCGGGGCTATCTGACTGCTTTAAATAGTGCTTGTGCCCAGCCTGTTGTGGAAATGGTGCTCAGGGGCACTGATTTCAGCCTGATACCAGCTGCTTCCCTATGACAAAATGGGCTTTATTAGGAAAATAATATGGGCTGTGGCAGCACTTCCATTAGCCCTGCTGCCACCCCACCCCCTCGACAGCCGAGTACCAGAATAACTGAGCTGGTCCACACAGGAGTGATGCCCTGGGACACAGGGCTGCCAATGTAAGAGAAGAACTGCCCTCCCCTCATATCAGCCTCATCTCACTTGTGTTAGGGATACCCTGATTTATGATTTGGCTTGCATTAAAACACATTTCCTTCCACAGTAGCTTTACTCAGGTTTTTCAAACACTTAATGAACCCAAATAAATCCTTAGGAAGTCTCTGGCAGGTGGACACCTTCAAATATTCTTGGCACTCAGCAAATCTGATACATCCAGAGGGGATGGGGAGGGCAGAGTGTCTGGCTACGATCTGGAGGCAGGTGAACTTCAAGTATTTTTCACTAAAGCTCCAAAACTGTATGCTCTTTCAAGTGTTTTAGCGTACGACATCAAGCCATGCTGGCATGTAGTCAGGAAGAGAATGCAGGCCAGACCTCAGGAGTCCTTACTCTCTCCAGACACACAGAAGATCTCTCTTTTCCCCCCTAACCTGCGTCATCATGCTGCCACCCCTTCAATTGCTGCAGAATCCTGAAAAATTAACAGCTAAAGGTTTTTCTTGCCTCCTCTGGCCACCTGAAACAACCTTCTGTTCAGATGGAAGCACTGAAGTGTTTCTTAAAACAGCTCTTCCTCCTGTCATTAAATATTTAAGAGAGCAGCACCAGGGGAAACCATGAGCTTTTATGGAGGCAGAATGGCACAGTGCTGGGAACCACGCGGAGCCCGATTTAAATAGTAATGAGATGGCAGCAGAGCTCGGTTTTATCCTCCCATTGCTCCCCCTCGCTCTCCCCGCAGCATCCCCGGTATCGCATCCCCGTCCCGCCCGTGGGGATCTGCTCTGCCGGGCTGTCCCGGGCTGCAGATCTACTGAATGGAATTTTAATGACCTGGAGAACAAGTGCTTGTCAGGAGCGATGGGAACACAGCGGTGTCCGAGTGCTGAGGTGGGAGCAGAGCGTGGAGCAGTCGTGGCTGCCGAGGGAGGTCCCCACCAGTCCCTTGGCCTCTCCAGCATCGCTGTCCCTGCTGTGCCTTGTTTTGGGGAGCGGAGGGTGGCACAGGGAGGGTGTCTCCGCGCTCTGCAGTTGCTGTAGCAACTGCGGTGTCTCTGGAGGCAGAGGACACGTTTCTTGCAGCCAGCCCAAGTGTGAGCCGCTGAACTGAAAGCACATTGATTTTTTTTTTCCCCTGGAAAAAAAAAAATACAACAAAAAAAACAAAAAACAAACCAAACTCCTCTGCCCTCCCCGCCCCCAGGAGGGCTAAAACAGCACCTGGGCACCAGCCCAGAGCCGACCCGCAGGGATGCTGCTGCATTTCGCTGCTCCCGGGAAATCTTCTGCACATGAGTCAAAGCCACAGCACCTTCTTGAAACCCTTCTCGGGTCCCCCTCGGCTTCTTGGCAAGGACAGGCTGCCTTTCCCTAATCCAAGCACCCATGCAGGGTGGGTTGCTGCAGCCATCCAGGCTCATCCCTGGGGCAACTCAGACCTGACTTCATTTCCACATGAAACAGAGAATCTGCTTTGGTGGGGAGGGACCAGTCGTGATCAAAACATTCTCAGAAGAGGAGGATCAGCATAAGCTTTGCTAAGTTACTTCCCTGGGAAATGATTTTTAAATAATAGAGCCTTTATCACAGGTGGGATTCATTTGGTGCCCACTTCCTGCCACCTGGTAAGACTTTGCCTCCTCAATACCGTTACTCCCCCATTTCCATCACCTTTTGACATCACAAGCCCTGACCTGTTCTGCCTTCATTTTCTCTCTGAGAATCCAGAGAAACGGAGTTCCTTGAACCAGGTCTTAGAATGCAGTTCTAAGAGGCTGGTGCCTCCTCTCTGAGCCTCAGCCCCTTGGCTGTCGCCCTGGTGTTTGATCCTTGCACATTGTTCTGGTGTCCCAGCATTGTGTCAGGACCATCCTCTGGCCACTCCAGGAACCAATTCAGAGCCCATCAGCCTGGTTTGGGCTCCATTCTGTATGTGTACATCTCTTTTTTTCCTTCACCACTGACTTTATATTTGTTTCAAATAAAGCATGTCTTGCTGGCCAACACATCCACCAGTTTCCATCAGAAGGTATCTACACAGTAGGACAAAGCAGACAAAGGTTTGTGCTCAGGGCTCAGTGTTGCTCATTACCCATGCCCCTGGCTTGGATCTCCTTTGGTTTAATTTGTAGAGTTCAGCCCTGGCCTTGCACAGATGCAGAGACCTGCCTTGATTTTCCAGAATGCCATGAGCTCTGATCCAGTCTTTATACCACCTGTCTTTGGAATGGCTGCCAGGGAGGGCAGCAATTGCTGTTCTTCATGAGAGGGGAAAGCAAAAAGGGAGTGAGTTAAGTTTTCCGTGTTTGGAGTCCACCCTCTAAGCATTTCCTGGTGGGAACCAAATCTTCCTTCAGCAGGTGATCACCTGCACCACAAGATAAGGGATGAGCAATGCTCACGCAGGGGTTGTAGTAACCCAAAATAGGTTTTTTCCACTGTAATAATTACTTAGGGTGTCATTTCTTAGCCAGTGTTTTTGGGGCTGCAGCTGGAGCTTTATGTTCCCTGGGAAGATTTCTTGAAGAACAGGTTGGCCAGTTGGGGAATGTTTCACTGCTATTTTCAGCCTGGGACGTTTTCCTTTTCTTTTTTTTTTTTTTTTTTTTTTCAAAGTACAACAAAAAAACCTGTCAACAAGTCACAAAAGAGTGATCTCAGTCTAAAATATGAGCCCTGGCATGGGAGGGCATTTGACTCAGAAGCCACTTCCCATCTTTGGAGACTTGAAGTATGTTCCACTTCGTCATCCTGAAGGTCTTTAGGCACTTATAAAAACAGAGTTTATTTATCCACAGTCAGAACAGCCTATCTATTATCTTGAAGGCTGAATTCAGAAAGTTTCTTTAGAAATTTATTGGTTTCATTCCTACCAGTCTGAACAGAAGTTTTCCACAAAGTCTGTCAAAATAAAAATGTCTCAATTCCAATTTCCCTCGGTCTTTAGCAAGACATCACGTTAATTGTGTTAAAAAGCACTTTTATTAGTTACTGAGAAAGCAGGAGTCTGACAGCTCTCCTTGACCACAAGCTATTCACTTTTGTGAAGTCTCCTTTAACAGTGCTTTGATCCAAAGCAGTGGTTTTCTCCACCAGCAAATTCAGCAGTGCCTGGAGCCAAAGGGACCAGCTCCAGGCTGCAGGTTTGAAGGGCTCCTACTGCTGCCTGGGCAAAGCCTTTCTGTTCCTGTCGAGGCTTCTCACATCCCCATTGTCAGAACAAATGGACTGGGGGAAGCACATGGTCAGCCTGAGGCCAGGGAGATCCAGAAGCACAGACAGAAATGCAGACAGAATGGGTGACTTTCATCCCCACCTGGGACACTTTTGGAGGGCTCAGTGAACCATCAAACAGCTCCAGCTCGTAGGAGTTTTGCTTTGGTTTAATTGTGCATTAAGCTGTTCCAGCCGAAAAGGCCCAGCCTGGTGATAATGTGGCATCTATTTTGCAAGGGAAAGGTGGCAATGAAAAAAATCAGCAATTTCCAGTTCTCCAAGGAGCAATGAAATGATATTCCCCATCTGATCTCCATGGGATGCTCTGGGATTGCTCCTGTCAATGTTCAGTCATTCTGGAGCTGTGTAGGCAGGCAGAAACCCAAATTTCCCTCCTGCTGCCTTGCATCAGCCCTCCTGACTTCCCTGAGCCAACACCAGAGCATGAAGAGTAGGGTGGACACTCGGCACATGAGCTAGCTGCAGGGTCCATGCAAGTCCCTGGTGGTCAATAACATTAAAGGAAAAAACTCAGCCCTCCTATATGTTTGCTATTGACTGTCCCATTCTAGACAAGGTGACAGACATTAAGTGGCATCAGATGACATGAATTTATGCTGGACTTTGCCTCATGGTATGTTTTTGAGCACCTCAAATGTCACTCCAAACTGAGTCCCTGCTTACACTTCAGCTCTGAAAATACTTCAAGGAGTTCCAACACACGCACACACACACACACACACACACACTCACACACATTCAATCCCTATGTGGAAGAAAGCAGTGCTCTGATAATTGAGACATTAATGCTGAAAGACTGAGCAGGATTCCCTTGGCTGTCACAGCTTGGCTGCTCGGAGCTTATGAAAAGAAAATAAATAAATTGGGACTTGGTTGAAATAGCCAACAGATTGAAACCTGGAGATTTCTGGAAGCAGCTGTGCTGGAAAGGAGCATGTGTAAAGGGTTGGAGGATCCCTCCTATGGTTGTGTGAATACCTCAGCACTGACATTAAAAGTTGCAAATGTTGGCAGGGCTGGCAGAATTGCACCCATCTGACAGCACCAGGACCTCCATAAACACTCTCCCACTGTCATCTTCCAGCCAGGCACGTGCAGATGCCTGCTGCAGAAGGATGGCCAGGACAGGCACAGGTGAGAGCCAAAGATCTGTTTGGAGCAGAGAAATCCCTGCAGAAGTAATTTGTTGGATGCTCAGGTGTCTGTGGAGGGATCCATTGGTCAGCAGAAACCCAGAGTGGGGAGATTTCAGACAGGAGGAAAAGCTGTGCCTCACAAAAAAGTTCAGCCCAGCTTTTGTCACAATACACTGTGATCCACCATTAACACAAATGATTTAACACAAATTTACTGGGGAAAATAAATGCTCTTAGGTTTGAGGATGGGTATCTGATACACAAATCTTACAGGTCCTGCCCCCATAGAGCAGCTGAGGACATTTTGATCAGAAAAATACCTTCTCAACCTCCCTTGCTGTCCCTGGAAGGTCTGGTGGCCTCTTACCTACAAGGTTCCAGCATCAGCAAGGGCCTTCATTCTTCACAGACCCATAATCTTTCCCTTTTATTTTAGTACTCCACCCAAAGTTTTAGACCACAGATGTGGCAATTAAGGGCTGAGCAAGGTCTGGTCACAGCTTTTGCATGGGAAATGGCTCCTGCACCAGAAACCAAGTACCAGTGCAAACATGTGCTGGAGGGACCTCATTGCCTATCATTTAGCCCAGTTTTTCTTCCAAGCACTGGCCCAATCATGGTTTCTGGAGGCCAGATGGTGCAATTCATTGACTGTCTGCACCTGATGCTCTCACACATGCTGGTTTTACACCTGTATGGTCCAATGGCCACATCAGAACCAGCCCTGAGTTCTCCTGGCCAGATGGAGAGGAGAATCTGGTATTGCCATTATTTGGCCCATGGACACAGCCCCATCCAGCCTGACAAACAGCCCTGTCACATGTCCTTTGCATGGCAGGGGAGAGCATCAATTACACAGTGGTGGCCAGGCATGGCTCCACCAGCTCTGCTGTTTACAGGAAGCACCAGCACAGGGCATGGAATTAGAAAGACCACAAGGAAGTGAGGGATTATTTACTAGAGATTAAAGGACATGGAAAAACCACAGGACAAATCAGTGGGGCCTAAGCAATGGTAGCTGCTATTTCAGTCTTCCAGCTGCTGGCATTTATACTGGTCATGCTGTGATGGGACTACAAGGGAGGAATTAAGGACAGGAGGTTGCTCTGCTTTTGGACCAGTAAAACACACCAGAGAACAGGCCCCAAACCTGCTGAAAGGATGGGAGAGATTTCTTGTTCCTTCCTCAACCATTCCTGTGTGTCTTCCTCCTCTCTAGGTGTGATTCCTACTTGTGGACTGCCCCTCTGGCCAGACCTGCCTGTCAGCAAAGCAACTGGGATATGCCCACGGGTTAACCCCAGGTGAGTCAAGATAAAGCATCTCCTCAAACCTGGAAAATCCAACTGCCCATGGGTTCATCTAATTTTTTTGTGAGATCTGCTTTTCAGCTATGTCTGGCTACCAGGATTTTAGTGCTACTAATGAGCTCTAACATTTGGACTGTAACTGGACCCAGTGTGTGCCCACCTCTTCCTGCAGCTGTAGATACACAACTGCTGTCCCTGGGGCTCTCCAGGATGGCCACATACTCAACCACATTTTCCCTGAAAATCCTGCAAAATTTTCCCAATGCTTGGCTATACTTCCTAAAGCATTTTGCTCCTGGAAAAGCTGTTTGCAGTGCTGCTGTCCTTGTCCCACAGCCATGCTGGCAATATTGCTATGGCTAGTCTCCACGTAAGCGGCAGGAAGTTTTGGGATAACATCCAAACTCTTCCACCAAGCCCCCTCTCAGGGAATCAGGTGAATCTTTGGTTGCATTTCTTTCCAAAGACACGGATGTCACTTTATCCTCTTTCCCCCAGCCTCTGCTGTAGCTCAGTGCCACACAACAGGCCACCTCTGCATGCCAAGTGACAACATCCCCCATCCATCCCCACACTGATACAGACTGAGCTTCCACCACCACCAAAGCAGCATCTCCAGCAGCCCTGGGGCCCCTTGTGCTCAGTGTGGGCAGTGATTCAGCTCTGACTCAGTGGGTAGGTAGGTGGCCACTATTCCCTGCACTGTCCGTGGTGGAAATTACAGTGCTACAGCAAAGGCAGCAGGGAGGGAAGGAGGGAGGCTCCCCTTGGTGAGGAGTCCACAAAAGGCTCCCACTGATATTTCCCCCTCTCTGTGTCCATCTGGCCAAGGGAACACAAATGGCATTGCCCTCATGTTTGACCAGAGCAGTGCTTGCTGCCGGTGCCAAGCCATGGACTCCACCTCAGAAGCTAAGAGAAGCTCAGGAGATTTTTCTTACAACAAATAGAGAGAAAGGAAAGCATGAATGAGCTTATTTTACAACCTCAGAGGAATACCCAGCCATTGTTAGCTTGACACAGGCTGCAAAAATTGATGGCTAAGAAAATAAAACCTTATTCTTTCCTGTATGTGTTGGCTGAAAAATAAAACTCTTCCTCAGGCCAGCAGCAGTGTTTCCATCAGCTACATGGCTGGTCCACAACTCAGTGACTTCCAGAACAGGACTTGACCTGCTGCATATAGCAAAAGGAAATTGAAGAGTTGGGTTTACATAAATTTTGAGGGGTCTTGAGGCACACTGTGCACCGAGTCTGCCCTACCCCACGCAGGTGCCCTCAGCACCATGTCCCACCCTGGGCTTGCAGCATTTGGAGGGAAGGCAATGCCATCTCTCAGTGAACATTAGCATAGAAACTCTCCAGAAAATTTCCTTCTCCCTGTTCTCTGCATATAGAAAACCTTCCACAAGGTCAAACAGTGCCCAGTCCCAGGTGAGGCTCAGACACCTGCAATGAGTATCTCAGAGCCACCAGGACACCGAGGGTCACAACCTCTGCCTCAAAGAACCAGCACTACCAATAAATTGGTTCAATGGCACTTTCTCCCCTCAGACATGAGGAGAAAGAGCCAGGGCATGCAGAGAAAATAGCCATGCCGCAGATGCTCAATTAATTAACTCAATTAATTTTTACCAGGGCCTCTTGGGTCATTCATTGTAGCTGTCTGTGCCGGGAGAGCCAGGCGCCGTCGCCTGCTGCAGCCTTGTCTGAAGCAGTAACGTGGCTCTGGAGATGTATTCCTCTCCACTCTCCATATGACTTGCTTCTGCCACCAATCCACAGAATTTCCCTTATTATTGAAGTGGTAAAATCAGCCTCAGGAGCTCAGAGTCCAGGTACAGGGATTCACAGTTTGGAGTCTGTGGCTGTCTTGTGCAGTTCAGTGACATATGAAGGGAAAGAAAAATAAATTCCATTAATAATTCCAATTCCCTCCTTAATAATTTAATCCAAACAGACTTCCCACCCAAACCAATGGTTTTTAAAAGACTGGTTTAGAAGGCAGGAAGTGTAGTAAATGCACTCCTTCCCTGTCACAGCTGCAATTCCACTTTCAAACACATCTGACTTCAGAGACTAGCTTGGGTTTTTGTGGCTCATGCTATTTTTCCTCCTTTATTCAGCATTCTAAATGGCTGCAAGAAGGAGTTAAACAAGAGTGCAATGATGCCAAGGCATTGCTCCCCTCCATCCTTCTGCCCTGTGTTCCAGGGTTCCTGGGAGCAGCCATGGCCAGGGCAGAGGTGGCTGGGATTGTGTTTGGGATTGTGTTTCCTCCACATCCTTGTGTGCATGGCTGGCTGTGCCAGCTTAGGGAACAAACAGTGACTTACTTTTCTTTTCATGTCCATAAAGTCAGGAGAGCAGCTCCATCGCTAACACCAGCAGAGAGCAAAACAGGTCCCAGACACTTTTATCAGCTGTGGTTCCAGCCCACAGGTTGTTGGAGAAGAGCTGCCCCATGGAGAGGGTGGGATCTCATCCTTTGCAGCTGCACACTTGTTCGTGGCTGGGCAGTGCCCTTCCCAGCAAAACCACGAGCAGCCTCTGCAGGGGATGAATGACCCAACAAATTACAGGGAGGGACAAAAACGGGATTTTGTTTTAACTTGGGAACACATCTTTTAATTTTTTTTTTTTTTTTCTTGTGGACCTATGAAATGGCCAAAGTTTTTCAGATGTGTTCCACAACCCAGCAAGAGCCTCCTGCCTTGCTGGACCGTCCTTCAGCACCTGAATGCCTGCAGAGGGGCTGGGAGGAGAGGCTCGGTGCAGGGGATGTGTCCCGATCCAGGATTTCATGGATTCCCCTGCACTGGCTGCCGCGGGAACCTCATGATGTGGAGGCACAGGCAGGGGACTGGCTTGGTGACAGCAAGTCTGCTCAGCCACAGCTCAAATGGCTTAATAGAAACTGGATCCAACTGGTCCAGCCTCGTGGGTTTTGATTTAAAATGCAGTCATAAGGTGTGATTAGAGGTGGGAGACGCTGTGCCAAGAACTAAGATGTGAAGTAAAAAACATATATTAAAAAAAAAAAAGTCCTTCATCCTTCCCCTAAATCTATATGTGTCCGTCCCCCTCCGCCCCCCGATCATTAACCCTTTGTCTGCCACTGCCAAGGAAATTCTGGGCTGTCTGAGGCCACCTTTGGCTCTGCTGCTTAAATCTATAGAGGTCTGTTAGCACTGCAGAGGAATTTGACCACTGAAGTTTTGACATTTATGGGTTTGCTATTAATAATAACCACAGCAGAACTTAATGGAGACCAACTGAGCCTTTCCTGCCACTGTCCCTGAGAGCCAAGGAAGTTTGTGCCCTCCCTGCATCCCTCACACTGCCCAGACAGGGCTGGAAGTGGGGGCTGTGTTTGGCTGCCTTCTTTCTGGGTTACTCCTATACAGTGTAGAAGGGGGCAGTGCTTTTCTGGACAGTCTTTTGACTGTCTGGAAACAGTTAAATCAGGTATTTTTTTTTTTCTTGTCTCCAACTAGCTGCCCAAAACCTCAATAGTTAATTTGGCAACTGGAGACCTTTGGAGATGTTAACACAGTTCAAACCTTCAGCCCATATGGATAAAGTCGTAATTCAATAAAATTGCTGGTTCTTTATCTTCATGTGGCATCATCACACAGTTAATTTCAAGATTTCCAGTAAGCTGTAATGTATCTTTTAACCTAAGAGCTCTTTTGCATGACACTGAAGCAGGTCCCAGCCTATATACATCTGCTGCCAATACAAATGTATGGTTCAGCAACAGTAAAGAGGATATAAAAGACTCCCACATTACAAATGTAGGAGGCAGAGGATATTTTAGCATGGCAGTGGTTACACTTTTGGCAGATTTGCTATAAGAAACTTTGTTTTCAGAGCCTTAAAATATTCCCTGTGCAGTGCAGACTGACGTATTTGCTTTCAGCAGAGCTGTCTCGGGGGCCAGGGCTGGTGAATGGAGCTCAAGGATGTGGGGGAATGCAAAGAAGGTGGAATTAATATCAACCTATGTTTAAACAGGGTATTTCCTCACAAAATGCAAATATTTACAAATGCCATCAGACCCTGATAGGATTATTTCCATGAATACAGATGGGCACTCAGGAGGTACCTGCAGGCAGCATGCCCAGCCCTGGGGCTGCTTCAGGACCCGGGGGCAAGGCAAAGAAGCTGGGTGGGCAGGCCAGGAGCCAAAAATATGAGGGCAAAGAGATGTAAGACAACAACCTTATGTAGGAAAAGTCTCTGGAGACTTTCACTATCTTCCATCTGCTGGAGATCTCAAGTTCCCTGCCAAGATGCCACTGCTGGGTGTTGGTCTGGACCTGAGATGCTGCTGCCTCGAAACAGAGGGAGCCCATCCACAGCTGGCAGGTGGATGTTGGCTTCCATGCGTCTCCCAAGCCATCCTGGAATCTCATGATCCACTAAGGCACTCTGTTACCTGTGGAGAAAATCACTCCTACCTTGGTGCACTCTGGAATGGTCAGAGTAGCTGTGAAACCTTGATCCAGGCAGTTTTTTGAGCAGAAAAGCGGAACTTGTCTCGCATGGCTGATGGGGAAAGGAGGCAGCAGGGACAGCAGCAGAGCCACAGTCCTGCCTGCTCTCTGCTCCCTGACGAGGCAAGGCAGAGCTGTCCTACAGACCCCCACGTGCTGAGGGCCACACACCATGTCCCTTGGCCAATAAGGGAGAACACCAGGAAGATTGTTTTGAAGCTTCAGGACAGATGTCCAGATCCTTAGAGACTACTGAACCAGAGGCAGAGCAGAGGAGCAGGAGGGAGGTGGCTTTCTAGTGTTTCCTGACTCCCAACTGACATTGCCCAGGGTCCAGCCTGTGGCAGGAAAGGATTGAAATCTTTGTGTCTGTTCTGATCGGTTTAAACCATCAGTTTCTTGCAGAAGGGCTATCTGAGAACTCAGATGGGCCCAGACTGAATAACAAAGCAAGCGTGAAGCCGTGCTCTGCTCAAGAAAATACTGGGAAATGGGTAAATGTTGACCTGGCCCAAGGGTGAGCTGAGCATCAAACCCAAGAGAGATCTGGTAAGAGGGTCCAGCAGGACTACTCTATGTCAGGTGCAGGCCAGACACCAAGAGATTTTTGAGGTCCGAGCTTAAAAGTGGAGTAAATAACTGAACAATGTAATTTCCAAATTTTCTCTGCACACATGGAACTCTAGAAAATCAACCCTGTTTGTTTGAGTTTCTAAGCCAGCAAGAAAACGCACTTCTTATCATCAAGCCTCCTTAGAAAAGCTCATTGCTGCTTGTGCTGAACCTGGATGGGGTCTTGGTACAGGGGATTTGGAGACCATGTGATGGCATTATAGTTTCATGCTAATCTGTCCTCATGGTGTGCTATTAAAAATGAATAAAAACCATGGCTTCCTAATCCACAGGTTACTAACTGTGGGAAAAATGCATTTGTCACTGCCTTAGCAAGGGCTTAAAGGTGTCACACTTTTGTGTTTCTTTATTACAAAGTGAATGCATAAACACATTGCTACTAACCTGAGTATCTGCATTGCAAAACCCACGCAGCTGCTCCTGCAGGACCAAACCCTCACATCTTCAGCAGAAATCTTGTGCCGAGCCCTGCTGCAGCTGTGGGGGGCTGCACGAGGGATGACCCGAGCCCTCTGTGCATGGACAGCTCGGGGGATTTGGCAGTGCCTCACCAATAAATGTTCTTGCCCGTGGCAAGTTTGTCGGGATTCCTAGGAAGTAAAAGAGAAAGAAATAAGTTGTTTTGATAGTAGATCAAGTATCAAAGGAATAAAAATAACCAGGTACTTTTGCAACCTGCAGGCTGAGCCCTCTGCCGTGAATCCAGGTGTTCCTGCCTGGGGTGAAACTCCCCCCAGTTCAAAGAGGCAGCACGACAGCACTGGGGCTCTGATCTGCACAGATGCACAAGGCCAGGACAAGGTCTTGATTGCAGACTTCAGAGGAACGTTTTAATTTCATTTTGCCTCTCCAACCAGCCAGGTGAGGCAGTTTCTAAGGGGGAATCTTGCCCAGACAAAGGAACATTTTCCTCTTCTTGTCTTTGCTGTACAGGACGAGGAAATGAATGACCCCTTCGATGAGCAGTGAGCCAGACAGTGAGTTTCTTCTGCCAGACTACAAGTCCTCCTGCAGGGACACTCCTGTGCTCTGCACACACAGAGCAATGGGGTCCCACACCCTTGGAGGGAGGATGCACTGGCCAACATTTTGTCAACAGTAAATAAAGATGAATTAATCCTAGGGAAAAAAAACCTAACTTTGTGTTTGCTCCACTGAACAAACTTTGCTTTGAATACTGAGAAGATGCCTGGGCTCAGCCTCTGCTGCTCCTTCTGTCCCAGCATACAGTGAGGCACCAGCCACCCACTCTTAATTAATGTGATAGGTAACTCAGCAGCACAAATCACCTCAAGTTACCTTGGCCACGGAACACAGCAGATCCTTCCACAATGAAACAGCATGGCAGGAATTATCCCAATCCATAAATTGCTCTGAGCAGACAATAAACCAGATTGTGCTGGTGGAAGTAGCCACTCGGAGGTAATAACTCAATGAGTAACAATAATGGCAGCAGATACTTGATAAAAAGCAGGGAACAAAAGAGAAAGCTTTCTCTATTATACAGAGAGCGGATGTTTTCTGTTTGCTTCCTTCATTTCAGAAATGCACTTGGCTGTTTGGAGAGTGATGGAGCACAGCTCACCCGCACTCACAGCACGAGGGGGCTGGGGGAGGAAGGGGTCGTTCTTCACTGCTGAGATAGTGAATAGGAAAATTGGTTTTCTTCTTTTAGTCTTCTTGTATTTCTACCCAGCTGGTATCCAGGCATTTTCTTTTGTTCAAGAGAAATTTTTGCATATCAGTGGCGGAAAAACACAAACCTGTTGTGGGGTGGTTAAGAAAGGGCACTGAGGTACAGATGTGCTTGTTCCCTCCATCCACACCCTGAGAGTGCTCAAGACTGGGCAACAGCAGGGTTGAGCCATGCTTGTCTGAGGAAAATTCCTAAAACCAGGAGCTTGCCTGTGCCTGGTGCAGGTGCCTCCTGTTCCTGCAAGTGGCTGTGACCTCTTGTTGCCCAAGCTGATCACACTGGGGGTCTGGCTGCTTGCCCTGCTTCTGCTGGTCCACAGCTCTGCTGCCCTAGCCTAAGCCTGGAGCTCATGCAGGGGCTGTTACCCACCTGCCTCTGATGAATTGGTCTCTGAGAGCAGGACGTGGGGCAGAGAAAAAAAGAAGTCACCCCACGCTTCTCAAGTGCCACAAAGGCAGTGGCATGGCAGGAGCAGGTGGGCAGTGACTCAGCCCCGAGGATACTTGTGGCTCTGGCCCTGCACCAAGTGCTTGGCACCAGCTCTCCAGTGATGCCCATTCCATGCTCGGCTCCCCCCCTGCTTGCACAGCTGTGCCACCTGCCCCCAAGCCACCCCTGTCCCCAGGAGGGCTGCCACGGGCTCGGGTGTCAGTGCCACTATGGCTCCTAGAGAGAGGACAGGAGGTGGGTGACATGGAAATCACACCAGAGAGAAAACACCAAGATGTGAAAGATGGAACAGCAAAAGCCCAGGGGTTATTGTGGGGGGTTTAGAGATCCAAGTGCCAGCTGGGCACGGCACAGCCCTGCTCCATCCACCCCGAGCTGAGTCCTGCAGCATCACTAAGCCTGCAGCCAGCCATCTGCAGCACAGAGCACCAGGGGAAGGCTCTGCAGGCTGCAGGGGCTAAGCACTGCTCATTAAAGCGCCGGGGAAATGTGAATGGAGCAGATGAATGGAAGAAGAAATGAATGAAGGAGGGAAGAGGAAGTGAATGAATATTGCATTGACTTGGTGCCTTTCATCCCAGGATGGCAGAGCTGTGCAGCACAGCTGATGGGTAGGCACACTGTCAGTGCTCCTGGAAAAACCCCTGGTCAAAACAAATCAGATTATTTCCTGCTGACAGAGCCCTTCAGGGAAAGGCAAACAGGCAGATGTGGCATATGGATTCATATTACTTGAAGCACGAGGTCTTCCCCAAACAAAATCCCTCCAACCCCCCCTTAATCAATGTGACAGATCATTACTTTCTGAGTTGCTCATGTTCTTGCTATTCCAGACACAGGGTGATTTCCATAGCAACAGCATCCCAGCCACCCCAGCCCTTGTCCTAACCTCTGTCATCTGCTCTTGAGTGACACAGTGCATAACCTGCAGAGAGCAGCAGCAGGGCCACAAAGATGTCTTTTGCACTTGGGAGGGGGGGGGAGGTGTTTAAAAATCCCTCTTTCCCAACCCTCTGCATCCCAACCCTGTGAGCTCCAAGGAACCACCTGCAGCCAAGCACTGCACAGGGCTTGCAGGCAGCTGTGGTGGAGCATGTGGAAATAACAATAATAAAAAAAAATATTTCTGGAGGTTTTATTACACTGGTTTGGGACACAATCAGCTGAACCCACTGGCAAGCCTGACTGAAACTGGGCTCCAGGATGGTTTGAATGGGAATAATGGGAAGGAGCTGCAAGATGCTGTTGCTCCCTTGGTAATGCAAAGTGGGGTAGGGACCAAGCCTGGATGCTTTGGGGAAGAAAGAAAATCCAGCTTAATTTCTGATTTGGAGGAGAAAGCGTGCTCTCTTCTCCACCTTCTGAAGGAAAACCAGTCTGGGATGTGATCCTGAAGCAACCTGGTATGACCACCACAAGCAGCACACCCTGCCCAGAGGCGAACGTGGTGCCATTGATCCCCCCTCAAGGCCAGTGTGATCCCACTTGTCTGCATGGGATTGGGGTGTTGTCATCCCCCAACTCATGTAGGTGTTCCTTCAGCAATTCACAGCTGCGACATTTCCGAGTGTGGCCACGTGAGCTGCTTTACAGGTGTTTATTGGAGTATTTGAGGACAGATGCAAAGCTCAGGGATAATCCGTGGGCTTTGAGTAGTTTTTTGAGTGGACCTGAAGAGCACAAAGCCTGCTGTGTGTGGGGGTCTGGGTACACAGCACTGCTGTGCTGAATGAACCAGTGCTGCGAGCCCTGCTCACGCAGGAACCGCCTTTGCTGCCAAAGGAGCTGGAGCAATTTGTTTTTGCTTTCACTTACCCTGCTCCCTCCAGCAAGCAGCTTCCCCTCTGAAAGGCCAGGGAGGATTGAGGGTGGCTGAGTGCTGCTGCAGGGACTGGGAATGGGCTGTGGTAGAGCAGCAGGGGCAGTGGGTCATCACAGCTCACCTGAACCGCAGATCAAGCGCCTTTGTCTGTCCCTTCTTCACTCACATCACCTTTGTGATTCAAGGTTTGCCCTAAGACAACAGGATGTTTTCCTGCCAGAGGTTTGCTGCCCTGCCCCTGCATCAATCTGCATTTCATACAAGCTGTGTGGAATTTCATAGTAACCCTGCAGAGGTATTGCTCTGTAACAAGCACAATTGCTGCACTAGACTCAGCTCACCAATTAGTTCATCCAAATATTAAACAAACACCAAATCCAAAACTGTGGGCCTTCTTCCCTATCTTCCCACAAGGAGTCTGGCCACCAGGCTTGGCAGTTGCAGTTCTGGACCCAGATGAGAGGATCTATTTGCAGACTGGGCCAGCAGCTTCCTTGAGCAAGGCTGACTGCTCAAAACTCACTGCTGGAGTTTTTACAGTTGCATTCATTCAACCCTTGGTTTACCTTCCCTTCACAGATGGACAAAAGAGGTGTACTGTCCTGCCATAGCCTGAGCTAAGTTGCTTTACCTGACTGTTAATGGCCTGGGCTCGGAGGTCAAAGGCTCTTGGTTCAATTCTGGACCAGCTCCTTGGCCTTGCATGGTGAAGCATCTGGTTGGCTTTGGAGCATCCATGTTCACAGCACAGTAATTTCTCCAGGTACTTCAACACAAACTGCTCCACGGAGGATCCCAGCTAGAGCTGGGACATCTTTGGTGATTGTGGGTCTGAGAAGGGAAACAGCTTTAGGAGGGGAAGAGAGCACATTTCTGTAATGCCATCACCTACACTTCAGGAACTGTTCATGCTGATGCAGGGCTTAGCACTGAGCCTAACTATATTCAGACAACTTAATAAAACCCAAGGGTCTAAAATACATATCATGGCAAAGCCTGGATTAAACAAACTATCAATTTCCTCTTTATAATTTAAATAGGGAAAAACCTGTAACCCCTCAGCTTTACAGGGAGTATGGCAGTATGGCCCTTATGGGATATAACACAACCCAGTCCAGGGGATAACTGCTTTGCCACCTCTGCAAAAGGAAGGGTGACCCTGGTGCCATTCAGCTGGGAGAGCTTTCCAGAGCAGGGCCAGCTGCAGGAAACACTGAGTTATGTTCTGGGGCTGCGTGGGCAGGACCAGAACTGAGCTGCTCCTTTTTAGCTTAACCTCCCCAGAGCAATCAGACAGAACCAGTCCAGGCTGTGTGGAGCTGAAGCACTGCTCCCTCCACCCACACAGACACGGTTTGGGGGAGAGGAAGAGGGGAAAAAAAAAAATTAGAAGACAAATTGAGAATTACCTCCATGTTTTCTTTACCTGCCACCTCCATCACTCCCCTTCAGCCCAATCATTCTCTTCCTCTTCAATCAAGGCCAATTTGCAAGAGGAGCAGCTCCCAGTAGCTGAGTGCAAAAGCCTTTAATTACTGTCATCTGGGAGGCTGTGCCAGCCTCCCCTCCAGGCCCTTTTCATACCTTTTGGAAGACACTGCTCCAGGACTTGACGCCCCCAAGATGCCATTTGTCAGGCTTTATTTAAAAGGAGCACTTCTGCCTGTTGGGACGCTGGGGAGAAAGTTCCTGACAATCCATGTGTATTGCTGCTGCATGGAAATGGCAATTACACCTGGGCAGGGGCTGGTCCTGGTTCTGGCTGCCCCATGGGGTATCAGGCCTGCAGCAGCCCCTGCATGTGGCAGTCACCACATCCAAACCCTGAGAACTGCACTGCTCTGTCCCTTTGCTGCCTCCCCTCCTGTTTCTTGACCAGGGATGTAGACAAGACTGTAAATGGGGTCAGATAGGGATAAAGAAAATTTGGAGAGACCTGGTAATTGTTAAATGAAGTGGCCCCAAAGCATTCTCTCCCAGGAGTCCCCAAGCCCGTATCTCTGGGAGCACACTTCCAACTGGAATGCATGTTCCCTCCTGCACAGCCTGGGTTTTGGTGTCAGCCAGGGGTTTGTGTTTTATCCTGCACAGGAGAACAGGAATGCAGAACGTCCATAAACCAATCTGGCTTACCCAGCAAGCAGGGAGGGGAACCCCTTTGCCCCTGCCTGCCCCACCAAGCTGCATGGCTTGGGGCTGGATGGCCCTTTGGGCTGAGACAGGATGAGTTACCTTAAACATAAACACCTCCTGAGCTGAGACCCGGGACTCTGCCCACACAGTGACCTTGCATCTTGGGCTCAGTATACACTGAGATACACAGAAAAGGATGCCAGAAGATTTCCAGATGTCCAGGACCAACACTCATGGGACATACTCTGTGAATTACACCCACCAGAGCTATCCTTCTAATATTTCATCTTTGGAGCATCACCTGTGGCAGAGAAAAAGCTGCAGAGGAGGATTTCTGGAGAGCCTCTGCCAGTGGGTGGCACTGCAAAACCAGCAGTATGGAAGGAGCAGCAATGCAAGGGCCTGGGGGTGGGACAGCAGCACAGACACTGCGTTCACAGAGACCTGCACCTCTCCGGTGGGTTAGATATGGGCATTGTGGGGATGCTGCAGCCTGGCTGGTGGGAGCACCCAAAAGTGTAAGGTCTCACCCCTGGGAAGTGGACAGGCTCGTGCCCCCAGCCTGTAGCCCCAGTGAAGAACATGGTGTGGTAGGTGTGAGAGCTTTTGGACCACCTTGCCTGCAGGCACAGGACCCATGGAAGCACCACGGCCACCAAAGACTTGCATGACCCAGGGGACTGGGAGCCCCAGGGAAGGTGTGCTGCATCACCTGCATCACCTCCTGGCCAAGTGGGAACTAAGGATCCTAAGACAGCTGGGTAAACCTTGAGAGTGCTAAGACAGGCTCTACACCAGAGACTGGCTTGGTCTGAGGGTCCATGTTCAAGATCTAGAGTTCTGCTCCAGTTCCAAAGTGGTTGTGCTCCTCACACCCCTCCTGACAGATTTTGCCTCTGACTGCCCCTCATCTACACCTGATGTCCTGTCTCTGGTGCCTAAGTGTTGCATTGACCAGTTAATTGCCAGAAGGTCTCCAGTTAGATTCCATATCCCCATCCAGCTGAAAATGCTCTGACCTGTCCAAGGCAATAAATGCTCTATTCTTCTTTCTTTCACTAATAGACAACAAGCAAAGGAGCATCTTCTTCCTCTCCACCATGATGTCCCAGTGGTAGCTGGGAACCACAAAGCTTTAGAGGAGTGGGTTTATGTAACCCCAGTCTGACTCCAGGACTGTGAGACCTCATGCTGGGAGTGGGACATCATCGAAGAGAAGGTCAGAATGATGGGCAAGGAGCCATGACAGAAAAACCTGGGTTGTGCAGAGGGAATTTGGCTCTGAAGGGCTGTTCTGTCTGGCTTGGAGGGGCAGCCATCTCTGGTAATGTGTATCTTCTCTAGCAGAACAAAAGGCTTCATCCAGCAGATTGTGGCCTAGCAGGAGGCATGAGTACCACCTCAAGAGGAGGATGCTCCCATTATCAGAGTGCTTAAAGATGTGGCACCAGGGCTTCCTCCAGCCTCTTCCTCCTGCAGGGAACACTCTGCTGACTGGCGTGGTGGGGGTGGCTGCAGGATCCCATCTCCTGCCTGCCCACGTCCATGCTCACAGAAATGCCTGGGTACACAGCCCACTGCAGACTGGGGAAGAGCTTCAATCTGGCCCTTCTGCTGCAAACAGAACTGATTTGCTCCTAGTGCTGAGCACTCTGTAATTACAGTACATCCCACTTAATCGGGATGTGCTTAATTGGGAAATCCACTTACCAGGATGTCACCTAGGGAACTGATTTAAGCTTGATAACACTTAAGAGCAATGCCTGCTGCTTTATAGGGAAGGTAATTCTCCTACAGGGAGATGCCTTCAGGTGGCTGAATCATACTCCTCCTTCCAACAGCATCCAATCCTCCTGGCTGCTTGTTCCTGCAACAGATTTCAGTTTTCCCCTTAAGTAGGTTACAGGCAGGAAAATACACCAACTGCTACTGCCAGCTCACTGCTGTCCTCTGCTCAGCTGAACCAAGCTGCCACTGCCACGTGGGCCAGCCCTCAGCTGTCCCCCTGCCTGGACCCACACACCTGGCACGCCTGACCCCCTTCCCCCTTTGAAGACAGCTTTCCTTCCACAGATGGAACAATTTTTGAAGCTGGTAACATGGTTAGGCCTGACCAAGCTGCTCTTTGCAGCAGAAGAGGGAGCAAGATGACCTGGTCATCACCTGGATCAGGGCAGAGCAAGACTTTTGAAAACAACCAGCATCCCTTAATATTAACTTCAACACTTTTTCTCCCCCCACTTCCCTCCAGCAACCAAACAGCAAATATCCAAGTGACTATAAAAAGGGGACCTGGGAACAGTCCTTAGAGTGAAAGTTGAGTCAAGCACTTGGAAAGGCCAGTTTTCTGTCTGATTTCCCGTGGAATGAGGGTTTATGTGGTTTAGGGTTTATATGCACCCTATCTGTGCATGCACATACAGATCTTATAGATAAAACCAGGAACTGCTAAACTTCTTGATCTATCTAGGCAGAGAGAAGCAGCCTTTCCAAAAATGACAAATTCACACAGATTTTGTAGTGGCAAGAACAAGAGGAGAGAAAAGTTCTGAATATCTAACCCCTCACCATCTCTCAGAGATGGGACAGCACTTCACAATCCCAAGCCCCCCATGAGGCACCTTTCCATCTGAGAGGGATGCCAGCTGTTCCAGGATAATTAATCCTCCAACTTTTTTTGGCATCACCTGGCTTATTTCTGCCATTTTCAGCTAGACTACATTTCCTTTCCCAACTGCACAAAACCACACTGCCCCTCTTCTAAAGGTGAGCCCTTGGATGGAAGCTGCCTTTGTTATCAAAAAATCTGTCCCATGCAGCAACAACTCAACACAACTTTTTAAGCAGCTGTGCTGCTGATCTTTTTGTTCTCACCAACCAGGAGGAGCTGGGGTGAGTCAAGGCAAACTCTTTGGATGCATAATTGTGATTGCCTTTCAGACACTTGAAAATACAACAGCTTGACATCAAATGAGGGATTTTTATGGCTGCACATGTTTTGTGTTTCTCTGAACAAGCCAACTTCCAGATTAGCTACATTGGCTTTTTGAAGTGCTATAAAATATGCAAAGGCACTTGTAATGTATAGTGATTTCTGTAAAAACAAGAGGTAAGTGCCGAAATGTCTCCTGATTTATCATTTTGCTTCTCCTAACCCACGCTGGGAGAAGGGGTAAATGCAATCCTCTACTCCCTTTTTGGCTTCTTCCAGCCCAGAGACAGATGGAAGATAAAACATCATATACTACAGAATTTGTGCCTTTCAGCCACTCTGGTACTTGGAGAAGAGAAAACCCTCTCAGTTCCTGAGCATCACAACAACAGCACACACAGCAAATGCCTTTCCAAGGTGCAACACAAGGTGAATGTTGAAGCTCCACCATCACATCAGCACCTCCCAGCAAAGATACTGGAGGGTTCCAATGAGCAAATCACCCTGATGAACCACATTAGCAGGGTCAGGCCTCTGCTTTCCTGACAGCAAGGTCACCTCCTTGTCTCCTCCTCTGGTTTCTGCCCCTCTTTGCATTCACACTGCTATAACCCAGGCAGAAACCCCCGAGGCTGTGCAATGGGATTGCTCTCCACGTCACTTGCTTGTGTTGGATTAAATATACATGCTGAACCATTACCCAGGACCACATCCTCGACACAGATGTCTCATGGCTAGGCATACTTCTTGCTAAAACTGAGCCGTGCAGAGGCTTGGCAAAGGAAAACATCCCAGCAACAAAGGCTCCCATTTTCTGAGCCTGGGTGGAAGAAATAAAGTACCAGCTCAAGCTCCATTTTAGCTTAAGGAGAACAGCATCACTGATCAGAGCCAAACAGGCTCTTCCCCTCCCCTGCTGCAGAACCAAGCTGTCCCCTTGCTGTGCTGAGGCTGCTTCCCCAGTGCCAAGGCAGGGCTGCCACCAGCCAGGGCTCTGTGGCCACTGCCACGGCCACTGCTGGCAGTCAGTGCCACTGTCACTACCAGCCAACACGAGGGTGAGTGTCCCAGCCTTATCTGGCACAGCTCACTGCAGTCAGGTTCAGACAGAGCCTCTGGAACAGGGATGAGTCCTTATGAGCTGGAGGTTTTCAAGTATGTTCTTTTGTGCCAGGCTTGTTCAAACCCATCCATTCACACTGAGCAACTGAAGCTCTCTGCTGCCAGCATGAACACGTAAACCCACCTGGGCTGCCTCTCACATCTGTTTTTACACATAACAATGGTTGTACAACAATCTGGAGGGTCAGCAGACTTGCAATCTTTAAATTAACCTTGTACATTTTTATAGAAAAGCCTTACCCTTAGCAGAGTTTATGTGACATGGATTTCATGTGCTTTGTTATTGCAAATTAAACACAATTATTTAACAACTTGCAGTAGTGCTCTTTGCATCACTGCATCCTAAAAGCTGCTTAGCATGACCATGATTAAAATACAGATTATTGTTAAGGTTTTTTAGCGCATTTGCTGTCAGATGAGAAAAGTCCAGCACTTGCAAGTGTGAGCTGGCTGGATTGGAATCTTCATGCCACCATCAGAATGGCACCTGGCTGTCATCATGCCAGTAAGAGAAATATGAAGGGAGGGGAGATGTGGAAAGGAGAGGGTGTCCCTGGAAAAGAAAGCACACAGCAAAGACAGGATCAAGTCTCAAACGTTAAGGGATCCTTCACTTGTATTAGCAGCCCCTGCTCAATCCTTGAGGTGCCAGAAACCTCTCCTCCTCTCATTTCTTTTCAGGGCCAGCACACAGCAGAGATGCTGGATGAACAGCACTGGCTCTCCTACTGAAGTCCTGGGACCTGAACTTCCACCCTTTTGTTTTTGAAAAGACTGAGGATACAAACCATTGTTTTCCAGCTTGTTTTTCCAGAGCTGGGAAGGCAAAACACAGCAATATTTGCTAACTGCAAATATTTGGAGACCTCAGTCCAAACTGTATTGATTCACTGACTGTAAACATGGGCAGAGAGAGCTTCAGGCACTTCAGCATCTCACGGCTAATTAAAGCTGGGAGAAATTTGTCTCAGCAAGTTGTGAGCCTTGTACTTCTCCAGTGTGACTAAGCCCCCGTGTGATATCTAATTTACCAGGAGGGGTGATGAGCTGCCAGCACCATGTTCCTGCAGGCACAGGGGGCTAATTGAATACAGTTTGATGCTCCAGGGCAATCCTGCTTGCCAGCTTACCTGCACCATCCCAATCCTAATCAGCTTGCAAACTGCAAGACAGCTCAGTGGGAATTTTAATTGTGAAGGAGTATTTAAAAAATCCTGACAAAATCTGGGGGCCTGACCAGAACGACGGGTTCCTGTGGTTTCTGCAGGGCTGTTTTTCCAGTGAGGCAAACTGGGCTCTTCTACTGCAACCCAGCAATGCTGAAACATGCTCTTAACACTTAGAGGACCTCGAGGCTCTCAACCTCCTCTGAGTCCTGTCCTTAACCATGGTGAGAAAGTCATGGCACAATCTTGCTTGGTATTAATGATGCAAATCAAGATCAATTTCTCCATAAATAGCTCATTACCAATGAATCTGTCCTTTGTCTCCAGCTCTAGCTAAAGAGAAGGAAATCAGCAGCATCTGCACATCTAACAGCAAAAAGACATTTCTCAGCAGGTACAAGTGAGTTATAACAGTGCTGGACTTTGGGAACTGCTCTCTACACCCCAAAGCTCTCAGTGGGGAAAGGCAGAGGTACACAGAAGCCCCAATTTCCATTTCATCTCCCCATTGTTTCCCGGGGTACAAATGCTTCTCCCCTTACCTTTGCAGCCCAACCTGACTCACAGGTCAGGCCTATCCCAGTTGTCAGCTGGCCTCACTTTGCAGCTATGCCAGTTTTGGCTAAACTGCCCAAGAATCCGTGTGGCACAAGGAGCTCTGTCCTGGGCAAGGGTAAGAAACCAGCCACCCTTCATGATTTTTGAGGGTCCCCATAAACTAGCGAGCCTCCAAAGATCCCCTTCCAAGCACCTGGGAAACCCCACCTGTCCCTGTTTCCCTGGGATAACTTGCCCAGGGGGAGGTGACCTTGCTGGCTGTAACTGATGCTGTCACCACTCTATTTTGTGGGTTTGGTGGCTCCCTTTTCCAGCCACCATTAAAGCCAGCCAGCCACTGACTCCACAGCAGAGGCTCCCAGAGGACAGGCTGGAACTGTTCATCTGGAGACAGAGATCATTTTTAAAGGGAAATCCTGCTCACTTCCCAAAATGAGGTAGGTTTTTACCAGCACACAGCCCCAGTCAAATGCACTTGTGGCACCAAATGCAACACTAAAAGAAAAAGACTTGCTCTGTGGAACAGAGCTGTGGTTTTCAAAGCTAACAGGGAGAAAGGGCACTGTAAATACCTGGAGGAAGCGTGGGCACAGCTTATTAATAGACACTTGCTGTGAGACTTTAGGCTGTATGACAAGGCTTTCACTGTCCTCCTGATGTCCTCAGATGCCCTGCTCCTGTACTGAGCTGGGCTCTGTAAGCATGCAGCACATCCATCAGACCTGCTCACTTAGATGGGACACAAAAGATGGGTTAAGGCAGCTCCTACCAGTGCTTTCATTACTTGAGAATTTACCACCTGTGTTCAGCTGCTGGGGAGAAGCTCCTGTCCCCAGCTCGTGTAAAGGATCTAGCCAAAAATTCCAATGGGCACAGATGAGGGCCTGAGGAAGGCAGGCAACAATGCCAAGTAGGGTCATTCCCTGAAAACCTGAATTGCAGGGGTTTAACCTTTCCTGAACTGCCAGCAGGAGCTCATTTTGATATCTTTATACTCCAGCTCATCCACTGATTCCCCAAAAGGCTGCACAAAGTATTTGCTCTCTGGTTTCTCTCCTGTGCTGCTGTCAAGACAGCTCCTGAGTTTTGAATCAAAAGCCACTCCTGATATGTAAGGCTACTATGAGCTGGGTTTATGTATTCTCGCTTAGCAAAGCCTTGTCTACCACAGGGTGCCTATATCCTTTCCCAGTGAAAGCCATAACAGAAAACTGACAGCTCTGTGAGTGATGGAACTGTGGCCCTGCACTGCCACACTACAGGAACCTCAGCTGGGTCACATAGGTTTTATTTCTTGCTTCTGGATACAGAGTCTTCTCTCAAGCAGAGTAACAGACAGATTTTGGACCATTTTTGGAGAGAACTGGCTATTTGCCTAGGGAGAAAGGGGAAACAGTCCTCACATAGTCCTCCTGCTCCAGGTGATGCTGGGGAGAGCAGGTCCATGGGCAGTTAGGGACTTTTACCTTCACACTTCTGGGTTATTTCAGCATTTCTCCTCCCAGCTTGTTGATTGCTCAGGGTCCAAAGATGCACAGACTCAGGTTATTAAATGTTTCTTTCTGTTGACATTTTTATTTTTAGGAAATATCACTGAAATATTCACCACTGCTGCTCAGAGGTAATGGAAAAATAGGTGAGCTCCAAACTCTGGGTGATGGGGACCTCAAGGCAGGCAGCCAAGCTGGGCTGAGATGTGGCCTGGTTTCCCTGCTGTGTTTACAGTCCACATCCTGATCAGGGATGTGATTGAATCGTGGCAGTGTCCTCAGCAGCTCCTGGCCACGCCAACCCCTACCCAAAAGGTTAAAAGCATCTGAGAGCTGAAGACAGGCTGGGATCAGTGGCAGCCAGCCCAAACAGAACTTCATTCAAAGGAACTGCTGAGCACCCAGGGTTGCTACCTTGCCCAGGATGCTGACCTGAAGGGACATCCATGGACAGCCTCTCCACTTTGGATCGCAGGGCTGGGGGACAGGAGACAATCTGTGCCTCTTCCTCAAGACTGCTTTCGTGGCTTCACACTGAATCCCTCCCCAGGCAGGCTGAAGAGATGAATATGCTGAGAGAGAACAGGAGTTACTCCAAACTGAACAAACACTTTGCAGAATACTTTCCTGTGACACCTGCTCAGCAGTGGGGACATGCTGGTGGGATGTGAACTGGATTGTCACCCTAGTCCCTGTCAGTCCTTCCCTGGTGTGGGGCTGGGCTGGCTCCATCACACCCTGACACACTCTGGTGCTGCTGGAAGGACTGGTGAATATATTCCCTCCCTGATTTCAGTGACAGGGCCTGGTATAACCCATTAGAGCTACAACCACCTGCCCTGGGAAAGCCACCTGGCAGAAGCCATGAAGGACCTGGCAGTAAATGAAACCCTCCTGAGCAGCAGCAGGGCCACAGAGGCTCAGCTAAACTTCTTTCTGCCTTCTGTCTGTCCCAGATTGCGAGGAAAACACTGGAAGCAGTGCTGGCATGTCACCCACTGGGTGGTGACTGCAGTGCTGTCATTCCTGGGCTTTGCCTTCACGCTGGGGCACGGGCAGAAAGGGTCTGCCCACCATCCTCCCCAAGGAGCCACCATTCAGGAGGAACCACCAGCTGGAAGAGGGCCAGAGAGGGAAAGCATGTCTCTTGGAGAGGATTTTGCATTTGGCAAGCCTAGGAAAGTTTTAAGTAACTCCAGTTTTCTCCTTTGAAGTAATCGGTAGAATATTTTGGAAGTCTCTCTCAGAAAACCAAGAGTGCCACCAAAACATTGGTGTGGGGGGAAGAAAAAATCCTAGAAATTGTTAGGTCCAAGTGATCATATTCTGTCACTGATTTTCACGTGAGTGGCATCACAAGCCTAGACACCACCACACCTAATGTGTCTTTTTTTCCAGGACTTTGCTGAGATCAAAACACTCGTACCCCTCCTCAAAATGATTTTCCAAAGCACTGGTTTTGGCCCACGAGGGGCTGAGCAGAGGGTGCTGGCAGGGTGTGATGCTGAGAGGCACAGCCACATTTGCCTCGTTGTGCTGAACGGGGAGCGCCGGTGCACAGGGAACACTTGGCCACAAAAGTCTGAGCTGTGCTTAATAGAGCTCTTGTAGTGCTCACCTGCTAAGAGCCTTAACTTCTTACTGCGTTTTGCCAGGGTTTAGGCAAAGCAGGGCTCCCAACAGGGTTTGGATTGATTTCCTCTCCCATGAAAATAGACTTATGACGTTGTATTTGTTCCTTGTCCCCAAATCCCATTTTTTTCCAGGTAGAGGGGAGAGGAATTTGATGGATTACAATTAAGAAGGTGTTGTTCTGAGCAAGGAAGGGGCAGGAAGGTTAATGTAGGATGAATTCGCTGAGGAAGAGATGATTTAATGGGAAAAGCCTTGTGAGAGGAGAGCTTTAGGGCTCTCATTCCCCATGTAGCAGGTGGGTATTTACAGGCATGCTCTGGTTGAGTTTATTTTGGCTGTAGGTGGACATTGGACTTTCTAGACCCTCTTTCACTCTGCAGTGATGCTCAGCAGCAGTAACTGTGACAAGACAGGGAGATTTGCACTCCTTGTGTTAGGAAGCACCATTGCAGGGCCACCAGGAAGGGGCTGCTCATGACACCACAGAACTCACATATAAAATAATATATAAGTAACTGCTAATATATAATATTACCCTTCCCAGGCCTCCAGCATCATTCACCTCAGAGCTCCAGAGCACTGTACAAACAGTAATTAAAAGTTCCCAGCCCCCAGCTTTGCCAACGGAGCTGAATTCATTTGCCAGTGTGGGAAAATAAGCCTTTTATGATTAAGAGAGACAATGTAATTTTAACAGCAGGAGAGGTTATTGATGACACATAAGCTGGGGTGTGAGCCTTGGTCCTTGCCTGGCAATAGGAGGCTTTTCAAGGCAAGAACCAGTGACTGGTCTCTTCTCCATCATGGACATTATGCATATGCAGTGGGCAATGCAAGACTACCAGCTCCATGCATTCAGTCCCAGTGACTACAATCCAGTTGCTTTGCAGAGGCAAAGGTTGAAGGGAGGTGAAGGGTACAGAGGGAATGTGGCTGGAGATGCCTGTGACAAGCCTCTTGTCCAGTTACTCCTCCTGGAGCATCAATCTGCCTTATCAAGCACTGTCAGGTTCAGTGTGCCACCCTCCTGACCACGTCTCATTTCTGTGAGAAATGTGATACCAGACACATCCTACAAGAAGGAAAGGAATGCCTGAGCATGCAAGAGCTCGGCTTAGTTCAGAGCTTGCACTGCAGGCCAGAAACACGGCCCCTTTGCTTTTGGGCTAATTTAACAGAGTAACTAGTCCAACATCAAAGATCCTGATCCTCTCCTGGCTCCTGCCTGCTCCATGCTCTCCAGGAGCCCTTGGAGAAAAATCTTGCACTGTTTGGTGTGGACACAGCTCTTGGGTTCAGTATGAGTGCATAGGAGCTACTCAACAACATGTACTGCTTTCAGGGCTCCCTGGAGCCCTTGGCCAGTATTCCCTTCCCGTGGCTACGTGATGTCTCCAGTGCCTGCCCAGGCAGTGCCTGCTCCCATCCCACCACTGCCCTGCAGAGGCTGGCCAGCCAAATCCCCGTCTGCTCTTAATGGCTGTGTGAATCCTGAAGGACCATTTGGGAGGAAAAAGCAATTTTAACTCAGGAAACAGATTATCTCCTTGCTCTGCCAACACTGCCTTCAAATCACTGAGCCCAGAGCCTCTGGCCCACCAGGGACACACACACTGGGCTGTCTGGAACCACAGGGCTGGGCGAGAGGTGCCATGGCAGAGGGCAAGGGCCCAAACAGCCAGAAATTTCAGCCTCCTGCTACTGCTGGGCTGTTTCCAGACACATGCCAGCACCAGCTGTGCCTGCTTGCTCCAGGGAGTGCTGCTGCAGTCTCCCAGCAGCTGGAGAAGTGCTTATGGAGCCAGCAGTGCTGCACTGAGGGTTATTTAGTTCTTGCTAATGGATTCTCCGTACCCACCATTATTTCCAGCCCTGAGTCAACAGAAAGGAAATGGGCTGGCTTCAAGGGCTTTGGTGAATCCTGTGGTTCTGCAGCTGAGCTCTGGAGAGCTGGGCACTCACTCTGTTTCTCTTGTCATCCCTGCAGGTTGATCCCCATGGAGAATGGGGATCTGGTTTGGGCTCACTGTGTGTCTTTTGTAAAGGAAAAAGAGAGACCTGGAAATCTGCTGTTTTCATTAGGCTTTCTTTGGGGCTAGCTTAGTTGTTGGAAATCAGTGCAACTATGAAGAAAGCAGCCCATGGGACTGTACTCAGAGTGTCTAATTCCTACTAAATTAATAGGAAGAGAAGCAGCAGCACTGCAACAGGGAATTTTCCCTGTGGACAAGGTATTTTCAAATTAATTTATCCATGGAGGGGTTCTCCCACTTGCCCAGGGGGCCTTGTGAAGGAAAGGAATGCTCAGAGAAGGGACTGCCCTGCACCAGCAGTTTTACAGCTCCCATTCCAACACCTTTCTAAAACTCAAGATTTACACTTATCTCTCTGAACCAGAATGATGCCAAGCTACAACTATAAGAATCCTTCAGACCATGCTCTTTCTCTATGCCTGCTCTGGCCTGAAAGGTGATTTCTCAGCCTGAAGTGCACTATCAGAGCAATTACTGCACTCACAGCAAACCCCACTGCCCAGCACAGCTGTGCCTGCCCCACCACCCACTGCAGCAGAGCTAGAGCAGAGACTGGGCTGAGCTGGAGCTGGCAGGGCACGAGGTTTCTGCTTTGGTGGCACCCTCTGTTTCTGACCTGGACAGGCTCTAGAATTCTAACAAAGCCACAGGTAAACAGGAATGTCATTTCAGTGAAGCTGGATTAATCAGGAATGATTTCCCAGATGGCAGCAGCAGATGGAGGAGAGCCCACCCTCGCCGAGGGTCACTTCTGCCAGGAGACAAGGTAGCACAGGGCTAAACAAGAGCATTTGTATGAACTGATGGGCCAAGAGACATTTGAAGGGAAGCTGCCTTTGGAGCAAAAGGCACAGGTCTCTGCTTTCACTCACCATCCACCCATGGCAGCTCTTTGCTCCTCTTGGCACAGAGTTCTCATCCCTCAGCTGACACCCACGGCAGCAAACACTAATCACATCCTCCTCCTAAGACGAGATAACAGGGAAAGAGGCTTGGCAGGACAAGGGACCTCCCAGCAGCCCCTGCAAAGCCAATCTCATGGCCTGGGGTCTCCCCAGTGCAGATCCCTGTGGTTCTACTTTGCTGAGCTGGGACAAAGTGGGCTTCAGGCAATGTTGGTTAGAAAATAACCGTGAGAAAGGAATAAACCAATTAATTGCTGACCCACTGACAGCCTACACCGCTCCCCCACCTCCCCCTGCACAATAAAACCTGTCTCCTCAGCTCAAGCAGATTTAGGGTTGCTGCAAAGAGCCTAGAAGAGGAAAAAAAAAAGCCTTTCCCACTCCAGCTAATAATATTTCCAGATAATCTGTTTGAGGCAGCACCCTCTGCGAACCAGGAAAGCCTTTAAGAGCTGTTAACACCTTTATTCAGACTTCCTCATCCTCCCCCAGACAAGCTGTGATTAATTATCCAATCCACCCCGATCCCCCTGGGAAACAGTTCTTGGTCTGGGCGTTCATCCGAGGATTTGCAGGGCTCCTCTGTGAGAGCAGCTCCTGCTCTCACTGCTGGCTCCCAAAAAACAGGAAAGGGCTGGTGGGGAACAAACTGCTTCCAGCCCTGCACTTCCATCAGCAAGGGCACTGGATGAGGAGAGGGCAGGTGAATGCAGGGTCCTGGCAGCACTCATGGCTTTTTCTTTGGCTGGTGTCCACAGACATTACCAGCTGGACTGTCCCTGGAAGCCCTTCCCTGAGAAGGTGCCCCTGGAATCACAGCCCGTTTGGTTCCCACCGGGATTTTGCAGCCCTCCTTCCACCCTCACAGCTCTCTGACTCGGCTTGCTTGCAGGGTACATTCCTAGCATTTTTCAGTCCTGCCAAAGGTGTTGTGGATGAAGAAGGCAGGGAGGAGAGGGGAGTTACTGCCTCTCAGGTTGCTGCTGGGATGCTGTGCCCAAGAGGTCCCCCTGTCTATCCCTGGCTATTGCAGACCAGTGCAGCTCATCACACTCATCTTGTACATGTACCTGTGCTCTCTTTGCCTACCAAGTATGGGCCTTTGTGTGTCCCAGGGTAGCTCTCCCATCCCTATGGCTGCACACAGCTTCTCCTGCCTGTTCAAAGGAAGGATTAGAGCTGCTCCAAGGTCACAGTGTCGCCAAGCAATTTAGTGACCCCAAGAGGGGCACATACCCCCTGGAACAAGTCTCCATCCCATTGGAGATGACACCAAGTAAGTCCATGTTTGTCCACCACAGCCCTTAATCCATGGTAGCTGTAGTCCTTAGGCTGTTTAGGGATGGACACATTAATGGCCACCCTGCCCCAGTTCCCTCTGCTCTGACAGGAGGAAGATGTGGCTCCTCTGGGTGTCTGTACATGTTTTATGAGTTTTCTCAGTGTACAAAGGCTCTGTAAATCCCCCACGTCCAGAGGAGACTCCACATCATACGCCAAGACCTGCCCACATGCTTGCTGGGAGGGTGTGAGTGAGGGGGCACTGTGGGGCTGGCATGTCCATGTTGTGTAGCCATGGAAAACCTGTAATTAAGAAGACACAGCAGCCTTCCTTACAGGGTCTAAGCTGAAGTTCCATGGTTTTATGACACTTGAAGGAGCTCCTTTCCATTGGATCCTGTCCAAGAACTCACCACTGTGCACTGCTGTTGTTTGCTGGTCTATTTATACCTGCCAGGGGCAAAACCTCAGAAATATCCTGGCCTACCACGCCAAAGCAGTACCTGCCATCACTGTTTTCTACCATCCATCTCTAGAAACCTTCAGCCAGGAAATAAAACCAGAGAGCACAGCAGTAGCTCAGGGGTCTCAGATAGTTCTGCAAATGAAAACTGTTGTCCTCTCTTTGTTCTCTTATCCTCATAGCCAGAACAACATGTTTAGGTCATTTTTAAACAAAAGTACTCAAGGTTCAGCATCTTGTGTGCTCTTTGACAAGGTGCCAAAGAAAGAGTGAGGAGAAAGAGAGATGGGTGCCAGCTCCCCCAGGGTGCTTCACAGCCCCAGGTGTTGGTTTGCATCACACCTACACACACTGCTTTCTGGACTGGGCTGGGTTTCAACACTCCCTTCATTTTTAGCCACACTTTCAAGAAAGGGGAAACGAAAAAATCTCAGAACCTCTGCAGCTCCCTGAAGCTCTTGAGAAAGAGAAAGCTGAGGAGTGAGTAGGCAGCTGGGAGGATCATAGACCTCCTCCCCTCTGAAGGCTCCAGCCAGCCCAAGAGATGTCTCTGCCTGTCTTCCAGTCCATGTCCAGGAGCAATGGTCACCCATGAGGCTTGGCCAGGTGCTGGAGAAGTGCATTCCAGTATGGAACAGGCCATGCTCTGGTTCTACCTTGGGCACAGGTGCAACTCCTGTGTGTTACTCCTCCTGCATCCATCCCAATGGCACTCTGCACATGGGTCTAGCCACTACTGGGACAGGAGATGGGAGTTAAAAACAGGTGCTGCACAAAGTGGTTTGGGTGATTTAGTAGGTGTCACCTTCCCTCTAAGTTTGCAGCATAATGAAACTGCTCAACAGGGATTTCTGGGCTCTGTGCTGCTGCAGGAGTTGCATTTTAATGATATCCCAAGCTCACCACTTGTGGTCACCCAAGATCCCACTTCTTACAAGGGTGGAGGTGTTAGCTCCAGTGTCCTGAGCAGGCTCCAGTCTCCAATAACTCTGCTCTGCTGAGCCAAGAGCAGCAGGAGTTTCCACTGGCCACACTATTCCTTACTCTTTTTTCCTGTGACTACTGAGTGCTTTTCCCAGATGCCAGGAAACAGCATTTACCAAGGCATTTCAAATCCAAATGCTTCCCATTGTCTTGAAAGGGCTTTTCCTGTTTTGTCCCATGCTTCCTCTCTAGGATTCACCAACCCTGGGATCTGCTTCACTTGGCTGGTGCAATTCCCTGCTCTGCTGTTGGCATTGCTCTCCTCCAACTCACCCTGGGCTGTGAAGGTCACAGATATCCCCAGCTCTGGCTGAGCTGGTGCATCACAGCAGCCTCCACCTCCCTGTTGTCCATCACCACCCAGGAAGGTATCAACTGCACCTTGGTCCTTGATAGGAGGTGCCAGCTGCTACCAAAAAAGGAACAATCGATTATGAGATGGACATTAACGAAATATGAGATTGTGACTTGGGACAGATTAAGGCCATAGAAAGCATTTTAAATAATTCACCATCTTGAAAGTAAAGCATGTTAGTGAGAAAGACATTCAGGTCCTTTCCCAGTGGCATTAACTTCTATGTAACCAGAGCTGATACTGTGAGATGGGAGCAAAATGAGACTAGTGCTGGGTAGGGAATCTTGGCATTTCACAATATATTTGAAAATCACGGTTTTCCCCCCACCCCTCCCACTAAAATTATTTACAAACATTAAAATATTCTGTTTGAGTAGTATTGCCTACAAGACAACTAAATCCAAAATAAAATAAAAACACAAAATGCTGAAACAAATTGCAAGTCCCTGAGATGTGTGCTGGCAAAACATTCATCCAAATCACTGCCTTCTGCAAAAATGCTTCTATTTTAGCAAACCCACAGTTTTCCGGGGGCAGAATGATCCACCAGAGACTTCTGAACCCACAGCAAGTGGCAACGGAGGCTGAAGAGAGACACTGTGTGGGAGGCAACATTTAAAATGTCGCTGTTTTGCTTTTCACTTGAAACCACTCCAAGGGCCGTGGGGAAGTGTTCAAGAGCAGGAGTTGTGCTTTGGCTGTCTGGAAGAGTTGCTGCCAGTGCCTGGGCAGAGCTTGGGGTTACCCAGAAAAGCTCTGCTCATCCACAAACACCACCGGAAGGGTGAATGTTACCCGGGCAATTGTTTTAAATTTATCTCAGCAATTAAATGCAATTGTGCTCACACAGCAGATGTAAGGGTAAGCTAAGCTCAGCACACGAGGCTGTTGAGGATGTTGTGCTGGTGGCCCCCATCTCAGCTGCTCTGCTGCTGGGGGGCAGCAGGAGGGAACTGCCACAGACAGGCAAGGGGCATTTCATTATCTTCATAATTCACATTGTTTTGACAGAGGCAGCTCTTCAGAGGGGAAAAATGTTTCCCTTGGGCTGTGGTGTGGGAGAGAATGAAGGATGCACAAGTGGCAGGGGTTTGGCAGCTCTGACCCCACACAACTGCCCTGCACACACACTGTGGGGCTGGGTTCCCCCCACGAGTCAGGCTCACTGATGTCTCCTTTGGGATGGCAGAACCTTTACAGGCTTCTTGGGAGACCTTGTTGGCTTCTGAGTGTCCATGGACACCTTGCAACAAAAGCCCTATGTAAAATTCAGACTCAGGTCTGTTCCTTGATGTTGAAATCACTGTAGAAATCCCAGTGGGAAATTCCTCTGAGGTGTGACACCATTTGAGGGACAACACTCCCTCCTGCTCCTGCCAGGCCAGGAGGTCCTGCTGCTCACAGGGATGCTCTAAACAAGCCAGGCAAGGTAAGACCTGTGAGAGAAACACATTTTTGTGGTTTCACCTTAAAAGATCAGTTCTGTTACTTGTCATGCAGCGTGCTCAGAACCTAGCACAGGTGATTAAACACCCAGGAGTTATTAGATCACACACGGATAATGCTCCCTGTACCTGGCCATGTGATTCGTTATGATTCATAAATTCCAGTGGTGTTATGGTTCCCAAATGGATGCAGTGTGCTGAAAACTCCTCCACAGCTTTAGCAGCAGAAAGCCATGAGGGGCTGACACAGGCAGCACAGGAGAGCACCCCCAAGGCTGATGCCCATGTACTCATTAAGGGGCCTCCTTAATTTTAAGGACTAAACAGGATTCTTTACTCCTTTTCCACCAGTGTGCTGTGAGATGCATGAGCCACCTGGGAGGCAGGGGACAGAGCAGTGACACGTGAGGGTGAGGGGAGGCAGCCTGGAAGGGGACACATAGGAAGGAGTTGTTATTGACTGGTTAGGAAGGGAGAAAGGGCAGAGAGAACTGAGGTTTGTCTCCTCTATCTCCACAGCAGCTGGCTCTGGGCTAGGGGTGAGTCACAAGAGAGTTTGATGAGAGAGAGCTTGATTTGTGAAGTGGATGCAATTAAAGCCTTGGATCCTCAGGGTCAGTTTTAGCAGCTATATGAAACTGAATCACTCACTGTGGGCCATGGAGGGGCTGTTTCTGCTCCTCCACTTTCTTTGAACTGCTCTTGCTGCAGCTCCTCAGGTTGAGGCAAAATCCAGCTGAGCTGCTGGGGATGAACAGGAGCAGGAGCAGGAGCTGTCTCCCTGAGCATCAAAATGGGAGCACAGAACAGGCCTGAGAAAAGGTGAGGTAATCCAGGGATGCAAAATCCTTCGAAGACTGTTAAATACTAAGGCAAAAATGATGCCTCAGGGAGATGCTGAATGCAAACTTGTGTGTGAGCAGCATGTATGCAGGAGAGCTGAAGGAGCTCCCGTGTCATCTTTTTCCAGAGGCATCTGCTCTGGCTACTTTGCAAGAGAAGGAAAGGAGCTAGTTGGACTCCAGATCTGATTCCAAGTGATTCTTAGCTGAGATGAGATAAACAACTGCCTGTGGATACAGCTGGATCTCTGGAGAGCATTGCAGTCACCCCGTGTGCTCTGATAAGTGAGGAACATCAGCTCTGCCCCAGGCAGCAGTTTTGGGTCCTCAATGGGAAGAACTGGAAGCTCTGGGGTCAGGAGCATCCACTGCTTCCCAAAGCTCACCTGCCACTGACTCACAGACCTCTCGGGCTGGATCCAGGATTGACCCCAAAAGAGCAGCACCATTGAAGCTGGGGAGATGAAAGCCTCATGCTCATCCATCCTGATGTCATGAAAATTTTGCTGTTGAGACGCACTGGTGTCACCAAGTTCACAGGTATAAAACTCCATTAAATATTTCATTCTCATCAATTGCTTGCTCTAAGTGCCTTCTGAGGAATTCATGGGAACGTTTTCTATTTGACACAGAGATACTTTCAATTATGAAAGATGGCTAAAAATAAAAGGAAATTATACTGTTCAGACATCTCTGGAGGTGGAGACAGGAGAGGAAAGCGTCAAGGAGAGCCAGGGAAGAGATTTCTGTTAGAAGTAGAAAAAGGCTACTTATTTTTACTGACAGAAAATGTCAGGAGGCAGGACTTCAGAATCTGGAATCTATCAAATCTATCACTCACCTTCTCTATTAATAATTTGACCTCAACTATTTAAGGTCTGAGCCAGAGAACTGGAGTTAAGAATCATGTCAATCTATTTCTCTAGTTGCAGGGGATTTGATCACTCTCTGAAAATTCTAAAATTCTCAGCTGTAGATTTTTTAACGTTTTGTTGTGTTTTTATTTTTTTTTTTTATTTTTTATTTTTTTTAAATAATGCCGGACCCCAGCATGTGATGCAGAGACTCCTTTTGGGCTTTCCTTTTAATGTGAGAAGCTTGGGCTGATCACCTGGGGCTTCCTGTAGGGTCAGTAAGGCCATGGGATATTCTGATGCTGATAAAACATTTTGTAGCAGAAATGACCTCTCTGAGAGCAGGGCTTGAATCACCAATCCTTCATGTATCAGCCCTTTCAGATAAGAGATTTATTCCTCTGACACCCACAACAGGTTGCTTAGCTTTTCCTACAGACCACTGTCAGAGGGACACGGCTGAGCTCCAGTCACCATCTCTGTCTAAATTTTAAAATTTAAGTTACTAACTGAACAAATATAAAACATACTGAGAGCTTTTCTTCTGCTCTGGCATTGAGTAAAATGTGTCTTGCACTCCACACATGTGACCAGGGAAAAAGAGGGCAGCTGGAAAACACAACACTGAAGCTGCAGATGATTTCGTGTTTGTCTCTTGGTCCTTCTATATAGAAAATCAAAGTCACTAGAAAAAAATATTAAAATTACCACAAAAGGGCACAGTTTTGTTCTGTAGCTGGGAGCTGATAAATCTCTAGACCTCCATTCCACTCCATAGCACCTGTTTCTAGAGATGCCTTTAGCAAAGTGCTGTGCGCTCATTGTGTCTTGGTTTGAAAGACAGGTGTTTGCTAAGGAAAGCAGAAGCTTCCCTTTGGACTGAAAAATGTGATCCTTCCTTCCTACAGATTATTATGATTTTGAAATTAAGGGAGCTCTCAGGCAAAGATATGGGGGTAGGAATAACAGTTCTTTTCTTAGTATATCTAACAAGGCAAACAAGAACAACAACAGCTATGAAATTACCCACAAACAGAACAGTAACTCAGTCCCAGTGTTTTTTGGCTGCGGGCACCTTTTCCCTGAGCTGCAGTTCCCGGTGCTGGGGGCGGGCGGGTCCCGCAGAGCCGCAGGAGGGCTGGGGGTGATGGCAGCGCTGTCCCAGGGGGAGAGAGAGATGGAGAGAGAGCCCTCTGCTCACGGTGTGGGTCCTGATGCTCAGCAGAGTGCTGGATGGTGGCAGGTTAAAGCAGAAGGCAGCAGGGCAGGGTCTGACAGCAGTGAGGATGGCTCCCGGAGCTGGGATGGCAGGGATGGGACACAGGCACCGATCGTCCTTCTCGTCCGAACTCCGCGGGGGAAATGGACTGAGCCAGAGCCTTCCTCTTCCTCTTCTGGATGTTTGAATCTCGCAGGGTTTCCCTCTTCTCTCCCCTACCCCTTGTCACCAGGGCCCAGTCAACAGGTATCTTAGCATGACAATGGGGAAAATTCCACAGAGGGAAAAGGCAAAGAACCAACCCCCAACACATTGATTTAGGCTGTGTTCTCTGAGCCACGTGCTCTAATTTTAAGTGATCAGGGGCTTAATTACCTACACTCTTCCTTGTATTTTGAGCAGCCATTTTAAGTTAAAAATACCAGGCAGTTCAGTGTTTTAGGAGAGCATTCCTGTGCTATTCCAAATGGAAAATCACCTTCAGTACAGTGCATTTTCTGCAAAATCACCACTGAAGAGTGAAATGATCCAGTCAGTCCCTGGTACAACTTATTCTAATGGCAGAGGTGTTGAGCCCTGTGAGTTCAAGGAGTTCTTGCACACACTTAGGCCCATAGACCTGGTGTGAAATGTAGATAATCAGTGCTTGATTTCTAAACAGCTGCACTCAATCATTTTTTAGGGGTAAAAACCTGTTCTCTGTTAGCCAGCAGGATTGATCTGTCTTCTGCCACACTTGCAATGGATCACAGGGGAAGATTGCAGAGTGATTTTTGAGCTAGGCATCTTCCCACTGCACACAAACAGCTTTCCACCAGGACTCTCCCATGCCCAAGAAGTTTGCCTGTGGGGCTCCCTTCCCTCGTGAGCAGCCCAGGACAGTACAACTGTCCTGGGAGGGAAGAGATAACAGGAACCATAATGAAGCTGGATACCAAGGGAGACATGTTCTGCTGGAGCTGTGGTGCAGCTGAGCTCAGGACAGTCACTGACCTTCAGAGGAGAGGGAAGAATTCAGAACTCCTGTGAAGAGATTATTTCTCAGTACTTTTTCTGGTTTCCCCCTTCCCCTAAATTTGTCATCTTTCTGCCAGATCTAAGGAATAACTTTTCAAATGAAAATGCTTCATCCATAGTCACGAAATGACAGGTACAAAGCACAATTACAAAGTAATCATGGAAAAAACCTCTGCCAGAAGAAATGACCCAGTGTGGCACACAATCTCTTGGTGAGTTCTGCACATTCCCATCCTTCCTTTGCTTTCCCCTCTGTCTTTCCATTCATCTTATTTACAATGAGACAAGGCAACTGTAGCACCACCAAAGGCACTTCTACTAACTCTGCAAAGCTCCTAAAGCCCTGAAAGAATCAGAGATATCTCTGGATGCACTTTGGGATGGAGAGCACAGTGAAGCAGGCTCCGCATCAGGAGTCCTGCCAATGTCGGAACACACCTGGCAAGGAAATGGTGCAAAAATGGTCTGGTGCAAGCAAGTCCTAGGCAGGTTTGTGCTTGTGTAAGCAGGACATTTGCTGAACCCCCTGGAGAGGCAGCCCAGTGGTGATGGAGCTCTTGCAGAGCTGTAGCTGTACCTGGGGCAGACACAGGAGCTCACCTCCAACAAAGGACCCACCACACTGAGAACAAGGGCTGATGCTGACTGCTGAGCAAAGGCTCCAGTCATAACCTTGCCCTGAGAGGGAAAAAAGGTCTTTGTGTTGTGAACAGTCCCCAAAGAGTGTCCCTTAGGAGAATGCAGCCAGCAAGATGAAATTGCCATTCATGCTTTTTAGAGATGTTCAATCTATTAGGAATTCAATTAAGAAAATGTTCCACTGCAGGAAGCTCAAAAATTAAGATTATCATTATTGTAGAGGAAGGAAACATTTTTAATGCATTAATTTTTTTAAAATGACATCCCTACTGACAATGAACTTTTCCTTGCAGCACCCAGACCAGTAAAGGAGAACAGTTTTCTTTAGCAATGGGGAGCAGCAACAAGAAGGTTGCAAAAATGGCTTTCTGTGGAATTGGAGAATTCCAGACTGGATAATGGGCCCTGAGCTGTTGTTTAGAGGAGATGACTGCAGTGGATCCTTGATTTTACCCTTAACTTGCTCCTCACCTTTCCACTTCAGGAGCCTGACCTAGATGGAAGCATTGTGAGTCAAAGTGACTCAAAAAAGGCTGTGAACCCAAAGAAAGAGGTGTCTCTGTGAACTTCCTTCATACCCCCAGACCAGGGATTTACTGTCAACATGTCTTTTTGTGTTATATTTGCAGAGTGCCAATACACCTGATCCAAGGAAAGGGTGGGTGGGTCCCTGCTGATGCCTTCATACCCAGGAAATAATGCAATGATTCAGTTCAAAGCAAAAGGTGTTCCCAAGCATCTCCTCAAAGTAAGTCTGGATGGGGGAGGTGGGTTGGGTGTTTTATTTGCAGGACAAGATATCACATGGAAATCCAAGAATAGAATAAGTTGCAGGGGAGGGAGAGGAGGAGGAGGAGGAAATCACTGCTTTTGCGTTTCTTGTTCCCTTTCCAAACCTTGTTCATGCCACAGTTTTAATTAATAACTCTGTCACCCATTCTACAGTTCAGACAATAGAGTATAAGGAGGGTGTATTGCAGGCACACAGGTAGCTGGAGAAAATGAAGTGATGGCTTTAGATTTGGAGGCCTCATTGTGGGGCTCCAGCTCTTACTCAAAAGCTGTTCTCTGCCAGGAATTATCTGAACCATTACCTCAGGAGGTCACTTTGAAGCTGGGCTCAAAAAGTATTTAAAATGAAAAAAAAAAATCCAATACATTGTTTGAAGGCTAAATAAAATAAACAGACACACAAACACAACCACCAGTAATAACATTTCTCTGCAAGGCTCCTTTGTCACTTGTCTCCCACCTGCCACATGCCTCTATGCAGGCATTGTGCTGTTCCCTAGTGATGGCTGCCTGCTTGGTGCATTCCCCTTTGACTTTGTTTGGGAGCAAGGAACACCTCAGCTGTGTCCTGCCCTCTCCAGGAGTGGCAGCTCTGCTCAATCTCTGCCCCACATGTTTTGGGTTCACTGCAGAGCACTGGGCCTCTTTAGCTTTCTCTCTGCCACACTTGTGCTGCACATCTCAACACACTTCCCACCTCTATCAGGTAAGAACATCCTCCTTTTTACAGGCTGGAAAAGCAGAACTTCCCAACCACACAGAAACAAGAGGCAATCTCTGCAGGCTCCATTGACCTTTTTAATTTTTGAACAACACTTTCCCCTTTAGGCAAGTCAAAGACTAACTAAAACTACCTGCAAATAACTTCTGTGGAGGTAACGAGTGTCCATAGCAACACATTCAGGCTGTCACTGATACTGCTTTCCTTAATTGCACCAAAGATTTAAGTCAGGAGATCAACAGTGCCATGAAGAATTCATGGGGAAAGGAGACAATATCCACCACCCAGGAAGGTTGCTCCTGAGACAGACCCTGCAACCAGAGCTCAGATGGCTGGTGAATGAAATGATGGAGAGAAAAGATTCTCTGGAGCTGCTGTTTCCATTTCTGTGGGATTTTAAGAGCAAGAAATATTTGATAACCCTGCATATCCAGTGGCAGAGGCTGTGGATAGTGTTGATTTCCTTCTGGCCATTCAATGAGTGCCAGCTCAGCCTCCAGAGTACTTGGTGAGGACCCAGCTTGTGATGGGGGGACAACCCCAGTCACAGCCCCACCAGCTCCTTCTCCTCCATTGTGTGAAAAATGCATATGAAAAATTGGTTTTGTTGACAACACAAAAAGGAGGTTTTTGAAGGCGCTGAACAAAAGAGATGTTGCCATATCCCAAACACCAGCAGCAGAGAACGGTGTGTGCCCTTCAGACTCAGCCTTCCCCCAGACACTCTCCCAGCTAAACCTGCTTTCCAGCATGTGAAGGTAAAGACCTCTTTGGTTCAGAAAATTCAGGACTTTTCCACAGCATCCAGACAAGACACAAACTCATGTCCCAGTTTCCCCTATCTCCTTTCCAGAAGCTTCAGAGAGGTTTGGATGAAGGCATCACACAGCTCATGTCTGGGTGAGTTCCTCATCCCAGCCTACAGTGTGCCTTTGGAGTGGGCAGTTTAAGGGATCAGAAGGACGAGTCAGGGGAAGGATTTCATGGCACACCAGCACATTTGGTGGCTGAGGAGAAGCCTGCTCATGTAGGAGAGCAGGCCAGCCATAGGGAGCTGCTAAGAAACAAATCTCCAAATGAATCCAAACATTACAGTGCAGAAAACCAGGGACAGAATCCTCCAAAATCAGTGTATAAGGAAGTGCCAAGGGCTTCATGGGAAGGTCTTGGAGAAACCCAAACTAAAAGCCAGAGGAATGGAAAAAAAAAACCCCATGCACCAGAAGCAACCTCCAGGACAGGCATGGATGGGTCCAGGAGGGTCTGGTAGCACAGAGCAGAGAAAGAGCAGGTAATGAGAGCACCATGGGCAGGACATAGCATGTCAAGCTGCCCCAGAATACTGCAGAGTGGGTCGCCAGCATCTCCCTGAGAACAGATGAAATGAGCTCCAAACCAGGCACAGGTGCTGCTCTAATGTAGCTCTAGAAACCCCCTGGGAGGGTGTGAGACCATGATTGCCTCCGAACCAAAACCAAAGTCATCCAGGAAAATGTAAAAGGCAGAACTTGGCTGAGGGAGCAGAGGGTGCCTGAGAAGGTCTGTTTTGTGAATCACTGTATGGGGCTTCAATTGCCTTCCAGTCAAAAATCACAATCCTCACTGCAGTTGTGTAGACAAAGCCAGTCTGCAAGGAGACAGAATTTAAAGTCCTGATGAAAAACCCTGTTTGCTTCCAAAGAGCAGAGAAACCAGAAAAAGCACAGTGCAGTCAAATGCAAAAGCATTTGCTCTTTCAACACCTACGAGCACATTTTCTTTTTATGATCTATTTGGAAAACAGCGTCTTCTGCAAAGAACAAAAATAATCCTCCCATCAGGCACCCCAAGGCATGGTAGTGGTTCTAGAAGCAAATCACCAGCTCCAGATCTGTGTGACGTTGGGGAGCTTAATGAGGGTGGCAAGTTCTGCCATGCATGGAACACACCTTTGGAGAGCACTGTGAGGCAACAGCCCTGCTCAGAGCTGGGAGCTGCAGTTTAATTCTGGCTGATCCCACTTGCTTCAACCATCACAACGCTGCCAGCCCCCACGCCCACTGTGCTGGGGAGCACTTGAGAAACCCTCCTAAAACGCAATGTTTCTTTTTTTGGCACTGCCAGATGAGTCTCCGGTACACCCTGATCCCTGCCTTGAGGCTGTTGTTCTGAACAGCCTCCAGTGCCTGAAAACTGGTAGAAACTGAGGGTGTATTTTGGGGTCCCCTTGAAGGGTTTCAAAGTCTAGAGATCATGTAAACATGAAATAAGTGTGATTCATTTGGGGTTGGGGGGCAGTGCTGCCAAGGCAGCCAGGCAGAAGCATGGCTTCTCATATGAATTGGGTTCCCATTTGCATTAGATCAAAGCAAGAAAAAATTGCCAGCAAAGTAGGATTAAGAATATTTATGGATCCTATTGGCTTGATGTATGTGTCTTCCAAGTGATGGAAACTGAGTGGAAAATTGAGGAACTTCAGCAATCTGTGGGGGAAAGGAGACAGACAGCAATGACTTTTTAATGCTTTATACATTTTTTTCTCCATGAATTTGGTGCTCACAGAGAGCAATTATAATAAAAGGTTTGAAAAAGAAGGTGAATATAGCAATGTTTTGTCTTTCTAGAAAGACCAATCCATCTTAAGATCTTAAAGCACTTATCAAACTCAAGGAGATTTTAACTGCGTTAGGGCAAGAGCCATAAGTAAAATTCTGTCAATACCAAACCCTTCACAGATGCAATGACACTGGTGACTTATACCTGCCCTTCATGTGCTCTGGACATTGAGAACACGCTGCTTCTCTTCTCAGTGCAAACACCTGTATGCACAGAGCTGGAATTTCTAACCCTCAGTACTTCCCAAGCTGTCTCGAGCACAGACAGCACCATGGTATGGAGCTGGGAGGAGAGAGCATGGAGAAATATTTGAGCACAAGCTTTAGGGGGCTAAATTTTTATTTTTTTTTCCTGTGGACAAAATGTCCACAGAAAAATCCAAACCACTAAAGAACAGGTATCTAAAATTACTTCACAGGCACAGAGGAAATAATAGAGAGAGTCCGAAGAGCAGAAGGAAACCTAACAGAAAACTGGACAGGCAAAGATGCAACCTGGGTGTTCTAGATCCAGTTAATTACCTACTTGATTAATTTGTATTGCTCCCTTTCTTTGAGAGTGGTTTACTGTGGTTCAACACCAACCTTTTCTTGATCAACTTTAAATAAGTCAAGATGAGCCTGATTTAAAATTTTCTGGATGTCTGCACACCACTCTTATAATCGGTGTAACCTCTCCTCCTTTTCTTCTGGTGGAACTACGTGCGTTGGCAGCCCTGTAAAAACTGAGTTCATACTGCAGCACGAAGCACTTCCAAAGGACACCTGCACACCTTCCTGTTTCCAGGAGTGCCCAAAACTCTATCAGATTTGGCTGTAAAAGCCTCTGTGCTGCTGGTCGTGTTCCTGCATACCAGGGCACATGAGTACTGCTAATGACTTAGGTAAGCTCCCTCCACAAGCCTCAAAGTGCCCGATGGCATCATACCTCCTTCTCATCCACAGCCTGTTTCCCAGCACTTTTGGTGCGGCTCCACTGTCCTTAAATGGGGTTCCAGGGGCCAGCACTCTCCCATCACATGCCTCAGGGATCAGAAGTAACAGCTCTTCCCTGCGTTTCTGCAGCTCAGGTGTAGCTCCACCAAACTCTTGTTCCTCCAGACTTTTATCTCCCTACCATACTGCCCTGTAAGCTCAAGCTGGTTCCCAAGGGACAGGTGACCCTTACAAGCCACAACCATAACATCCTTTTATGCATATTCTGTCCAAACCCACTCTTCTAGGTAGGACATCTGCTGTTTCCTGGTTTTGTTTTGTTTTCATGTTGCACAGACACTTCCCTGGGCTGCTCCAGCCTTGGGTACAGTGGCAGCTCTTTGCAAACATCTCCAGCACAAGCAGGGGCTGAAGCTGGAGCTGTATCTGCTTGGCCTGAGACCAGATCACAGGAAACAGCAGCCTGCCCTGCAGAGATCATTTCCACCTTTGTTAGCCTTTGGCTCCAGCATCTATATTGATAGATGCCAAGGTCTGAAGCTGTTAGTAAGGAAATGGAAAAGGGGAATGGCCATGCTTTAACTCTTGCTTGGCAGCAGCATTAGTCCATGGTGTAGTTTCCATGCTCTGATGTTGATACATTTAACTAAGACAAAAGAAGGAAAAAGGAAAAAAAGAAAAAAGAATAATAACAGGATCCACTTGCCTAGAAAAAGCCATCACTGAGTCATGTTCCAGGGCTGATCCATGCACATGGAGGGAGGAGACTCACCAAGGCTGGCTGCTCACCCTGCAATTCCTTTTTGTGAATTGGGATAGTCCTGTATGAGCACACCATCCCAGGAACCTTGGCTAATGCATAAATGCTGAATTTTCAGTCTGGAAATACCTCAGTAATGAGCTGAGGAATGAGCATGAGCTCCTCTTGCTCTTCTGGAACTCCCACCAAAGGAAAACACAGCCCAAAGCATCAGCAAAGACAGAGCAGGAGAGAACAGCCACAGACCCCATCATCTCTGCCAGCTCCCTTCACACCACCCTGGCCCTGCAAAAACACCCTCAGAGCTCTGTGTCCACTGTCAGGCAAAGACACACACATCCTGAATTCCCTCACATCTGCCAGAGAAGTGAGAGGAACTTTTACAATCCACAGAACACGATCCTGAGATACAAAGCTAAGACAAGAGGAGCCCAAGGGTTAAAGCTGGGCTTTACTTTTCTTCTGGCATTCCATCAAAAAGCATTCCACTCCCAGCATTTTAAACTACTACAGATAAAGCAGCAACAAAGATGCAAAACTGGTTTAGAAAGTACCTGATAATTTGCTCTTAAACTTCCACTTCGGAGTGAAAAAACCTTCTTGCTTTGAAATAAATGGCTCTGGACAGGCGGAGGTGGGGGACATACAATGTGTCCTTCTCATACATTCATGTTTGAACCGAAAAAAGGAAACAAACTTCTGAGGACCTGCAGTCTCAGTAGCTGGGCATATTCTTCCCTCAAGGATCTTTATCTGTTCCTCCTTCACCACATCTTTATTACATAAAAAAACCAAAAGTAAAAACAAACTTCCTGATTCAGACAACCATACTGGTGGTCTGACATAGTTACAATTTTTTTTTGTTATAAAATTAATCCAGAAAACACTAAAACAAGAGAATGAAACCTAGGACTGCAAAGTTATGGAGGAAAACCAGGAAAACATGACTGGTAAGGTACATACAGCAAATTTCATCTAAATTAACTGGAGGCAGACTGCAAGGGTAAATGAGTTAGCACACACTAAATTTCTTTGTTGAACCTTTCTCCAGAATGAATGGGCTGGAGGGTTTGATGCACAGGATGGATGTGAGGACTTGCAGCATCAGGACTGAGTCACTGAACTGCCCCTAGCTCCTCTGCAGTCTGTGGGAACTCAGAACCCTTGGTGCTTCAGCTTAAAGGTGCCACCATGTAAAGAAAAAGCACACGAAATGTATAGAAAAGCTCAGAGAGGTTGTTCATCTTTGTACCTCTCTGGCTGTTGAGCACAAACACTGAAAAAAATAATGGGAAATGATGGCTTGGCAATAACAAAGGCAGGAAACCACCTGTTTAGCATCCAGCTTCTGCCCAGGCTACCATGAATGAGAGAGCTGCTGCCTCCTGGAGCAGGTAACCTCACAAAACTGATGGGCATCAGAAAAGTTGTGGCAGGGTCTTGACCCCATCCCCTAGCCAGCACTTGCTCCACACGTGTCTAGCCCAAGGAGGACCCTCCTGCTGCTTGTGGCCTTTGTGGAGACCAAGCAGTAGGGATGAATCCTGGCCACTAGTGCAGGAAATGGAGAAGAGCATCTGTCACCTCCAGGAACCTCAACACCACTCTCACTTCCTCAGCTCTGCCCTTCCCATCTGCCTGCTAAGCTGGAGCAACATGTTCATGAGATGAGAGGATCTGGCTGCTTCTGGGGTGTCAGAGACCACCAGGGTGTGGGCAAAAATCCTCTTGTGGGCTTTGTGGTGAGCAGAACCCCAGAGAGGAATCATCTGCTCAAAATAGCACGTGTGACATCACCTGTCAGCTGGTGTGGGGCACAGCAGCTCCACTCAAATAACAGCAATGAAACAATGCAAACAAGAACAGGGCTTAGTCACTTGTTCGAGTCTCATCCCCTTTTGTTTTTACAGATGTGCAGTTCACGGAAATGAGATGATTAGCTCATCAGAGCATCTGTCATCTGAGAGACAAACCAGCTTTTCACAAATGCATCCAAGTGACAAGACCTGTCGGATATGGGCTGCAGGGAATCTCTCTGAGTCTTATTTTTGGATCTATTATAATCAGCCTTACCAGCTTATTAGTTATCTCCAACACATCAATGGGGAAGGAAAAGATAAATACATAAAAACTTGTCATGGCAATCTGAAAATGGTGGGAGTTTTTTCCCTGAAGGAAAAAATCCTTGCACTTTTACAGCTCTTTATTTCAACACAAGCTGTACAGCTTGGCCTTTACTCCTGGAAGATTTAGATGAATTGCCAAATTATTTAAATGGAATAAGTTTTATTTTTATCTTCTTAAAATTAGGACACCTTGAAATGAATGCATCTGGCAGTCACAAGCTTTGCCAATCAAAGCAAAAGTACTGGTATGTTTAACACTGGACAAGTTGTTTTGCTGCTTTTCCAGATCAGGTGAAAAAGAATGGTCAGGTACTTAAATGCTCTCCACTGGGGCTCAGGGGATTTGAGCTGAGCATCAATGTCCCCCCTGGGCTTCCTCAGGACATCCCTGCTGTCTGATGCACAACACCTGTGAGCAGAGAGGGTGTTTAGATTCAGCTGGAGCCACACTGATGATAGGGTTATATTGAATCCTAGAATGGTTTGGGTTGGAAGGCACCTTAAATATCACATAGTTTAGCAAAGAGACATTTAGTGGCCTTCAGGGTGCAGCAGTGGGGCAGAAGGGGATTTTAATTTTTTTTTTTTTAATTATGAAAGACAAAATTGCTGGGGCTGAAAGGGAGATTACTCATTTGTTCTTAGACCTTCACTGTTAATCATACCACACCTACTACGGGAACAGTGGCAAGCTGTTGGCTTCTCCTCCTGCTTGGCCTGGTGCCACCCAACCCAGCCTGTGCCATCGCTCCCCTGTGCCCACCCATGGAGGAGCGAGCTCGGAATCACAGCCCTGCAAGTCTGCACAGCTCCGGGCACAGCCCAAAGCTCACGTGTGCTCTGCAGGTGGGGAGGAAGAGAGCCCAGCCAAAGGGAGGTGTAAGAAGTGGAAACAAACGGAAATGACACAGCCTGGGCATGAAGAGACGTGTACAGTCGGCGTGGGGGGGGAAGAAATGGGTTATAATGTAAAATCAAGCATTATCTGTCACTTCTAACTAGCTCCTGACAGCATGACAGCTCCTTGCAAGCACAGAGACACCATTTGGCCTCAAACAGCCCCAAGCACAAGACAGAGGAGTGGGAGAGGGCTGGGAACTTCACAGGTCTAATCCTTAGCCTTGCTGCCTAGCCTGCTAATGACACCACAATATAGCATTTTTGGGATGTGCAGGCTGGTCTTCCCTTCACCCACTCACGTCACAGGGGACATGGCCACTTCAGGCTGCCACAGTTTCATTTTGGCTCATTCTTTGACCAGACGCAACATTAGCTGCCTCCTGGCCACGGCCCTCTAAAATGCCCATGGTGTGCACTCTGCCCAGATCTTTGCTTACTGCCACACACCCAACCCTTCTGCTCCCCAGAATGCCCCCCATGGCCCAGGCTGAGGCTCAGCACTGCTCTCCCAACACTGGGCACTATCTTCTGAAGCAGAAAATACTCGTGTTGGGCGCTGCTCAGCAAAACAAAGTTTTCCAACCTCTTCTTTCTGCATTGTGCACCTTTCGTCAGTTTTCTGGTGGGCATTGAAGCCTTTTTGGTGTGATAAGGATGATGGAAAACAGTAATGATGACATGGGTATAGGCAGCTGTATAACCTGCCACGCCAAAATGGCTTTCCTCCTTCCATCCTTATTGTCATTCTTTTCTCTTGTTTCCTATTCACTCCTTTCCCTTCCTTAGCCTACAAGCATGTCTGAATGTCCTGTTTGCCCCCAAGCAGATCAGGATCAGGTGGCAAAGAGAAAGCCTCCCTTGTTTGGTGGCTCTTCCCAGTCACTGTGCTCCTGTGACCTCCTGAGTCGCAGAGATTTTCTGTCAGGACCTGCCTGGGGGATGACTCAGGCCAAGCTCACGGGTGTGGGACAGATGTAAGAGCTGTGTGGAGGCCTTGGCAGGTCCCTCCTGATGCCCTCACCAGGCAGGACATGGAGCAGGGCACTGCAGGCAGAGGGGAGCACTGCATGGCCACTTTGAGGAGCAGAAACCACTTGCTTGGATCCCCTCATCCTCTTCCAGCCACAACCAGTGCCAGCCCTGGGCCAAATGGACAACTGAGCCTTCCTTGCAAATTAGAGATGCTTAGAGCTTGTGCACAATTGTAAGAACTGATTACTTGCCTCTTTCCCTTGAAGTCCTAGCTTGGCTGTTGCTTCATGCTTCAACATCTCCTCCTAAGTATATCCTCAGCTTGTTCCAGACAAGAGGTCAACAAATGTCATCTCCAGGTGGGGACAATGCCCCAAGTTAACAGCTCAACAGATACAGATACACCACACAGCTGTGGGGATAAGCAGAGGAAGACTGAGAGGCCCACAGGTGGAGGTGATGCCCTGAAGTTTGTGTGCTAATCACGATAAATTAATTGTCAGACAGGAAAAATCTCATTTTCCTCTCTTTGAACACCCATAGGTGATACTAGGAGTTACTTAGTAAAGTAACTGAAAGGAGTGAAAAAATCAACAGTGTTCCACAACTTACTGGACTCCAAGGAGAAGCAAGTCATTAAGAGACTTCACATTTTCAGCATTTTCTTTCTAATTTTCCTTTTTGTTCTACCCATAAAAAAAGAAGGGAAATGTGTTGGCAATTGTTGAACATCATGGTCTTTCAGTAGAAAATGCTATGCTGGGCCTACAGTGACACAAAACCAGAGAATCAGATTATATAATTTTTCATAAAGTTGGGAGAGCTGGTCTCCAAGGGCAAATACCAAGTCACTTAGCAGCTATCCTGCCATAATAGCTTTCAGCTTTCCAACGGAATTTTTCCTGGGTTTCCTCCAAAAATTAATACCACTGAAGCTTCCTGGAACGAGCTCACTCTGTAGAATTTCCCCGCTCACCACTGGACAGCAGATGTGTGTCTGCAGGGCTAAATGCACTGGAGGATTTATCCCCTAGCTTAGGTGGTCTGGCCAGAAGTTCCTCCTGGCACTTGCCTTCCTGGACCTGTCTGCAGCTGAGCTCTTTCCTGTGGCAGCAGTGGTACCCCCAGTCCTGTCTGTCCATTCAATTGATCCTCAGTGCACCCTGGGCACCCCTCCATGTCACACCACTCACAGCCACCCCTCCGTAAGGCTGGAATAGAAGCACAGCCAGCAGTGCCAGAGGTAACAGCCTGGATTCCAGAAATCCTCAGTAAATAAGGCACTGCCTGCTACCAGAGCTGGTGGGATCTGGGCTCCTAATTCCCCTAAATCTGGGCAAGAATTGCAACCCAGGCACTCCCATCCTAACGCAGTCAGTCCTGGAGGTAGCTGCTCAACTCATCACTGTGATCTGGGGATTAGAAACCAACCATCCACACACAGAATTTGTGCCTGTTGCCTAGAAGTCAAGCAGTACATCAGGGGGTCAAATCCCAAAAGGAAATGCCTTGAGCTTTTCATGTTTCAGTCTTGGTGGCTGCTCAAAGACTTATTGTATCATTAATATCTGCATGGAGCTTATTCTGAGTGGTTTACTGGAAAATTACGACTTGTCAGCAATTAGCATAAAATGAGTAGGAGCTGAAGGCAGAACAGCCCATTATAAAGGACTTTTTAGACAGAGCTCTGACGCCGGTGCTCAAAAGAATATTTAAAGAATGATTCCTAAACAGCTACAGGTCAAGCAGATATTTTATATAACGGATACAGGGAAGTCTGATTTACAGTTGGAGCCCAAAGTGTTCCTTGCTTTTGAAAACACAGCTTTTCTCCTCATCTTACAATTTCTATTTGGAGAAACAAATCCCCCTGCAATGCACACCTGGCTTTTCATTTGACTTCTCCAGAAGTTTCTAGGGAGATACCATTGAATGCAGCTAAGAGTCTGAATACTTCAGGCCCCTCCTGTGTACCTCCTTCTTTAGAAGCCAACTGAAATAAGAGGGATAATTTTACTTTATGCTTCAGGTGTCTGGGTAAGCCTCCAGAAAAGGTGTGAAGGTAAATATAATCCTTCAGTCACATTCTCCCTGCTCTGCTTTGGACAGCTGGTGAGTTTGTTTGTTTGTTTGTCACATGGGAAAAAATCAAAAGAAGATGTCAGAGCTCCCTGGCAGGTCCCTTTGGGCCATCAGGTGATTTTCTTCCATGACTGAAAGTGAAGCTGGGATCCCATCTCTCCCATAGTAGGGCTTTACATGCCCTGTGATCAGGGAAGGAGGTGGTTTAGCAGCATGACAACTTGCTCTCTTTCACGTGAAAACTCTGGATAATTAATCTTGCTGCCATTATATGGGTAAGGATATGAAAATAGACACAACAACCCAGGGACAGCCAAGAGACCACAGGTGTCCTTCACCCCATTTGCCATTGCTGAAATCTACTGGCTAAACCTGCTCCTGTTTTACTTCAAAATCCTGTCAAATCTCCAGTGCCAAGAAATCACTGCCTGCTTCTTCTTCTGGGATTATGATGCATTCCTTCCTCAGATTTACAAGCCCATTTCCTTCTCAGTGGCAGAGGATTAAATTTCTTTCAGAATCAGCGGAAACACTCTGTGCTCTTACATATAACGTATTAGTATTAGAGCAAATTCATCTCTGATCTCATTCATCTTTTGCTTCAGCCTTCTTGGCAGAAAATATATCACTTTTAAAAGCACAGGCTTCTTACTGTCTCAGAGAAAAAGCTTTGGCATCTGGTTCAGCCACTGAACTCCAGCATGACCTGAGTCCTGAATGGACAACAGCACAGGTCCTGCAAAATTACTCAGTTCCATATGGGTTCCCATTAGTGACCTTCCTTAGAAACCTGAAGCTTTCACACTGAAGGTTCATCTGTACCAACCTGCTAACACCAGGGCTCCACAGGCTCTTCTGAATTACTTTCCTTCCCACATTTCTCATTGTCTGTGAAGTGGTGCAGAAGTGGATTAAATAAGCTATCATCTCAGTTAGTGATAATGAGAAAATTGAAACAAGCTGTTCCATAAATGTGATCATTATCTAGTAAATTAAATGAGATCCTCAAAGTGTCCACCCAGCAGCGGCCAAGGAACTTCCCTTACTTTGCATTTCTTTTATCTGGGAGAAAGAGGAAATTATCGCAACCTCCTTCACACCAGAGATTTCAATGGACACCCTGTCATTAAAATCATCTGGTTTTCCACACTTGCTGCACTGGACACTGCACAGGAACTGCTGGCTGCTCAAAGACCAAGACATTCAACTCTGGATGTTGCTGGTGCTAATGGCCTGTTAACAGAGACCAGATTCCTGTGTTTTGTCTCCTGGAGAGTGGGGCTGGGGGCACCATAGGACACCAGGGACTTAACTACAGTCATGCACATACTGCCTAGAAATCCACTGCAGATAGTCTGAGCTGCAGGGATAGCTGGAGTCTGGGAATCCACTGAAGATGCTGTGGAAGAGAAATCCAACAAATTCAAAGGGAAAATTAGAAAAAAGTTTTTTGACACATGGATGGAGGAAAGAAGCATCAGTGCTTCATATCTGGTTGTTTGCTTGGATGTCACTGAAGATGGTGGGCAGGAGGCAGGAATCAGCCTGTCTACTGCTGTCTGTCTTCTGCCTAAATGCCCAAAAGTCTGAATCTCAGGAAATGTAATTTTTACAAATAGTGCAGAAATTGGGAGTATGCATTTAATCTCTTCTTTTCCCATGCAAAGCCTTGATGAAAAGCAAAATAGTTTCCTGTTTCCATCCCATTTTTCTCTGTGGTTCTGTTGATCCCATCCATCCCAGGCCAACCTGCTCTCTGCACACCTGTTGCAGGTACACCCTGCAGTGGGGTTGCTCAGATGTAAGAGATGTGTGAGGGATCTGGCCCCAGAGTGGAGGAATGATCTCACAACGGGATCCATGAACCACAGAATCACAAAGGTTGGAAAAGACCTTCGACATCTTCAAGTCCAGCCCTTAACCCAACACTGCCAACCCCCCTAAGCCATACAGCGAAGGGCCATGCCTGCTCCTTTATGGAACTCCTCCAGGGATGGTGACCCCACCATGGGTAGCCTCTTCCAATGATTAACCACTATTTCAGTGAAAAAATTCTATCTGATGTCCGACCTGAACCTCCCCTGGCACTACCTGAGGCCATTTTCTCTTGTCTTGTGAATGAGAGCTCATCCCCAGCAGTGCTCCAGCCTGCAATCACTGTCAGGTGCTCCCGCTGCGGTGCAGCAGCTCTGGGTATTTTGGAGCTTACACAAGAGCCTCAACAAACTACAAACAAGTGACCAAGCCACAAAATGTAGAACAGGCCCATGGTATCCCCAGGAAATCAGAACTGCCTACAAGGAAGGCTGGAGAAGGCAGTCCTGGGCACTCTCTGTGAGAGCACTTTGCTCCAGCAAATCCTCTGCTCTCCCTTTCAGGCAGATTATCCTGGGGTTGGAGTAAAGACACAGTCAAGGAGCACAATGCTAATCCAGACTCTAAATCCATCTAAGCCAAAGGAAACCTCTGTGGCAGCATTGGAGAGCAGAAGCTGCAAGCTCCAACTGGCCATGGGAGGGCAAACTGCCCCAAGCATTGCTGTACAGTTCAGCACTGGCACTGCTAACTTTGCTTGCAGTCAGCCTCCCTTCCTGAAAGGCAATCCAGGCCTTCCTTCCAAGGAGTTTTAATTTAATTGCTTGGAAATTTTGGAAGGGCTCTTATTTCAACCAGACAGAAGCTTTGGAAAAGGCAAAGAGCAAAGCACGACACTCTGGGAATGTCCTGCCGCTCCTGGGCCAGCACAGGAATTCCTCTTTTCCCCAATGGCATTAACATCAAGGCAGGCCTTCAGCATAACCCAGTCAAAGCAGGCTGCTAGGAAACTGCTGGAGACAGTTAAAAATAGGGATTGTGTTGATCCAGTGTTAACTCTTAATGTGAAAAGCAGCGATTCCTCACTGGGGGCACAGCTCTGCCACTGCTTTTATTTAGCAGTCTCTCCCCTGTGCTGCTTTTGATTGTCCCAGCTCCCTCTTGTATTTTCCTTTATAAACTGTTTTTCTCCTAACACAGCAGAAATCAGCTCAGAAGAGCCGTTTTTGTGGCTGGCCTGTTTTCAGTGCATTTTCTGCCCTGCAGTCACATGGCAATAAGCATCAATCAACAAGGAGTGGGTACTGCAGCCCATCACCATGGAGAGGAGCAGGGTGTCAGCACAGACCTGGGGATCACTCTGCCCAGCAGCATCCTCATGTGTCTGCACAGACATCTCCACTCCTTATTTCATACCCTTTTAGCGCAGAAAAGCAACAAGGTGGTATCCTTGCAAATACCTTTACCTCCTTTTATTTATTGTTGAAATTCAAGGTGAAGATCAGTTGAGTTTTGCGGGCCTGGGCCAATTCCCAAATGCTTTATTTCCTTTTAGGACTCTGTGTATGGCCCACAGGATACTGCACTGTCCTAGCTGGAAAGTGGTGAGGACCATTAATATCAAGGAAAGCCAAACTTAAGAGCAGAGTGCCAGGTCAGCCAGCGAGTCTCTCACTACCCATCTGCAGACAGTGCCTCTGGCAAGCACTTCTCATGGCTGCATAATGCCTACAATGGAGAAAAGGCTCTCTCTCATCCTGAAAAATGAGGACTGTCCCCAGTACACATCCATCTGCTAGGGAGGAGGCAGGTCATGATCAATGAACAGTGAAATATTTGGAGTTTAGTTAAAAGATTAGGAAGCAAGTAGACTTGTATCTACTCTCTCAAGCCAGCTGTCACTGGCACCTGAAAACTCTTGGAGGAAACAAAGGGACTTGCTCTATTTCTCTGTTCCTTGATGTATCACAGAGCAACTGATGGGCAAAGCTCATTTAAACATCATTGCTCAAATGGAAATGCAGAGGGTTGAAGGCAAAAGGCACAGATTGAAGCCAGGTTTGGACAAGAAGCTTTCCAAGACCAGAGTTAAACAGAGCCACAAGACCAGAGATAAACAAAGCCAACCTGTGTCTGCCTGACCTGCTACCTGAACAAAACCTGAGCCACAAAAACTTCGAAAACTGCCAAAATGAGCTCCTTATCTACCACCCCCTCTGCTTGGCTGATAACAACCCACCCTGTCCAGGCTCTAGAAAGGACCAAATAGTCTGGGCTGCAATTTCTCAGTGACCATGCAGATGTGGAGGTGCAAACCTGGTGCCATTTCTCACAGACCTGGCAGCCTTCCCAGTGCCATAAAGAGTTTTTCTCAGGTAAGCACACAGGAGGGTCAAGCAAGCTCCAGTAAGCACCAGCTCTGTTTGGTGAGTGGAGACCTTGCCAGAGCTGGGAAGAGAGGCACTCGTGCAGAGCCTGGTGAGAGCTGAAACTCACTGGCATTCAGGGCAGGAGGGCCAGGAGAAACCAAGCACTGACCACAAGAGCTGCCCTGTGCTTGAGCTGCTCAGCTCAAATCCATCCTTAAATCCTGACAGCAAGGAGCTCAGGGCCCTGCTAATCCTGTGCTCTCACATCTGCACAGCTCTGTTAGGCAGGAGGCAGCAGCTGGAACTGCTGCATATTCAGTGCTGACACCTTCAACTGGCTTTTTGTCCTTTTTTGGTCTGCCCAGTGCTTGGCTGTGCCTGAGGGCTAAAGCCACTCAGCAGCAACACTCCTGTTTGGTGATGGAGCCTTGGAGGTCACATAAAGCATCATCTCCAGCACAGGTGATGGGGGAAATCTTCCTGGGACCGAGCTCCCATCCTACACAACTCACCACCAAACCACCACCTTGCTGCAAGCATGGCAGGGTCTGGGCATTGCACACAAGCAGAAATCTGCTGTGTTGTGGTTTCCACCCCTGGCACTTGGCTCCTGCCAGAACTGGGCAGGTGAGAAAGAGCATCACCCTCACAGTGACCAGCACAGGTGGGGGTTGGCAGCCCAGGTGAGCTGCTCCCCTTCACAAACAATGCTTTGCCATGGTTCCTGCAGTGTGAGGGACCAAGCCAGGCAAGATCTTCCCATTCTACTGCTGCTGGAGCAGGAGCAGAAGGTTGGGTTGACAGTGCCTGGTCCCAGACCACAGTTGAAGGGAGTGCTTCCAGATCACTGCACAAATAATGATAGTATTTACAGAATTACAGGAAATCCTTGCTTTTCTAACTTTGATTCCAGGTTGAAAAGCAGTGTTGCTAGCAGGCACACATGAGGTCAGCTGCTTTGATTAAAGAGCAACTCTCTAATCTCTGCCTGGACTCTGCCCTGGGTTTTAATGCCTGATTAACTCCCCCCTGCCAGGATCATTTTGCATCTTTGCATATTTTGGAGCTCTTAATTTTATTTTATTGCTACAGACAAGGAGCTGTTTCAAACAACTTTCATTTGCACCTGCAATTTAAAGAACTGTGTGTGAATTTGTGGCTGAGTGGTGGCTGGAGCACAATTCAAGGGACTTTTAGGGCAATTGCTTCTTCTCAGGGGGCAAATTCAGAACAGCACACTCTAAACATGAAGGAGGGTATCACTGTGTGTCCTAGCCCTCTGGGAGACACCAAATGTCACTTCCAGCAAGTTACCATCAGTTTCAGAAGTGGCTGAAAGATTGACTCCCTATTCTGAGAATATTGAAGCCTTTCATGAAAAAAAATAAAATGGATTTTAAGTTTTCGTTTTCCTGCACAACTCAGGAGTGCTGTGGAAAACACAAAACTTATCACAGCAATTATTTAGGCATTGAATTCTAAAATCCCTTGTAAGAAAGATAATCAAAACTGGCTAGAAAGGGTTTGGAGCCAAGAGGGTTTGCTGTGAACTGTACCTAATGCTTTAGGTGGCCACTGCTTCCATAGCCTTCTCCAATTCTCTTGTCTCCTATGGATTGCCAAATACCACCCTTGAGGATGAAAATTTTTGTGCAACAAAGGCATTTCAATGCAGAACAACAGGATTTACAGATGGGCAGTGTGGGATGGGGAAGGGGGAAGGAGAATGGCTTCAGTCACTGCCTCGAGACCAAAGAAGTAAAGAGAGTATTTTCACAACAGTGGCCTTAAAGGAGGGAAAAAATGTCACTGTTAAATCAGCTAACTGGGTCACACCAGCAAGCTGATGGAACGCAAAGCCCTGAAGGATAACCATGCTTTGGGGTGGCAGGGTGGAAAGCCTCCTGCAACAGCTCAATGAGTAACAGCACAATGAAACAAAGAGCATGTCAGGTGATTCATGTACAGCTCTGCAGGTGCCCACCAAGCTGCAGCCACCAGAAAAGGCTCACTCACGTGTTAAGGCAATTCTACCCACAGGCTGTCCCAAGCCTTCAGCATTTTTTTCCTTCCTTCCTTTGTTTTTGCACGCATCCCGTTATTGAGGATGTTCATGGAGAAATGAGATTTCTGGTGACTGTAAGCCCATCTGCTCCCACTGTTTATTTCCTGAAGTTGTCAGAGTCATCTCATAAGGATTCCAGTTTCATGACCACAGTGATGGCTCTTCCCATGGGGAACAGGCAGGGAAACCACCCTGGTGGAGACAACAGGCCTGCAGCACCCAAAGGAGTCTGAAGACATGGGAAAGAGCAGAAGGTAGCCCCATGTTTCATGAGGCTCCCACCAGTGAAGAAAAATCTGGGAAACATGATTTGCTACACCAACACATCCCAGCAAGCTGCAGACCTGAGGGTCTGCTCTGCAAAGCTCTGCTGGGGCACTGCACACTTCCAGTCCACCCAAGCTGCTCTCCCTTGCTTGGGCCAAGAAGTCACTCTGGACTGGTGCTGATGCAACCAGTCCTGACTGGCCAAAGAAAGCCACAGAAACTGGCTGAAGGGATAAATCTGGCCATAGGTTTTCAGAAGTTCAATACCTTTGAGGTGGATCTACCCAACCCCTCCCTTGCTATGAGCACATCACCAGAAGCCCCCATGACTGCCTCCTACTCCTGAACAATGAACTCCTGGAATAAAGAGCTACAGTAAAAGGATTAAAACTACCCCTAAAAAAAAAGGATTAAAACAAACTCCCCTCCCATTCATGACTGGAAGACAAGTCCTTCCTTTTAGGCTTGGTTTTACTGAGCCTTCTATACTGCTGTGAGCTCAATACATTCTTCTGCAGGTGTCCTTTCTCCCCATCAGCTCTGTGGCCTGGCTCTGCCCCTATGTTCTGCTCCTCGGAGGATCCTCCAGCTGGTTTCTCAGGCAGCTGGGTTCCTTGTCAGGCTGTCCCTGCCTCCCTTCCCCATAAGGCTCTGATGTTTGTCCCAAAGAGCAGGTTCTGGGAGCGCAGATCTTTCTGCTTTTTGGGGCCAGACCTAGAGCAGGAGCACATCCCACCAGAACAGAATCTCAGTTGGGCACAGAGCAGACTACACACACCATTGGATGGCTGGAGAAGCCAAATTTCCCAGGGGAATTACCTGTACCACTGGTGCACTTGCTGTGGAGTGGCTCAAGGAGCAGACTCAAAAGAGCAGACAAAGCAATACTGCCCAGGTCTGTGCACAAACCTTCAAATGATCCAGCTCACATCTGGCTTCCACCCTTTCTGCTCTCCCTTTTCCTTTCTGCTGCATGCCTTGAATGTCTGTGCAGATTTTGCAAGGTTACCAGCAAGTAAAACAGGGCTTTGCTCTCCAGCTCAACATGTGGCTACATCAGCTCCAGGGAGGAGCAGGGGTTTGTCCTCAGCTCAGGTGGGTCTGCCTACTCTGTCCCACCTGCACCTTGCAGCAGTAACACCTTTGTGGCAGATAAGCTCTTCCTTTTTGAATGCTTCCAGAGGGATTGTAGCCAGTCCAGGAGGACAGGCAGACTGGGGACTTTCAAACCACCATGGAAAGCACACAGGTTATGTCATCTTGTCCTGAGGATTCACTTGGCAGGGATAACCTCTTACATTTCAGTTTTGCTTTCTACAAACATGGTGAATCAGTAGGACTTACTGAAATAACCCAGGAACTGATACAGTTAGGGTTTCCTTACAGGATGCACATATTGCTCAGCTGAGCTGTCTTTGGAGGGGCCCACATGATGGAAGAAGCACAGTAGGCTGTCTTAAGTGAAGTGCAGCTTTGGGGATGATTTGCTGTCCAAAGTACCAGCTGAAGACATGATGCTACGCAGGAGAAAGAACATAATCAGGGATCCTCGTGATCCCAACTGGCAGGATGAGCATGTGCAGCGTGGGAGAGCAAACAGACAGTGGGAGAGTGAAGTGGAGAAAATAAGGCAAATGTATGAGAGGCAGATGAGTATCATCAGTTTAACCAGCAAAACACCATCATCTCTGATGGGCTTTGGGTCATTTAAGAGGTGGTAAAACAAAACAACAAATGAGTTTGTTTTCTTTCTTTGCTCTCTTTCTAGGCAGCATTAGTAAATTCAACCCAGCTTGTGCCAGAATACATGTGGCTTCCTTTTCACTTGTGAGCTTCCTTAGTTCAAGATTATACATCTCATTTCTCCACTTTTCCAGAACAAAGACAGCACTGTTTTGTAACTGTACAGCTACTTAGTCACTGCTGAACCAAGCCAGAAAACCTGGTATATCAGAAAAAGCATGAATAAAGGATTTGATTAGGGCAAAGGGAAGAGGGAAAGGGGAACAGATATGAGGTTTGTCTTGTTGCTGCACTCAGTTATTAGAAGCAGTGGGGACACTGGTATTGCATTTGAAAAATTTACAATAAAGCCTTTAATAAACAAATTCTTGGCTGATATACTTTATACAAATTTAGGGACTTTGGTGGTAGTGAGGAGTTTTACACTTACTAAGTGCAGATCCTAAAATGGACTGTTTCCTAATTTCTAATCAAATACCATTCACAAAGCTGATATCCACCACAAAAACGGTCCTGTTCAGCTGCTGAGAGCTCACTGCCTGTGAATCTCAGCAGGGCTCTGAGGCAGAAAACACAGGATTTTTGGCCTTTTATTCCTACAGGCTGCATCACTACTCACTTCAAGTAGAGAACTTTCTAAATAGGAGCTGACCCATTTCTGCCTGTGGCATTGAGGGCACCTCTTCCACTAATCTCCTGTGTCAGCGTGGTGTGGCTGGTAATATTTGTCTCTGGGACAGCAGGTTAGGGATGCACGGAGTCCCACACATCATGTCCTTTAATTCAGTGTCAACCAAGGATAAACCAAGGACCTAGGGCAAGGCGTGATCCATTACAATTTCATGCTGGGTGGGTGCTCTATTGTTAGAAACACAGCTCCAGCTTCCAGATGAGAAGCCAAGCCTGAACTGCCACCTGGCTGTAGGAGCTCCAGGTTTGGGGAGAGAAGCACATTCACATCTTCTCCCTTCTGTCACCCAGCACGACAGCGTGGCTGAAACTAAGGTGATCCTAAAATTAATGAAATAAATACGTGGCTATAAAATCAGAAACAGCACAGTTGCAAAAGGGAGAAAGCAGACGGAAAGAAATGCATTTCCCTCAATAAAGCGGAGACGTTTCGGTCCCGGGGCCGAGGAGGGGTGGGCAGGGGAAGAGGGATGGGCAGTGACATTTACACCGCTGCCTCCTCCCTGCTCGGGGCCACCTCCAGCACGGACAGCTTTCCCTTCGCTCCCGCTGCAAAAGGCAGCGTTGGGACTGGCTTTTCGTGGGGTGGCGACTGCTGAGCACACGTGTGGCACTGCCGTCCCCTCCCCGACACCAGCGGCACCCGCCCGCTTTCTGCCGGAGCATCCCCCGGCCGCAGCTCTGCCCCTGCATCCCTGCACATCCTGCATCCTCCGGGGGCACAGAGGAAAGCAGGAGCAGATCTAAACGTTCTAAATAACTCCAGGGCCATTTCTACACCAGCAACCACCTCCAGCTTCTGTGAAAATGGTCTGGAAGGGTATCTGGTGTTAATAAACCCCTATCTTTCCACAGTAAAACACAGCGAGCCTCTGGGGCTCCCATTAGGACTACAAAGCTTGTTTGTATACTGGAAGGCCACATCTGACTTCCCGTACATCCCAGCCTATTCATTTTCACTCAGTTGCCCTATATTAAGCTTAATTACCCCAACATTAAGATAAATGGCTTCTGTTGATTACGCCTATCTCAAAAGAGGGGCTATTAGAGTGCTTGAGACAAAGCAGCCTCTGCTGTGGGTGATTTGTCCCCAAGGCTCACTGTCCCCGCTGCCAAAAACACAAGCCCTGTTGAACTTTCTTTGCTTGTTTTCGCCAGCCAGGGACGCACGCCGTGATTTACCTCCCAAGATTACCTCCCTTCCATATCTGGTGCTTTCTCTCTGTGCAGATACTTGGGTACTGAAGTCAAATTGCTTCTCAGTTCTCTCCACCTCGCTAAACAGGTCTCTCACCTTTGACGGCTATTTTCTCTAGCTTTCCTCTCCTTTTGTGACTCTGTGCTGTGCCTTCTCCTTTTTTTTTCAGACAAGCTGTTAAAAACACAGGGGCAGGGCTGCATCTGTGGCTCACTGAACCTCGGGATGCTGCAGCCTTTAGCATCAGCACAGTGCACTTGCTGCACCCATAGCAGCACATTTGCCAAATAAATCCACGTCCCGCCAAGGTGGTTTAAAACAAAATTGAGGCTGATAAAAAGAAATAAAACCAACAAAACCAAAATCAACTGGATTGTCCTTTGCTCTTGTTATCCAGAAACTTGGGAAGACTTTCTATAAAGCAACATAACCATTTTGCTTTAGCTGTAGCCACTTTGGGCTTGTATTAGCCAGGAAAGACCTTAACACAGTTCAGAAATTGCTTCCAGCATCACTTCTGAACCAGAATCACTACTTTGCAGCTTAGCAGATAAGTGCAGATGCTGAATTCCTACTTTTTAAAAATTGTTATTATTTCTTAAATTATTTTAATCCACTTGCATTTTTTAGTCATCATTAATGAGTACAATTCTGTTACAATTTTAGTGTACAGCGAGGCAGCCCTGGGATGGACCATGGACAGTAACATTGCCGCATATTCGGCTGCTGCAGTGGAAATCACTCACTCTCCTCCTTGCTTCTGAAAATAGAAGAGAATCTAAGTCTCCACGGGGTTTTTTTTGGCCAAAAACAATGAAATCTTCAGTGGCTGAAAAAGGCTTCACCTAGGAGATGTGATCTTCCTCACTAGAGACTGCCAGCACAGACAATTTGTCCTGGCGAGCTATCAGAAAGGGGCTAACAGAGCATAGGTAAGAGAGAAAGATGCTTTTTGAGCCTTGTTTTGTCCTTTCTCTTCCTTACTGCCTTGTGCCAAGACTAAAAAGTCAGTTTAGATGGGATGAAAAGAAAAAACCACTGGTCCTTTTTTTTTTTCTGCCACAATCCTTCCTTCCCCTGAGCTCACCCCCGTGCCAAGCGGTCGCACAGGTCATGGTGCAGTTGGAGAGGTTCCCTTCACAGCAGGAGTGTTAGAACTGAAGATATTTAGGAAATGCAAATGACCATACAAAGACAGATATGCCCCAAAAGGCATATGTGGGCATTTGTGTTTGTGCTCTTAAGCAGACAGATCAGGTGTCTTCCCACTTGTACCAAGCCCCCTGCTTGTCCCTTTTCAGTTAATATTGCTGTTCTGCAGGACTTTATCCTCAAAAAGACTCACACAAGGCAACTTCATCTTATTCTAGTTTTCAGTTGCTGCCATCTGCTTCCCTCTTCAGACCAAGCTGAGCACCAAATCAGTCAAGGCCACTGCAATGGCAAATGAAACACATTTCAATGTGGTGAGATTGTAAACACCTTTGAAAGCAGGTAAAAAGGAAGACAGGGTGTCTTCTTCCAGGTTTTCCTACAGTTGTGGCACTTCAGCCTGCCCAGAAAAGCCTCCTCAAGTTCACTCCAGCTATGAGCTAATTTGGACCAGGTTTAATAAAATCCCCAACAGAGGGACTGTGAAAGCAAACTAGCCTCAAACCTCATTAAAGTCCTTGTTTAACTATTAATTTGCTTAACTACCTGAAGGATGAGATTGCCTGGATCAGACAATCTCCTTCCCTTATCACTTAATACTATTGCATTTTAATGTCAAAATAATATGACAGTGGCACTATGCTCCCTTCAAGACATGGCTCACAGCCAATAAATGAGCCAATGCTTACTGGTAGGTATCACCAGCACTCTTCTGGGCTATTTATACCAAAAAGTTGCTGGAAAAAATTTCAACAAGAGGAAGCAGCCTCCCTGATTTTGCTTCTATACAACCAAAATGATGCTGTGCATATAAAAATCAGGGAGCAAAAGCAGCATCCCTGGATGTTTGTACAAGCGCAGGCTGCTCAGAACTGTGGCCCAGAAGATTCACAGCCTGGGGGCAAAGGCTGTGAACTGGTTCTTGCCCTCCTGCATGTCCAGACTCTTTTCCACGCAGTCTATCAAGAGCATCTGCAAGGCTCCACAAATTAACATTTGTGAAACGTTTTGAGATCTCGAGATAGGAGTGGCTATAAAATCCCCCAGAACTATAGATGTGTTTTATTATTTACTAACACTGCTGTCATCCATTTAGCTCAGAGCTCCTGGAGTATTTTGAACAACAAAGACAACCACCATGCCTGGTCAGGGACTTGGGTTCTGCCGCGAAGCGACTCCCGTGGTCTTCATAAGGATATTTTCATGAGCAGTTTTAAGTGGGACAAAGCCAGCAGGGGAAAGCAAAGCAGAGAGACAGCACCTCTTGAGATGCCAAGACAGGCACTGGCTGCCCAGGCCTCCTGGAGCAACGTGGGGGCTTTTGGAAGAGCCTGGTGAATGAGGCAGGGTGTCGCTCACAGGTGATAGCCTCTGCTCTATGGCCGTATCACAAAGTGCAGCCTTAACACGGCAAGCCCTGCCCGTGCGGCCCCGCTCAGATCCAGGCTCAGATCAGCAGGGAGAGGCTTGTCCCAGCTGGGAGAGGTCGGTGGGTCAGGAGGTCAGAGCAGCACCCACGACCCCTCTGGCCACAGGCTGGACCTTCCCCGGCAGGGGACCCTGCATCCAGCCGGGGCTGGTTTTCTCTGCATTGTGTCTGTGATCCAAGCCCAAAAGCCGTTCGTTTAAGTGGGTTTAAATGGTTAAAGGCACTTGTTCCTCTGAAAAGAGAATGAAATTGCTATTGACACCTCTATAAAAGAGAGGCTTTTCAGGCTCACTAGGAAAGCAGCAGACGAGGAGTCTTCCTCACTTTGCTGCCTGCAATTAGATCTGCAGCCTCCTCCTTTGCTCTTGTAATAGGAATAGGTACCGGTATCTTCAAAGGACGGGAAACTTAATGGCCCATTGGCGGTATGATGAATAATTCATGATTCTGCATTAATCGGGAAGTTAACTAAGGTCTGGAGAGAGACAGTCTTTAATGCAGAAAAGCATCTTTGGGCAGTCACACTGGGTGCTGGGTGAGGGAGACACAGGATGATCTACACACATGGATGGAGAGATGGACAGGGGCTGCAATGCTGCCTTCACTCAGTGCCATAGGCTGGGGGACTTTTCAAATGAAGGCAGAGACCTCCAGGTACATCAGGCTCCTTTCACTCTCCCAACTGCATGCTCAGGACGGGAGGCCCTGTGTCTGTGTCCCCTGGGGCACCCCAGCAGGGCTCGGAGCAGTGGCTGTGGCTCCACTGCAGGTGGTCACTGAGCAGCATCAGGTAGCCCTTCAGCTCAGAGAACCTCAGCCACCTCTTTGGCATGGCCAACAAGGCCACGGTGCCCCACAGGCAGTCACAGCAGCTCCGTGCAGGGGCACATGCATGGATGGGGGTTGGCAATTTTAGTCAGCACTTTGGGGTGTTCTGCTGGGTTCCTCTTTAAAAGCAAAGCCCTTCCCTCACTGGGCTTTCTGCAGTGCCTCCCACAAGAACTCATCCGTCACTGCTGTGCTGGAATACAAATAAATAATATTGCACATGACTCACTGGTTGTACTTGTGAAACATGAGGAAAGAAGGTAACAGCCAAACCTGTTTAAACACATTGGCCTGACTGATGTTTTTAAGCAAACAACAGCAGCGCTGTGCCCATTGGAGCCTTCTCAGAGAAACGCTAAACGTGCCATTGAAAATATCATCTGTTCAGATTTGGTTCAGATTTAATCATCCTCCATTCACCCTTCCCAAAAATAAAATAAAAAATAAAAAAAAAGAAAAAAAAGGAAAAAAGAAGTCTTTCTGGCTGAAACATTTGGTTCTTGCTCAAGAATCTGGTCTGAATTTTATAAAGGTTTCCTGGAAGCGGAGATCAAGGGGCTGATTTGGGGCTCAGAGAAAGCCCTCTGGCAGGATGAAGAAGAGGAAACTGCCAGAGACTGAGACTGATACTTTGTCATTAACTTATTGGGAACACTGCACAGGACTGTTTCTGCTAATTAAAACCAGTGGTGACCAAAGCTCATTTGCAGAGATTGGGCTTTGGCCAAGAGTTTGTGTGTGGATGAGGAAATGAGATCATAAAAATCACAACTGGGCTCCAAGCTTGGGGTGTGTAATTGCCTCTCACACCTTGCTTCCCAGCCCCTCCAAATAACACCCCCTTTTAAAAGTGGTAGTGGAGCTACTCATGTCTGTTTTGAGCTATTGGACCACAGAAAGGGACCAGGGAAATCCCTGCTCTGGGGCTGCCCCTATATGAGTGGATTAAAACTGCTCTGAAGTTGGCCCCCCTCCAGCGGAATGTGGCTTCTCTACTTATGACTTTTACATGCAGAATTTCTCCTCAAGTATAAATCTGTGCCGCCGTGAGTTTAGCCAGAAGCATACTGCCATGGGATCTGCCAGAGCCAGGACTTGGTTTACAGTTCAGAGAAGAGCAGCCCTTCCCTGCTGAGCCACAGATCCATGGGGATGGCTGAAATCCTCGTGTTTGACACCTATCCCAGAGACGGGCTCCCCATGACCACCCCCAACCCTATGGATGGACAACAAGCAGAGGCCCCCATGGTGTTTCCCAAGAGCTGAACTTGTCACACTCTTTGATCCATGAAGTAGGGAGGGCTGGTGGGCTGATGTGAGCAGCGCTGCAGAAATGCTGCCTACTTAAATATATATATACACAGGGGAGGAAAATATGCAGTGCCTTCAGCAGATACTGTGATCTAAGTCACAATACACCCACGGGCACGTCCACCTCCGTAAATGTTCCGTCACAAGTGTCCCCTCACAACGATACCACCGGGTTAGAGCAGTAAAATCATGTAGCATCTCTCCTACTGCACAATAAGCAATGCATCCACGCTGAGGCCACCCCAAATCCAAGGGTTTCATTCCACCAGTGTAGTTCTACTGGGAAGTTTCTGAGCCATGAACTAACATGCCACAACTTTTCCTCCAGGACTAACGCAGTGCCTGTTTGGCACCCCCAGCCAGACCCAAATCTCTGCTGATAAAATGTGTCCAACAGAAAGAACAGGAATGTCAAACCAGTGATTAAGACAACTCATCTCCTCTAATGGCATGTCTTCTCATTTGTTTTATTCTGAGAGGACAGAATCAAAGCTTGAATTAACTACTTCCCTCCAGTTGTACACCAACTAATTGCACTGGCTGTCCATCCCCAGCTCACTCCATCCATCTGACAGCCATTACTCCTAATGTGCCTGAAAAGATGGCTTGTACATGGAGAGTGGCCCTGTCTCTTTTCCCAAGGAAACTAGCACTCTTAGCTATCACAGCCTGATCTCATGGCTCTTTCTCCCAGAAAACACAACGTTAAAGCAGAAAATCAAGCAGCAAATACCCTATCAGAATGCTTGGGATTGCACTAGGTCACATTGTTTTCAAAGATTCAGCATGTCCTCAAAACTGCATCAGCAACACAGCATCACACAGCAGAGCAGTGGGGAGGTGGGGGAAGTTTGGAAATTCCTGATTATTTGGTGCTGTCAAGATGTTTGGTGTGCTATGGGTCAATTTATGAAGGGACATGGGAACACAGGCCATGCACTGACCCATCTCTACTGCGAAGGCTGAACTCAGGCAGGAAGGATCCTTCTGGATACCCATGACCCCCATCTGGATACACACCTGACCCCCATCTCCCTTCAGGGCTCTCAGAGGGAGACAGAGGGGACAGTTCTGTGTCATTTCTCTTCTGTGCATCCTTAAAGCCAACATCCCTTCCAGGGCTGCACATCCTGTATCCAATGGGACAAATACCCACTGGTTTCCATGACAGGTTGGGCATTTACCTGTCTGCTGCCCTGAGGGGGGGAAGTGACAATTACCCTACATCTGGGTTTTCACCTAGAATTGGCCACTTCCACCAAAACATCTGCCCTGCAAATGCTGTTCCAGAGGATGTGCAGGGCAGGGCCTGCTGATGGATCCAGGGAGAAATCAAACTTCAGGGCATGAACTGGGGCAGTGCTACAGCAGAGGCCAAGGACATGAATGAAACCTATTGTGAAAGTGGTGTGTAGAGGAATGGGGCTGAATATGATGGTGCTGAGATCTCCCACAGTGGGAAAGGAAGGGCAAGATTGAAGGGAGGGATGGGAGAGGATAGGCAAAGATTCCAACATCAACCCACCAAAGAATGTCTCCTGATCCTGCTCTGTCCTGAGGGGTCCAACCTTTGGTGTTGGGACTATCTGCCCAAAGGAAAAGGGACAAAGGTGTTCAGTACAGGCACTTCTAGGCTGGCACCTGCCTTGCCCTACTTGCCCCAGAACCAGGGAACAGTCCCTGCTCCTCCCCCTCCATCACACAAGTGATGAAGAGAAAGGACCCATGGCAAGAGATACTGGGAGACACAATAAGGAAAAAGTGTGAAGGCACAGACAAAACAGTCCTTGTGCTTTATCTCCCAGCTTCAGACTGCCCTGCCAGAAGAAACGGAGTTATCTCCTCCTCTTCCACTACCTCTCACAGTTCTTGTGATACAGGGGAGAAGTCTCCAGCACTTCTGAAGCCCTGGACACTTCTTCCCCAGAAGCCTTGTAAAACCTCCTCTGGCTCTCCACATAGCTCTGTCACCACCCAGGGTCCCACACATCCCCTGCATGTGCCCCATGCTTGCTGGTGTCTAGCCCATGCTTCACTGGTTTATTTTCATCTGCTCACTTCTTGGGCAGACTGGGCACTGAATTATTTTGTTGTTGTTGTTGTTGTTGTTCCTAGATTTTATGAAATACAAACAAGCCCTCCTCAATTGTTTCTTGCAAACTCAGACAGGATTGAGACTCTCAGACCCCTGGCTCCTGCTAATGAGAAATGCAATGAGCAGGAGTGGGCAGTGCTCTTCCAGCTTCACCTCTTCTCCCTCTCCAAGGGCTCCCCTCCTTGCCTTGATCAGGCACATCACAGAGGTGAGGAAGACTTCTTGTTTAGCACCCAGGGACTCCAGTGTACTCAAGTCTACAGCTGGAACACAGCAGTTTCTTCCATCCTTATATTAAATGGCTCTCCCTCACCTCGTTACAGCCTGAGCTGGAGGAGACCCCTGAGATGAAGTGGGGCTGCAGGAAACACGGCTGCTTTGCAGGGAGGTGTGAAAACTACTCAGCTTCCAACACCTCTGAAAAGCTGAGTGTTTTACAGAGCTTTTGCTTTAACTAGAGATTAGTTGGACTTCAGATGTTTTGTCTGAGAGCCTCTGTGCACCAGTACCTGGGAATGAGCAGTGCCAGGACAGTGGAAACAAACCACTTGTATAGACTGTTCCTATGTTTAGTATCCACAAAGAAGACAAGAGTGCGCAGTTCTGCTTCTGCTGACTTGCTAAATAACCACAGGCCACACTGTGTAAGCAGACATTTCATGAAATGAAGACAACTTTTCTATATATTTTACAAGATGACTGATCCTGGGGGCCTTCAACATCCTCTGTTTCATCTGCAGTTCCTGAAATACACTTAACAAGTTTCAGGTACTTCTTCAAATGACTGCCTTTTACTGCCATGGTCACTTTGTGCATCCTGGCCTGGAAGGCACTTCACCAGGTGACTGTGGCAGGAAATGAAGTTGTCTGTGGGGAAGGTCATGGGCATCCATTTGCTCACAACATTCAGCAGCTGATGAGGAAAATGGCTGTGGAAATCCTATGCCACTATCTGAGCTCTCAGGTGGAGCGCTTCAGGCTTCCATAAAACCCTGTGCAAGTTTCGCTACATGTTCTTTTAAAGATTTGTGCTTTCTTAATACCACTCAAAGCCCATTGGCAGGCAGTGAAGGTGGGACAGCCCTGGTGACACAGGGTCCCTGGCAAGCAGCTGTTCTTTGCATGGCAGCATCCATCCCCTGTGCTAATCTCAGGATACCAGGCACCAGTGTTGGTCCAAGGTATGAACTTTGAGAGTTCTCCCCAAGAACAGGAACAGTGAGGCAAGTAACCCAGCTCACCGCAGAGTCAAGCCAGGGATTAAGAAATTCTCATTACTGCAATTTCCAGTCACATTTTTCAGAGTGTGACTCATTCAGGGTCACACAGTAAATACAGAAAAGACCTAAAATAGGTCGAGGTGCCCTAACCCTCAGGGCCAGGTGTGAACTACTCAACCATGCCTGTCAGATTGGGCGAGGAAAGTGCAGAGCTCTGGAGTTATGACAAGGTTTCACAGCCTTCCATCTCAGAGCTTGAAAAAAGAAAGTGACATTAAAAATTATTTAAAAGCAAAAAAGAAAATAACCCCTCCCAGCACTAGTGACAAGGATACCTGCTGACAAAAAGAAAGGTACTGAGAAATAATCTACATAGGTGGCTCTAAAAATTACAAGACAGGAAAAGGAAAGAGGAAATGTAATTGAAAGAATAGCCTCTCACCCTAATGCCATTCTTAACACTTGAACAAGTGATTTTAAAAATGACTAAAATAATATTTACATTCTTACAAAATCACTGGATTTTGAAGACAACTGTGTTAGGTCATCTCTAGGGAACAGAAGAATTATGGCCTAATGAGCTGTGTTTGCCAAAAAAATGCTTTGCTTCTTTTAGTCATTATTTGCTACGCATTTCTTGCCTGGATTGGGAGCTCTCTGTGAGGGATAGGGCACACACGGCTGAGCAACAGCTCTGGCCTCCAGATGTTTACTCCTGGCGAGTGTTTGCACTGTGGTGGTTCTCTGAGGCCACGTCCAAGCACAATAAAATCCCACAGAGAAGGTGAGCTCACCCTCAGCAGCTGCCAGCTCTGCTCTGCTCCAGAGCTCTCTGTTCACTGGTGTTACCCAGCAAACACAGGTTGTGCTTTATCCAAAACCCGTTTGCTCAGTTGATTAGAGGAAAAAATGGAGCTGATCCAAACCTGCAAATCAGGCCTTGGTTCCAAACTTAGACAGGTCATACCATTTGACCCTCTTTTCATACATTGGCTGATTTCCTGTTCCTGCTCAGAAACAAAAATTAACACACATGAAGGGTATTTTAGTGGGATGGGATTTGTGGTGAGAGGAACAGGTCTGAACACAGCTGGAGAAAACACATCAGGGGGCTGGTGAGGGCCATACCTGCTCACTCCAAACTCCCTGCACCCAACAGTGTCCCAAGACATGTCCATGACCCAAGAAACCAGCAATTCTGCCCTAAAACAAGCCCTTGGATGATGTCACTGATTTCATGACTACCCCTGTCTTCATCTCAGCACCAGTTTTCTCCCTTTTTCACCCTTCTGATTCTGTAGTAGATTCTGTAGAGGGTACCAAGCAAACATCTTGTGTGGGTTGCTGACTGGGGTTAAGCCATGACAGAAGGGAAAGGGGAAAGTGAGGGAAGTGAGCAGGTGAGGGAAGTGCTGCACCAGGAAAGGATGAATAAAGCTCTCCTGCATGCTAGAGGAGTCTTACAGTTCTCCAGATAAATGGAAGGCATTCCCACCATTTTGGAATGATCATTTAACCTCCATCATCAAACCTCATTTCAGGATCAAATATTCCCAAAACCTGTAACACTGCAACCCTCACCATATGATTTATTCTGGGTAATCTGCCTTTGCAACATGTGCCTCCTTTGGCACTATGGAAATTCATAAATGACATGGATAAAGGAACAGTGAGCATTATGCTTGCGCAAAGACAACATAGGAGAAATGACCAAGTATAACCTTATTTTTTATACAGCCTAATTCTCAAATCCACTGGGGAGTTGCTGCCAGATATTTTTCTGGTAAAGAAATATCACTAGCCTGAAGCCAAATGTTGATTTAAGGCTGGATCTCTGTGGAGAGGTTATAAAGCTAGAGACGTGATTCCAAGGGAGGAAAGAAATGGGTGATTTAGAACAAAAGACTGTGTTCAAAGTACTAATTACAAATGAACCAGTTCTTGCACTAATGCCGGTAGAAAAACTTTGAAGATACATAAAGAGCATCAGTAAAGTGCTGGGGTAGATTCTGTTTCTTTACAGCCTGAGATGATTATTTATAAACATTCAGGTACTTGTGAAAAGGTTTCACAAGGCCTCCTTAATTTTGACCAAACACTTAGTTCTCCAAAGATCTTTCACAGAAGCCTGTTACTTATTAATTTCTTTTTCTTGGACCTTCAACTCTAAGCTTAAAGCTTTGATTCACGGAGCAGAAACAACTGCATGTGACCTCATCAGCCACTCACCTTTCCAACTGCAGAGACCAAACCTTCGGTGCAAATCCTCTCAACTGCTGACAAAATGTTAACCAGGAACACACTTGCAAAAACCAGAACCAGTTTGTGAACAAATGAACATATCTTACTGTAAGAGCTTTGGCAGGAAAAAAAGAGATCTTATAGCATGGAATAGAAAGCAACATTTTTAAATGGCTTTGATACCTTTTATGAGGTATGAGCTGCAGATTACTGGGGTGCACCCAGCTCATGGACATCAGTGTGGCTGCTTCAAGTTCCATGGTTGTAGATGGATTTAGAGCAACTGGATATTGAGCACAGGTGTCTCAAATAAATCTTGCCAGACTTTGCTATTCCTAAACATGCTGAATTTTAGTGATGTTTTTCACAACGGGAAGAACATTCTAGTGAGTGTTAGACTGAACTAATGCTCTCACATCAACATGTGCACACCAGAGGGACCACAGAAGTACATCATATACATTAGCTTAGCTGCAATCACTGATAAAGGTAAAATTTGACTCCAAGCAAAAATCACAAACTTGAAGTTGGGATGATCCAACATAATCTTAAAGTGTGTTACCGCCATCAAGGCATCATTTCTTCTCTGTCACTAGGTGGATGCACTTTCTGCTGGAAGAGGACAGGCTAGGGTGGAGTTGAGTGCCAAGAGCTGATCTGAATGCTCAGGATAATAAGGGACAAAAGAGTATCCCCTAAACCAGGAAATTCTGAGTTGGACTGTCTTAAAATCTCATGAGCATAAAAATGCTCAGTTTCCAGTGACACCAGTCTGGCACTTCTGTCTTCAGGTTCTGTTGGCTCCCTTAAAAGCCCTGGTCTTTATCAGATAATGCATTTTTAAACCTTAATCCACAAAGTCTCCCTGAGTCCAGCCATGCTCAGGAATGGGTCATTCAGGCCAAGAGGAAGGGTCTGTCTCATACACATCCCAGACACTTCCCACCTTTCCGCTGTCCACACCACACTGCAGAAATCTTTCCCAGGGAATTGTATGCCCAAGGAAAGGAAAACCCAAGCAAACAAAAGACCCTTTGATCGTTTTAATAGGGTACAACCTACAACACTTCCTTATGCCAAAACTGGGACAGGAAATACAGACGTGACTTCTGGGAGTCCTCTCCCTTCGTTATCACTGCAAAGGATGGGAACTGTGTGTCATATTTAGCCAGAGATGCACACGGCTTGCGATGCTCTCTTCTGCAAGAGTAAACTAACTGGCAGCCAAAAAGATTCTCTCTCTGACTTGTTTATATGCTTTTCCTCTGACCTGGTCACTTCTTTCCTGCCCAACTCCTTGCTGTGGGAATGTATTCCGAAGTGCTCGTGTACCAGCCTTTTTTACTTTCCTGCCTGAAAAAAATTCTCTCTGGTCTGATGCCCCTTTGAGGGAACACGCTGAGGCTGTGCATCTCCCCAGGTCCTGGTTTGGGCAAACCCCACCAAAGCCACTGGGAGTCAGTTTAGCTTTGGTGAAAGAAGTCAAAGCCTGTGGAGTTTCAGGTTTGGGCTCTATTCACCTGTGTAGACAGGGACATGGTCCTATGGATAAACCTCCTGGGCAAGGCAAGGACAGCCCTGGTGACAAACAGAAAATGGCATTTGTGTCGGTGGTGCCAGACTAAATGGAGTATGAAGAAGCTTTGTGGCTCTGCTGCCCAGGGTGCTTCCCCTCCTGCCTATCTTTCTCCCATCCTCTGGACCCTCAGTGCCATGATAAAGAACAAGTCTTCAGAGGGGATATCCCTTTTGCACCTCGAGATCTGAGAAATGGGAGCCTGTGCTGCAGCCAGTCCTGTCCTCCAACTCCAGCCTGGGCCACCATGTGGGCCCTTGCAAATCCCAACCCAGGGTTTCAAATCCCCTAATAGTCAGGCAAGCCAGTACCAAGGGGTTGGAAACTCCCCATTCTGAGAGGCTGTTTGATCCCACCATCACTGTGATAGCAGGAGAAGAACCTCCCCATCAGCCTGGTCTGCCCTGAGGACCCCTTTGAACATGCATGCACATAAGGACAAAGCCTATGGAGTTTTTTATTTCACAAGTAATTAACTGGGCAGCCTCCCCTGAGCCTCTTCTGTTACTTCCTGGGCACATCTCTGAAATTAACCTCAGAGCTAATGAAGCCAATTATCAACAGCAGACATGGTCTCCCACTAATTATTTTCCCTGGAAAGGTCACCCAAAATGGCACACTGTGAAACCCAGCTAATTGCATTGTCTGCTCACAGCACGGAGCCGGCTCCTGTAGGGCTCTGCCGGGCTCGAGGGAGCCTCGTGTGCCATGGCCCAACAATTGGAGCCTCCAGCAGGGGAAAGAAGATGCTGTGAGAGAGGAACCCACTGCCAAGGCCTCCTTGCCACCAGCATGGCTCATGGATCCAGGCTCTGACTGCTGGCTGATCTCCCTCCTTTCAGATGTGGCCAGCAGCCCAGCAGTCAAGGCAGAAGATCAGATGAACGCGCCAAACTATCTGGGTATCAGAAAGAAGTGTCTGGATGCTTCTCTTTGGAAACTGTTTTGTTTTAATCTGTCTTTTTTTAATATATAAATTATTATTTATTTTCTTCTTTAGAAAAGAAAAGGAGGGAGAGTTTAGGTTGGAAAAATCCACGCCCACAAGTCTAGCTCTGGGACATGAAGAGGGATGTGGTTGGTAATATCAGCTGTGGAAGAGCTCAGTGAGGGTGCTGCCCCATTTCTAAATTAACAAAGGGGGAAGGAGGAAATCCTGGTATTTTTGAAAATTATCTAGATAAAATATGGTCAGTCAGAACCAAAGAAATGGCACAGAGCAGGACAAGAACAGAATGTCTTACACTGTTTTCTTCAGGCAAAGTATTTCTGATAGAACAACCAGAGATGTTCCTGAAGAGTCCATGAAGCTGCAGATTCTCCACTCTGTGAGTTTTATACCAGCCCTGCCCTGCTTTCTTCATGATCCTGTAATCTCCATGATTAACAAAGCATTCCTGAGAAGCCACCAAGCCTTGCTCTCACCAGCCCACAGAGCAGCTCAGGGAAGGTGAAAGGGCATCTTTTCCTCATGTTTATCTCATATTTTCATATAATAAAAGTAGAATGCAACATACTGTGCCCTGCCTTCATCACCTGCATCCAGCAGTAAATACATCTCCAGTGCAAGACCCCAACATCTTTGATCCTATGGATCAGAGCTCACCACACCCCACCTTTCCCTATAAGGTTTTAGGAAGAAAGCTAAAATTTTGAAGTACTTCTGAAATCCTGTCTTTGACATTTGGGATAAAAGAGGACAAACTATTTATGCCTACAAATGGATGCTATTTGGGAATTTGAGTGGGAAGTAATGGTGTGACTGTTTCTTACGTAACCGAGCTGAACCTGGAGGTTTTCTACCCCAATTCCCAAAGTACAGCAGGATCTCTGCTATTTCCGATGGGCTTCCCTGAGCCCACCAGCACCACCAAAATCAGGTTTCTGTGAGACTCCATTTTGTTTTCAAACGCACTAATTTATCTGGGGAGTAATGCAACATCCATCCCTCTGGCAGGACAATCCAGGATGGACTATCCAGCTGCTAGCCTGGACTCTGCAGCTTGCTTTTATCAGAGGTTGCTTTGGAAAGAGAACATGCTAAATCAAAAGTAGTTAACAAAAGATACGTGATCCATCAAAAGCAAGCTCCAGATGCTGCATTTCTAGCATCAGCAGCAACAGGATCCAAGCAGCTGGATGTAAGAGATGTAAGACCAGCTGTATGGACTCTTTCCCTCTTCCCCTCCTCTCTCCCCTCTGTGGCTTGGGGCACAGTGAGCCTGTGCCCCAATGTGACACAGCCCCTAATCACATTCACATGTCAGGTCACACCAGGCGGGAGATGATGTGTGTGACCACATTAAAGAAGGGAATTTTTCCCTTTGAGATTTCTTTGTTGACTTTAATAAAGGCTCCCTCTGGGCTTTCATGCTTCAAAGGAAAAGGAGAGAGGGACTGTCTTCACACATCCTAATTAACAATGCTTAATAATTGTTCTTGCATGATGCTTTGGTTCTGCATCTTTTGCACTGCATCTTCCTTTCTCAAAGGAAGATATTTCTGAAAGGGCTTAGAGAACATCAGCGTCCTCTAGCCTCAATAAGCCTCAGAAAGCCATGGTGTAGAGATGAATATGCCACAAGATTTGCATATAATTCTGTACAGAATGGCAGTGGGAGAGGCACACATGGGGACATGGGTGACCAGATACATCTTCTGCAGAGTTTCTTTCTTAGGCTGGAGGATGAAAGTACTTTGATGGCCTCTCCTCTGTCCTATGAGAGGACAGAGTGGAGCTGCTGCTCTGACATTTCTGTTTGGGGGCTTTGGCAGGGAGAACAAAGTTAGCATGCCAGCAACACATCCCCATCACCTCTGAGGTACCTGGCACTGTAAAAACAGAGTTTCAGTGCTTCCCTGAAATCAGATCGTGGATCCCACAGTGAAGTCCAGGAGGGACCAGGGAATACCAAAATCTTTTGGGAAGCCAGCGGAAAGTAGGTCAGTCACACTCTTGATATTTTCAAGTGACACTGAGCTTTCAGTAAGAAACAGAATTTTCCCCAACTGCATGGCCAGTGAAAGAAAGAGTCCCACGTGTATCTGTAAAGAAAGTGCAACTTTCTGGCACTGAAGCCCTGTTTTTGGGGTTCCTGATAAAAATCTGCATTCGGTGCAGCCCTCCTGTACCCATCAGCTGCACACCAGAGCTCCTGCCAGCTCACACCGCTTCTCACTGCAGGGCAAGATGCAGCCTTAGTGCCCTGAGGGAGCACGGCAGTGATTGCAACATCAATATCTCTGACCAGACAGCTCTGGAGTCTTGCACCTGGGACAGGCACCACAGGTTTCCCCTAAATTACCCATTCAAACTCTAGATAATTCTTAGAGCTCTGTTCAGAGAAGGGACTTTTGGAAACCCACCAGGGATTTTTAAAGTTATTTGCCAGACTTTGGGACTCTCCACTTCCTTGCTGGATTGTGGCACACATCCTCACAGCAATTCCTTCACTCTCATAGCAACACAAAACCTTCATCCTTGTAGTAAGATCCTCTCAAGAGTCTGAATGGTCAAGAACTCTCACATCCCTTTTGTGTAAGGGAAAAACCAAATACATGTGATTATCATATCACAGGAGTGGGATTACCTGGGCAGTATGTCACTACATCTATAAGTCATGTCCCAATACCTAAACCACAAAATTATGCCTCTTTCAGAAAGCTCCTGGGTTTAATACAGAGATCTAACCCCTTCTAACACGCTCAGTTGGAAGATCCAGGGCTTTGTGGTGCATCAAGAGTCATAAGTGATTTTCCTGCCCTTCCCTGCAATGATCCACTAGAGTAGTTCCCATCAGCACTCAGTGGTGGGAAGGTTCCCACCTGACATTTAATTTAACAAGGCAGCCTGTGCAGGGCAGTTCAGAGTGGACCTCTCTGAAACCCTGCTGTAAGCCCCAAGGATTTTTTTTTTTTTGCCTGGAAACGCCACAAGGAGTATTTGAGCTACACCCATAAACACAACAGGTTCCCATGCCATTCACAAAATATTTAGGCAGAGGAGGATTGCAGTCTATTTAAATTTTTAAGGGCAGCTTAGGCACTATTTCTGTCTGGTCTACGAGGAAGGTAAATGATAGAGTCCTCAACATGAGTAAAAACAGGAGGACTGGCAGGGCTCCAGGCCTGAGGGTTTGGGGAAGATACAAAGAACCTGCCAGGAATACACTGGGTTTAGGCCTCTTATGGCCTTGGGTAAACGAATGCTACGTTTGTTAACCAACATGAAATGCAGGAGTCTATAGAAACCACATGCTTTCCATCCATCCCATGTGCTCCATCAGCTTGATGGAGTTAGATGATGCAGACAGACAGTCTGAGATCTGGGTTAAATAAGTTGAACTGCTTTATTTTTCTCTTGGCATTGCAGTGGGTGCAAGAAATTCTCACAGGGTGGAACATCTGGAACATATTATTCACTAGGAGTGAAAGATGCTGTTGTGTTTGTGGAGGAACCAAGCACGCTTCTTGCAAGCATCTGACACAAACCAGAGTGACAATTAACGGCATGGCAGCTTTCTTTAAAGGGTATTAGTTCTGCCTCATGTTAAATAAAACCTTTGTCAGCTTAGCTGACAGTGCAGGTTTCCAAGAAGGCATTTCCCTAGCCCAGGAAGAGACATGAAAGAAGTGGCAGCCTGGCATTAGCACTGGCAGCAGGGGGAATTCCTATGTACAGTAGCAAGATGGAACTCCTGTCACATTTAGAGCACAGTAGGAAGTGATGCTATGACTTCTATCGACACATAGATGATATTTTTCACCCAACAGCTTCCTCGTAAAACTAATACAGAAATACAGTGTAAGTCAGCCAGAAATCTGTGGATTTTAGTCAAAATCAGATGAGCCAAAGCAGCAAACAAAAGGATTTTCTATTCTTTAGTGGCTGGTGGCTCAGGCTCTTGCATGCAATGTGGGAAGCCTTGGATTGGGTCCCATCTTTCCTTGAAGGACCTTTAGTTCAGACCTTAGTCCAGTTTTTCAGCTACATTTTTCCATAGCTAAGCACCACATCCTCCAACAACCAGTGTTCTGTATCCTGTGTGTGAGGTGTTTCTTTCCTGAAAAAACTCACCAAGGAAAGCTAGGTGAAAAGGTGGCCACAGAACCAAAACCACTACAAGAGATAATCAAGGTGGCAACAGATGGCAACAACCTGAGTCAGGAGAGGCTGCACCTCATGGGTGCTGCAAGGGGATGGAGGGTGATCCAAGGGACAAAAAGAAGAAGAGATGAGACTGAGGATGTCATCACACAACTGAGCAAGCTGGGTCAGTTGGAAGAACAGAAGGACAGGGCACCTGAACTCCAAGGTCAGTGGAGGAGAAGGACTTAGGAAGACAGGGAAAAGATATTTCTTGTGCTTTTGACTGATGATACCAGCGTGTCTTCCACCTCACAGATGGAAATCCTGAACAAAAACCTTTCTGAACTATGGGTTTTTGTTAAAGCAAATATGTACATGTGTACCTCAGGATACACTTGCCACGTGATGCCAATGCCAAAACCACTATGTCAGCAATGCATTTTTAACTCTTCAGGAAACTACCTTTGTTTTCCTTTTCTGAGTACAAATAATTCAAGTAATTTGCTCTTACCCACCCTTCCAGAAATTAGAAAATAGCTTCTAATAAGACCCAGAACAATCTTACATAAAAATGCCTACTCATTTTACCAGGCTAACAGAAGAGCTACTTCATGTTCAGACAGAATGAACAAATAAATATGTTTTCAGACCATAATGCCAGAAAAGTGCTTCCACTCTATGTGTACATCAATTATTTCCTTCTATTTAAACCCATGACTAATTGGAAGCAAATAGCTAACATCCAGTTGAGTACAGGCATCCCTTTTAATTTAATCAAGAACTCATCTAGCTTGAAAATCACAGCAATTATCAATGAAGTGGAGGGTTGTATGGACCTAAGCCCTGTAGCAGAAAATGCAGTGCATCACAGGAGGGTGACTTCCAGAAAGGATGAAGAGAAATGTTCGGATTATGGACAAAAATGCACAGTTTGTGAGGTAACTTTCAGAGAGGCACTCATGATTACTCAGGAAGATGCAGAGATCAGTGTTTTTCCCAGCCTCAAAAGTCCATGGCCCAATTTTCAGTAAAAATTAAACATTTGCTGTGAAAATGGGGGTTTTGTGGAAACCACCAGGTTTTTCCTCCAGAAGGTAAACCAAGTATGAAACTCCAAGCCACCATCATTAAAAATCCTTTGGGATTCCTTTTGCCTCCTTTCCAGATGCATTCTGAACCAATTCCTCCTGCAGCTCAACACAGACTGGGTCATCACAAGACCTTTAAGCTGACCCTGGAGTTCAAATTGATTTTTTGTACACCCATCCACATGAGAAAGGCACATTGAGGAGACCACACACACACTGTACCAGCTTTCTCAAGGGTTTCCCCCATCTACAACCATGACAGCTGTCACATCCCCTCACGACACATCTTTACCTGCTCTTGAATTCAGCTGACATACCATGTGCCCAGCAAAGCAGCCAGGGTAATTCTGTGGGCAAAATTTTGAGATTTTTGACCATGGTTTCTAAAATGCAAACACAGTTACAGCTTTTGCCATCTCACAGTCTTATTCCAGTTTTGGCCTCCCTCATTTCACTGGTTAGAAACAGGCTGGCTTTCAGAGACAGGAGTTTGAGCAAAAGAGGAAGACCAGACTCACACCTTCTCTCCCTCCAGAGACAAACCACTGAAAAAAAAATCACAAGAATCATAATCAGAGAATCACTGAGTGGTTTGAGTTGAAAGGGACCTTCAAGATCATCTTGTTCCAACCTCTGGTACAGGCAGGGAACCTTCCATTAGACCAGGTTTCTGAAAGCCATTCCCCTTGTTCTGTCACCACATGCCCTTGTGAAGTCATAATGATGTTCATAAGGCAGCACTGGGGGTAATTTCTTGGTTTTTAACATCCATATGTTGGGAATGCGCCACATATGTTTAACAGGAAACACACAGCTAAAGCAAAAATTATATGTGAAAAAGAAGGTCCTATACCTCATTGAGTCTCTGCAAGAGCTGAAAAGCACTAGTGGTTTCATCCATTGACATTTTGCTTTAGTCCTTTTGGAGGAGGCTCAATGTAATGTGAATTAGGTATGTTGCCAAAAATCCTCCAAAACCAAAAAGAGATGTCCATGGGTGTTTTCTATGCCTCTGTACACCACGCATCTCAAGACTTCTGAGACACAAAAAGACAACATTAAGCAGCATATGTATTCATGTGTTTATATATATATATGCATAAAAATATATATTCCCATCTCCAAAGATCAAGTCAGATCACTGGGATATGCTTATATTTAACAAGAAACTTGACGAAGCCAAAAACCAAGAGGCATTTGATTAAAACAACCAATTAAGGTTTGGCATGGGTACTGTGAAAACAGCTTAGAAGCTGTTGGCTATCAAAACTTTTCTCCTGAAAGAGAAACCTTCATTGCCTGCCAGAGACAGTAGCAGCTCTGCAGGCTCACATGCTGCTCTGCTCCTGTTTTCTCATCCTAGAGCAGCCACCGGCCAAAACTGATGTGAGACACAGAGAAGAATAATTTGCTGGTACAGTATTTGTCTTTTGACAGTGTGGCAAATCACAAGGCTCCAGATCCTAAAAAATTTCCCATTTCTTAGATAAATATTTCAGTTTATAATCGGAACTAATTTTCCATAAGTTTACAGGAGCCATGACTCATCCATACTTGAAGGAGAATTGCAGGGTTGCTTTCTGACCAAATACCCCATTAGATTGTGCATTGCCTCATTTTGCAAATCTTCCTACAAACCACACATGCAAAGAGCAAAAGCTCTGATACCTGAGAATCTATGAAAAATCCAAGTTTAATCCCAAGTTCAGTTCTGTAACTACAGAGCTGGATCATACCTCAACTTCTAATTTTCTAAGGTCAAAAGTTATTTAGCTGGACACAGAAGAGCTTCTGCCCTTTATAAATAAAATAACTGAGACATTAATTTCTAAAGTTAGGGTTCTGAGTTTGTACTGAAACCCTTACAAAAGCGAGGGATAATCCTAAGGCATAGAAAACCTTTGGTCTTCTCAGAAAGATGGAGTATGTTTTCCTTGCCAGTTTGTACATACTTCAAGAGCCTTCTGCCACAGTTTTGCCCTTCTGGAACTTCAGGTTTAATCAAATCCAGGATGCCAGAGGGAGAACTAAAGTTGATGTGGAAGCAGCAGAGCCTGTTCATCTCCAAAAATCACTCCTGAGATGGTCTGTGAGCAGATGCAAAGATATCTTTGGAAACACTAAGTAGGGAGGTGAGGATGCAGGAAAATGGCAGAGAAGATGATTTTATGTTCATTCCTTCATGTACACACATGGGATTCCTCTGAGCAAGTCCTAACCATGCAGACCCAGACCTCAGGCAGAAACGGATGCTCCCAATCCCTCATGGGTTTGCTGGGCATGACACTTTGCAGGTGGATCACAGCCCAATGGAGCAGCTCTTTGAAAAATAGACCAGCTCAGCAGATCATCAGCTCCAGCTCTGTGCACCCCAAGAAGACAGCACTGGATGCCAAAATTCTCCCTGAAGCCACAGCAGCCCCGGGCTCAGCAGCTTTGCCCTCTGGTGCCCAGCATCCAGCCCCACTCCCCAAATGGGCAGTGATGCAACCAGGCCAGCTCTTGGGAAATCCCAGGGTATCCAGCACTGCTTGGGAAATTAAAACTCAAAGGAAAGATGAGCTCGAATTTTGTTTTCTGAATAGGCCTTTGAGTTTTTTTTTCTTGTGCTCTAATCACAGATGTTTGTTTTTGTCCCATGGCTCGCTTCCCTCCTGCAGATGCTGGGAATGCCCCTGGGAGGTTCCAAGGGAGGGCTGCTCTTTTCACAAGCCTGGGCCAACACAGGTGGTGAACAAATGCACAGGTGAGAAAAAAGAAGTACAGAGTTAAGGAGAGAATAAAGGGGAGAGAAGAAAAGGATCAGGAATCAGCAGCAAGGCAGATTATGGTGTGGGGGGAAAGCCCGTGGAGTGAGGAAGAGAGAAAGGAATAAGATAAATACAGGGTTGTGGCAGCTGTGGGATGACAGGCACTGGGATGAGCAGACAGATACAAGACCCAGCAACAGTTGAGAACTAAAAGTTTACAAAGACTGATTTCTTTCCCGGACGCCCACTTTACAGGACATGAACTCAGGAAGAGAGAAAACCACAGACTCTGTGTCTGCTCAGCCTGCCTGGGACATCCTTTAAGAACCAGCCAAAACCCAGAAGCACTGTGATGTGCGACTGGAGGCCATGAAGAGCTCATGCAAGAGAGCAAATCCCAGGGGAGCCACCCATTTCCCAGTGGTGGCTGGCTCAGAGAAAGGCTGCCTGGCCTCTGGGATGTTGGCTGTGGGCACTGAAGGGCTCATGCAGAAGTAGCCCCTGACTCCACCAACTGGACAAGCTCTCTTTTATGGCTGAAGACCCAAGTGGCATTTATTATACTCCATTCAGGTTTGTAGGAGAGCCTTTCTGGAGCAAATTAAATACTTCCTTCTCTTTTCTTCACTTTTTTTTTTTTCTTTTTAAAGACGTAAAAAGCCAAAGCATGCTCTGCTGTTACAAAAGCCAAAGCAAGGACATGAGCATTGTCTCAGGATCCAGAAGTGAATTTTAAGCCATTTTGCTGGAGCAGATAAACTGATAAAAGTTTATCTGCTGCCAGGAGGATATATACCTGCACAAGCAACACCCAGTGGATTTCCAGTCCATCACCATAATTGCTGCAAGCAGTATATGCCTATTCATATGGAATAGGGAGTACAGACCTGAAATGCCGGATTTGCTTTTCTTCTTCATTAATGCTTGTTTTAACTTTCTCCTGCAAGTAAGTGGGCAAGTTCCACTACTGGCAACTGAAGACACTGTTTATTGCCAAGATGAAAAACTAATGTTCCCTTGCTATAGGCTTTATATTCAAAGCAGAAGGAATAATATGATTCAACACTGCTAATGCAGCTGACTGCTATTAAAGAAAAAAAAAAAAAGAGCTGGCTTTGAGCTGGCTTTGATGCCAAACAAAAGAAACAGCTAAAGATTTTCCCCCAAATAAAGTATCTTTTCATGAAACAGAGTCCTCAATGGGAAAATATGTAGGTAAAAATCTTGGTGTGGGCAACTTTCTGAAAAGCTGTCTTTATGTTTTCCTTCAGTCTAAAGCTGTCCTATGGGGGGAGCACAGAAGCCATAAAGGCACAGCTCCCACAGGTGGGACTCCATTCCTAAGTTGTGCATCATGGCACAGAGATGGGAAATGCAAAGCAAATACATTTAGATCATAGAATATCCTGAGCTGGAAAGTACCCACAAGGATCATTGATTCCAACTCCAGCACAGGACAGGTCAAGAATCCCACCATGTCCCTGAGAGCATTCTCCAAACATTCCCTGGGGAGCCTGTTCCAGGGCTCAACCACCCTCTGAGGGAAGAACTTTTTCCTCATATCCAACCTAAACCTCCCCTGACCCAGCTTCATGCCATTCCCTCAGGTCCTATCAGTGGTCACCAGAGAGTTTGCCACCAAGCCCTTCTTTATGCCCAGGTTTGTTTGCATGAAAGGAGGTGGTTGCATTTTTCCAAGGAGCTCTGCTCCCCTCCTGTGCTACCATGCAGCCACCTCTCTCAGCAATAGGGAATACCAACTTCAAAATCCGTTTCCCTGCTCCTAAACCAACGCACAGTATTGTACTTTTACATTTAATGGGTTTAAAACACTCGGGTTCCTTTCAGGTCCCAAATGCATAAGCATTTCTTCATGTATTCAAGCCTAAACTAACCCAGCTCCAATTCCTGAAAATATTTAAGGATGCACTTAATTTAAAACATGTGAGCAGTCTCAGTGAGGTCAGGGGATTATGCTTGAATATAGCTGCTTTCTAACAGACCCCAGCCATGCCTCTCCCTATACCCCAAGACAATGGCCAGAAGAACTCAGTAACAGCCAGTTTTGCCACAGAAAAGCTTAACACGGGAGGAAAAAAAAATAAACAGGAAATGGAGAAGTGAAGCCATTTTCCCCAACATCAGAAAGCAAGTCACTAATACAGCCAAGTACCAGTGATGCAGGGAACAAGAGATCCAGTGTTCACAGGGAGCCACACATGGGGCTTTCACATCACAGCATGCACAAGACCTTCAACCACAGCAGTGTTTTAACTGCCCATCTTCCCAAAACAGTCTTAGGGGGAATTAAAGGCAAGTCAGGCCTGATGAGATTATTGTACCAGTCTCCTCCAAATAAATACAAGCTAAAAATAGCAGCAGAGGGCAGATACTGCATCTCACCAAGAGGTGGATAAGCCGCCCTCGCTGTAGGCACACAAAAGCAGGCCAGACAGATGTTTACGCTCGGTGATTTAGCACATCTGAATTTGTCAAGTTGTTTGATAATTTAATACTCAAGAACGTTTCTTTCCTCATTACAGAAACGTCCTGGTTTCCAGCAAAAAGTGATGCTGGCACCAGAATTCCCCACATGCTGTTTTCTGCACAACAGAAATCAGAGGAGTTTATTGCTCAGAAAGAAAATCTGTAGATGGGTGGTGGTTTTTAGTGAGATTCTGGTGGGTTTTCCTTCCTTCCTTCCTTCCACCCTTTAAAAGGTGATTGCTGTGCTCATGCAATATGGACAAGCTGGATCCTTTCTTTCCCCAGGCTCCTGGCTGTAAAGCAAACATGCAATGCCAGCACAGTGCTATTCTTTCATTGCTGGTGCTCTGTGGGGAGACAGGATCCGATTTACCCCAGAAGCTCCGCTGTGTTTCAGCTCTACAGGGAGACTCCTTAATTTGCACAAGGAATCCAAAGGACTTGAAACAATAAGAGAGAAGGAAATCATTGTTTTAAGACTCGTACTGAAATATCATTGTGTGGATGTACTTAACAGATGGGGAATGCAATGGCCAAATTCAGGCTCCACTGGGTGTGTTTCTCAGAACCAGGCTGCCCCATCCTTTCTGCAGATAGGAAAACAGGAGGGGGGGGGAGGTGATGTGTGAAAGCTTCTTTGACCACATGGAGAAGTGATGGTAGATGAGATCTAGGGCACTGAAGACCCTACGCGTGCCAGGTTGATGCAATCAGGCATTTAGCAGGGCTTGGACAGGAATGGGACTTTGTGCATGGCCATACTTCTACACTATTCAAAAAGTTCAGAAACTTCTGGGGGAAACATTCACTGTAGTTGTTGGAGACTAAAAATGCTGTACCCGTTTACACACACTGGCCAGCAGAGGCTCTTGACTTGCCAGGGGACAGCATGCAGGGGAGCAAAGTGCCTGCTGGACACCCAGACTTGGTAAAGGCTGCATGCCTGGGCCCCTCCAGCTGCTGCTGGCACACCCAGCCCAGTGCCTGTCTTTTTGTACAGGAAGGAGGTCTGCACATCCCATTAACTCTTCTGGACTTGCCACCCAGCACACACTGGCAAGAGCAAGGTGTCAGAGTGTCCTTGCTACCCTCAGCACTGCTGCTGGTGGAGAGTCTGTGGAGATCTCCTCAAGAAGTACATGATTCAGACCAGAAGTGTAGGTTGGATGGAGAAATCCTGATCTTCTCCACTTCCTGCGCTTTGTCTCCCACCACACAGAGGGCTCTGGCGGTGAGGACAGGATTCCTTACAGGTACATGTATCAGCTAACAGATCCAGGATCTGACCAGAAACAGTCAAAGCAAACTCCAAAACACGTACAGCGTGGACATCAGGTCCTCAGCAAAAACACTTCATTCTCCAGATTCGTTCCATGCAGATGCCACCTAAGCTGCCAGGAGGTTGCTGCGTGTACCCTGTGCCCCATCCTGAGATGCCACAACCACCTGGGCCCACTGCACTAAACAACTTGCCATCAGTGACTGCCACAGCACAGGGTGCTGAGCGACAACAGCTGTGAGACTGCAGGCCTGATTTTCAGGGTGTTCTGTTTCATGTTTCATGGACACACAGGCTCAATCCATCTGAATTGCTGCAATTGCAGGCATCCTTCAGTACAGAGCCCATCTCTCTGTCTCCCAACAGCCCCAGGGCAGTAAATCCCCCCTGGCACACCCAGGGGATCAGCTGGGATGTGCAGCCAGAGGGACCCACAGTCAGATGCAGATATCTGGGCTCCCCTCTGAGAGATGCTGCGCAGCCAGGACTGCAGGAGAGAGCTCCTATTAGCCCTGCTGGGAGCTGGGGACCTAAAATTCTGCCGTGGGAAGCTCTGAAAACATCAGCACAAGCTCATTCCAGGAGCAGGGCTGTGATTCTTTCCTCCTCCCTCTCTCCTTCGGTTCAGCAACACAAGTGTCGCCTTTTCTCCGGGTCTGGCAGGGCTGCACATCAGAGATCAGGGGCCGTTCTGGGAGGAGGAGGAGCCCGAGCTTTGACCCCTGCTCTATGGACAGACCTTTTGTGCCTCCGCAAAGCCCCGCACTCCGCATCGGAGGGAAACGCCGCAGGAAGCAGGGATTTATTCTGCTGCTGCCAATGGGGAGCACCAGTGTCCTCTGGTGCCTTCATTGTCCGAAGGTGTTTGAGTGGAAAGCTCACACATAATAGCGACTTTCCAGCGATGCCTGTTGAAAAAGCCCTTTGGAGCTCGCCAGCTCTGCCAGGAATGCAAGACCTCAGGTGTTCGGGTTTATCTTACAACCAAACTCATTTATTTAACAGCCAGCTCCGATTACTCCTTGTAGTTAAAAGCCCCAAAAGAAAGGCTCAGCAGCCGCGTGCTCCTCGCCGTTCAGCGCTGCCGGTGCGGGAAGCAGGTTTTCCGAGGGCTGCATTCCCACTCCAGTCTGGAGAGGCTGGAATAAAGCGCCGCCTTTTGAAGTGTCAGCTCAAAAAGAAAGAAGAGGCAGCACAGCCTCACTTTGCAGGCTGGGGGCAGGTGAAGGGCTCAGCTAATTCATAGCATGAGCTGGCTGAATGATGCAAAAAGCATTCCCATGGAAATCTCTGCAAATATGGAAATGAATCCAGCTAAGTGGCTTTTACACCTTTTTTCTTTTTTTTTTTTTTCTTTAATGGTGTTTTCCAAGTGCTTGGGGAGTGCACATTTTTCACTTCTCTACATCCTTCTTTTCCTGAAAAACAGGCATTTGCAATGGAAGCAGGTTGGATATCAGGAGGAATTTCTTCAGAGAAGGGTTGTTAACATTGGAATGAGCTGCCTGGGAGGTAGAGGAGACACCATTCCTGGAGGCATTCAAAATGTCACTCAGTGCCATGGCCTGGTTGACAAGGTGGTGTTTGGTCAAAGGTTGGACTCCATGAGTCTCAAAGATTTTTTCCAACCTCCTTGATTCTGTGATTCTGATTCTATTAAACAACTATCTCCATGGCCCTGCAGTGACAATCCAAGCAGCCATCCCATCAGCATCCCACTCAGTCACAAAGGCACAAGGACTGGGAGTGCTTGGTTGGCAGAGGCCTCATCGCTCAGCTTTGAATATCTTCATCTGAATTTTGAAAAGCATTCTTCTAAGTGTTGCAAACTTAGTTGGGGTGGGGAGGGGGGAAACCTTGCAGAAGGAAGTTTTTAGTAGGAGCAAAAGATAAAGCTCGTCACATAAGTCACAAACTGCAGCTTGAAATCATCCAATCACAGGTTAGAGTGCAAGTGTCATCTCTCTTTTGCCTTCATAAATAATATTAATTGGTATTTCTTATGCAGAGGTGTTAAAAGAAAGGATGACATGGAGGTGCTTGTGCTGACATGGGCCCAAAGGCTCTGCTTTCCCAGGGCTTGGTGTGCTCTGGGATACTGTACCAGGAGGAGAAGGGGCAGCTGCTCTGATATTGTGCTTGAACATGGAAACCTACCCTGGCCAGGCAGCAAACATGAGTAGGATTTCCTGGACCTTTGTGTTTGTCTTTTTAAAATCTACTCCACCAAAAAAATTGCTGTTTCCTCTCCCTTTTTAATCACTGGTCAGCCAAGCAGCAAAAGTGGAGCTAAAGTGCTGGTCCAGCTCAACTGGTTTCTATGCTGTAGCATCCTCCATGACTTGGACAAAGGCTCCTGGTCCTGCTCTTATTACACACAGTATGGCCAGGCAGTGCCTATGTCAGCACTGGATGAGCACAGCCCCACCACCCACATCAGAGAACAGCAGCACCTCCAGCTCAAAATGGCCCAGACACATCTCAGCATCTCTGACGTTTGGCTGTACCTCCAGCTCTCAAGCCCACAAGCCTTGCAGGGCATGAGGGCCCTTCTGAAATGTACACTCTCTCCTAACCCGGCTTTGTTAAGATAATAGCATCCCTCCCACCTCCCTTTTTAATAAAGCTGCCAGTTTTAAAGATGCATCACAGTAATTTCTTAAAAGCTACAGGCCATCAGTGCTGCCTAAGTGCTCTTTACTGGGAGTATGGCACTGGGGGACTGCAGAGAACTCACAAGCTAAAAATATTCCCACCTCATTATATGCTCCAGTGAATTACTCAATAATTACACTTATTAGATCCAAAAGTAATTACCATTTTGCTAATCAGGTGTCCCTTTTGTTAATACACAAAGTCATCCATGCCACCTTTATTCTTGATCATGCCTCACGCCTGCAGCAGAGGGGCACTGCACTCACACCACCCTGCAAGGAGGGTGCTCATCCCCCAGTCATCAGCTCTAAACATCTCCTCCTCCTCCTCCTGCAGGAGTAAGGTTTCTGTATCCAAGTCATGGTCAAGCTCAAGACAGAACCAATGTGACTGTCAGGAGACAAAGGCTCTGCCCAAGCCTTCTGGCTCCAGAGCAGGGACACGTGCCAGAGATTCACTCTGCTTGCACCAAGCACTTCACACCATGGGTGATGCCTTCAATGTGACACAGACACAGCACAGTGGCAGCTCTGTATGGGTGTCTGTGTGACAGCCACTGTCCATGCTGGAGTGAAAAGGAGGCTCTGCAAACCCATCCTCATTGTAAGGTCCCATTGGAAACACATCACCAAAACCTCTCCAGAAGCCTGAACACCTCCAGGAGCTACACACAGCAGCAAGCTGGTGACCCGAGTTGGATTTAGGTTGTGCACAAGGGTTCATTTTACAAACACTGACTAGGCAAAGCCATTCTATCTTCCTATGTGCTTAGTACCATTTCCATGGCAGAACTGCCCGAGCAGAAATGGCCAAAGCAGCCCATGCAGGGAAGGAAACAGCCATGTGAGGGTCCTGATGACCCCTCTTCCATGAGATGTAGACATTACTCCTGCTGAGTGGCAGCAATTTTTCCAGCTGGCCCAGCCAGATCAGGAGCCTTGGACCAATTTCACCCTCAGGAGCACCAGTTCAGAGTTCCAACCACCCTCTCATGCAGAGCCATCAGTTCAGTGCACACTTTTACTTTGGTCCTCCTGTTGCTGTTTCATGGGATGGCTTTCTAAGAGCAGAGAGAGGGGGAAAAGCTGCCATGCTGGCAGTAGAATATATGCAGGAATGAGAGGTCAGTACAGTACAGTCCCCTCAAAATTGCAAAGACATGTTAAAGGCTTTATTGTTTGGCATCTAATACTGGGTCCTGCTCTGTCTCTTCTCTCTGTGTTTAAAGCTACACTCACTTTTGGGTTTTTGTCCAAGTCTGACCAGTTACCAAAAGGCATTTTTATTCTTTCCACAATCATTTCTGGGAAGAGCAATTAATTTATGGTAATTTGGAGGGAAAAGGCATAGCAATGAACTTTTCCAGTCCAGAGATAAATGGCAATATGTTAAAAACCTACTGGTTGGTGATAAAAAGAAAAGACACATAAGTTATGATCTTTCCATCATAAAGTGCTGCTTATTGAAAGAAACAAATTATTTTGAGTAGTTTCAACCCTTCCAAACAGTCTAACTTAAAACAATAGTCCATTTTTTAATCTGAGCTAAAATGTATTAGGCTTGTTCCTCCCATCTTCTGTTAACTGGTGATCCAGAAGTAAGAAATTCCCTTAACCACTCCAGATTAGCTGTGCTAGGTATGGGAGATATTGAAGACTGGGCTGGATAGAGATGAGAAGGAAGGAAGGAAATAAATTCAGTAGGATTTTACTTTCCACTGAGTATTTTACACTCTTGTTTCCCATGTGAGATTTTTTTTTTTGTTTTTCTTTCAAAACAAAAATCTGTTTTCAGCAAATGAATGAGAACACATGAAACAGAATACAAAGTTGGTGACACACAGGGAAAACCCCAGAACATCTAGGGACTCCTAATTCTGCAACTCTGAGCCTGGACCAGGAGCTGGCTACAGTCTTGCCCTTAGTTCAAAACCACTCTAGGAGATGCTAATCAGACACTTTAGATAGTGTTGCAGTCCCAAATTTCAAAAAGGCACAAAGGAAGGACAAGTGCTCAAACACCAAAACAAAATGACTTTGTGCAGTGGCTGTGTGGATACAGAGAATGGTGGAGAGCATGGTCAGAGCTGCAGCTCATTTCCTGCAGGCACAAGAAAAGCACTGAGAATAAAAGTTTTGCACAGCAGGAAAATCTCAGTTTTACAACCGCCCTACCCCTGCTTCCCTGGTAACACCAAGACATCTACCAGCTACATGAAATCTCACTTTCTAGAGCAAAAGCTAAATTACTGACAGCATGCAGGGAAGTGGAGACAGAACAAGCTGAAGACCTACTGAATCAGCTGCATTGGAAAGGAATGGCACTGGTTGCCCTCCAAAAACATCCCACTCCAGGGGTAGAGCAAAGTCCTCATTGATCACCAGGTGCTGTGGCACTTAGTGCTAATTTGCAGCATTTAAGGATGATTATAGGCTTGAGCCACACAGGTAAGTCAATCCATCAGAAAACATCCCAGACCCAGGCTTCATTTTCCCTAAACCAGGTGCCTTTGGGATTGCACGGACACACACGCTTCAGCGCAGAACTGAATAACAAATCTGAAGCTGACAGGCTGTTTGCAGAAGGAGAAAAGTGATTGCTGGCAAATTATCACGAGGAACATTATCATGCAACAAGGCAAATTCCCTTCAAGAGTGGGAAATGTGCTGCTTGCACTGCTGTCTCCTTGGGTATGGCTTAAACCCCACTGCTGGCTGCATTGAGAGCAAGGGCTCAGGGCTGCAATGTCAAGGCTCCCTTCACACTGTGTTATTTGTCAGGAGGGAACACCTAATAGCCTTTTGTCAGTGCTTTCAGTGCCCTCTCCCCAAAATCAAATTACTTTGTGCAAATGAAAAATTACCTGAGAAATCAGGCAGGTATTTAAGAAGGGATTGGGATCCTCAGAGGAGGAGTTAGATGTACAGAGCCAATATCTCCCCAGTGGAAACCCCAGCAAAGCATAGCCAGGTTGAGATCAGGTTCATAAATGCTCTCTGATGTCCATGTGATCCTTCTAGACTTGTTGACCTCAGCATCCTGGAAGCAGGTCCCAAAGAAATCAGCAGCTTTGCTGTCAGCAGGAATTATTCACATCCTTCCCATCTATACCTAAAGACCAGGTACAGCTCTTGCTGCCCCCTCTCCCACCCAGCTGGGTTTCTTCTGCTTCCCCAGCTACCTTTCCACAAACTTTGGAGATGCTCGACACCTTCCCCAGCTCCTCACCCTGGCAAACATCATGGACATTCCTCAAGACACTCAAAAGCTCGTAGCAATCATCCCACCAAACAAGTTTGGCTCCTCCAACTGAAACAAAATATCACAAGAAGCCAGCTGGGACTGGGCAACCAATGTTGACCCTCTGAGTCAGCTCATCCTCTCCATCCATCACTCAGTTTCTACCAAATTTTATCAGAAGTTTTTCAAGATACCCTGAAGGATCCTGGTGACTATCAACATCTTTGGCACTGTTAGTTTGCTGCCTGTTCCCACTTCATTTTCCACAGGGTTACAGGGATCTGTCACATTTCAGGGCTGTTTGCAGGGGAGGCAAACAGCTTATTTATAATTTATCTTTAGTTATTTCTATTTATTCAATATATAATATTATAATATATTAATACATTAACTATTGATCAATTTAGGTTTATTCTGGTGCAACAGAAGGACAAACCCACAGCATCAAGATGTCAGACATTTTCCCAGAACCAAGGCAGTGAAACGGGGCTTAGAAGACAGGCTCCCAGGGTTTCATGTTCAATCCACCAGACCACAGGGCTTTTGCACACTGCTGCTGCTGGAAAAGGACAAGGGAACAGTAATCACTCCTCCCAGTGACTCTGGGTTGTTGCAGCCTGGCTCTCTTGGTGGAGGAGCTGCAGAGTCATTAAGGTGGAGGACTCATCAATGATTTAGGGTTTCTCTAACTGGGGATAAGGAAAAGCTGCCAACAAGCAGCAGGTTCTCCACGCAGGGAGGCAAGTGGCAGGGCCAGAATTCAGCTCACATTGCAGCAGCAGGCAGGTGCCAGGAGAATTCTGATCAGCGCAGAGCCAGAACACACAGTGTGGCATGCTGGCCACAGCCATGTTTCAGACCCCTGTGAGTGCCCAGCCCCAAACTGTCCCTTAATGCTTTAAGCTTTATAAGCAAGGAAAGCATCACTGTTGACAGGCACAGGACAGAACTCCCTGCACCACAGCAGCCAAATTGCTCAGCTGAAGAACATGCAACACAAATGTTTCTTAATGGCACAACAATGGCTGCAGAGTCCAAGCAGGCAGATGTAAGGTTCCCTACAAGGCCAACCAAAGCTTCTGTTTTCTTCTGGGAGCCTTCTGAGGTTCAAAGATCTTAAATAAATAAGGCAGCAATTGAAAGCCTATCACTGGCTTCCCTGGCAGCTGGTCTGCAGGAAGCAGAAGCTTGTAAAGAAGGCACTGAGCTCCAGCTGGCAGAACCAGTCAAACTCCAGTACAGTTGTAGGGAAAGTTTAGGGCAGCATGGTTGGATTCTCTGCTCGAGAAACAGAGTAGTTTTCACTTCCCCTTGGATACACCAGCAGTGGGATTTAAGGTCTGAAAATGAATGGGGTCCTCCTGCCCCCAGAGACCCAGGAGCAGTGTGAAGGCAGGATGCCCATGGGGAGAGATATTTATCTGGGTTCCCTTAGGAATAGGTCAGTGGCAATAATGATGAGCCAGCAATTTAAATTGGGACATACTAAGGCTTTTCTTAGAATAAAAGCTTTTAGAGCATGTAGGACAGCCACTGAAAACTGCAAAATTTCTCTACAACCATAAAACCTCACAAAACCCCCAAAACCACAGGCAGGAAATTAAAGAGAATTCAGAGGAAAAACAGCACCGAGCAATTAAATCACTGTAGGGATTATACTGGGAAAAGCTAAAAAAGAACAAAGACCTTGATCTTTCAAACACAGGGCCTGTGCTCAGCTTTGCTAGCAGGAGCTGGGAAGGCACAGTCGGGGCACCAGGGACCACAGCCGACCACGAGAGGGGAGACAATGGGGCCCAAGAGACCCCCTTTATTTCTGCCTTGCTCTTTATTAATTCCAAAAATGGAATTGAGTCCAGACTAACTGAGGCCACAGGCTTATTACCCTTGCTTGCATTTTCCCCCTTTAACTTTCTTTCTCTTTTTCTCCACTGCAGCTCTGTAGTACGGTTTTTATTTTAGCTAATGAATCCCTGCCCACACATGCGAGAGACTCCAAAACACCCACAGACCAGAGGCAGGGGAAGGAAATGCCGGAATTGTTTGCTGAAATCTGGCAGAGGCTATTTTTTGCAAGGGGCCAGAGGAACACAGTGTTCTCCAGAGATCCTGAGAAGGGTGAGGTCACAGACTGGCTTCTGCCACAAGGCCTCAGCATTGGGAAGCTTTTTTGTCTTTTGCAATTATATAATGTCTTTTCCATGCCTTAAGTTGGTTGCTTCCAGATTTCTGGAGAGACCTCTGAAATGACACACTCCACAGCTTTAAAAAAAAAAAAAATACCAAAAAAACCACACAACACACTTCTGCTCATATAAAACTGCAAAACCTCGTTTCCTGCCACAGTCCCGTATTGTAACAGATGGAGGAAAGGCGGGGGAAAGGGCTTTTTTTTTTTCCCTCTTTCATTTTCCATATTATCCATGTGTTGGCAACACACTGCTGTCACAGAGTGGTGGAAAGTTCATTTACGGGAAACCTTCCGAAACTGGAGCAGCTCATAAAACTTTTAATGCAGACCTGGTTAAAAAATAATGACATGAGACCTGAACGTTTTTCAGTGCAGTTGGGGAATGCATTTCTGGTCTATTTCTACACCTTGAGCAAATCATGATATTAAAGAACTATTTTAACCATAGAAAGAGAAACTCACCTAAAAGAGCAGAATAGGGATGAAGCGAGAGTTCAAGGAGTGAAACTTCTTGGGTCTTGTGATCCAGGCAGGTGATGAGGGACCTAAACTACGCTGCCTAAATCCTTTGCCCACCCTTACCTGTGGGGGAACTTCTTAGCAAGGCCTTTAGCTAACACTGACCAAAATTAGAGCAGCTGCAAGGCAGCCTGGAAGCTTTCGGGAATGAAAACGTCACTTTCTAATTTTTGACTACAGGCAGAAGATGAAGATGGTTTGGATGCTGGGGCAGAACCACAGGCACTGAGCAGCCCTGCACTAAATTGCAAGCTATGCCACCAGTTGGTCACAGCCTGGGAAAAACCATTCATATCCGGATCCACAAAATTACTTTGGCAGTAGAGCACAGCTGCTTTGAACGTTTCAAGCAACTTGTTCAGCTCTTAGAAAAATGGCTGTGTTCTCTAAAATAAAGGAGTGGCCCCATGGCATAGGAAAGGCGTGAGGACCTGTGGATCTGAAGGGTCATGAGGAAACATTTGCCCAAGACACTCCTCTCTGAACAACTCTGATCCACCACGGCTTTCCTTTGCCCATCCTGTAGCCTTTTTGTCCTGATACCACAGAGCACAGAGTATGGGGTCAATAAATGGGGTTAGTAATGAGAGTGTGTTTGCCTAATTTGAGTGTCTAGATATATGGCTCAACTTGGAGGGTCTTGGACAAAGCCACAGGAGATTCTGTAACAGCCACAATGTGGGTTACATGCTTCACCTGCTCTAAATCCATGACTTGATTGAATCTCCCAGCTCAACCCCTCAGGTGAGGAACAAAGTGAAACAACATCCTGGAAGGGGCAGAGGGAAAAGGAATAGGAAAAAAATCCAGAGAAAGCTGTTCTCAAACAGCCCATTCTGTGCTCTGGTGATGGAGCAAAGACATTTTCTTCCTAACTTGGTCTGTACGAACAGAAAATCTGCACTGGTGTGTTCTCACACCACACACACGAGGGGTCTGTGTGCCACTGGAGTGCCTGCAATGAATCATTCATTGTCCTTCCTCAGCCTTTCCACTAGGAAGAAGCTACACATTTGACCTTATAAAAAGCAGTAATTTTGGCTGGTAAGATGAGGCCAGCAGTAATCCAGACCCTGCTGGCAGCCTCAAACACATGGGAGGAGATACGGGTGGCTGCTGCTGCACTGCCAAGTGCTGCTTCAGCATTTCCATATGAAGCCACTATTTTCAAGACTGCTATAAGTCAGCCAAGAAAAGAAACAAAAGGAATATGCCCCCAAAATACATTTCCTTTAAAAATATATAAATTATCCCGCAGCTTTTCATATCCCATAGAAAAATTTAAAGTGGACATCTTTGTTTTACAACATCTAATTTCCCCATGAAGAGGACTGCTGTTCTTGTGATTTTTAAGGGAGGCTTGCCACACACTTTCTCAAAGAAGGAATCAAACAGGTAATTTTTTTTGTTAGCAAATTGGCAGTATGATTGATCCAAGGCTCATAGAGGTAAGTTGGGCCAAATGGGGAAGAGAGAATTAACATGTCTGTCAGTATGTCTTATAACTTGCTCTTCTAAAATCCTTCCTCCACCTGTTGCTTCTGTTATGTGAGTTCTTAAGAGAAGAGATAATTAGAATTGTTAGAAGGAATTAGTCATCCTGCATCACTGATTTTCATTGTCTTCCAGGGCAAGGACTAAGAAAGGCCAGTGGGTGAGACTACTCAACCTGTCTGACATCTCAGCTCCTTCCCAGATTTCCTGTGCAACCCTGAGGACCCTTGGAGGATGTTTTTGGCAAGTTAGCACAGAACCTGGTAACACAGCCAAGTCCTGTCCTCTGTACCACTGGGTATTGCCAGAGACTCTGCTGTGACTGGCCTCATGCTCCTACTGGTGAGCTGGGGACAGCAAAGTCTCTCACCCAGCACAGCAGAGAGACATCACGGGAATCCTACACCGACAGAAGCCATTCAAGTGCATCAGACAGACAGAAAATGGACAACACACCAAAAAGATCCCCCCCTTCCCTGATGATCCTGTGTTGGACCTGAGGCAGGAAGAGACCTCACCCATCCTTGCTGAAAGCTGCTGGGAGTTTCATGCTCCAAACCTGAACATCTTGTGTTTCATGTAGTCTCATTGAAAATATTTTGATTTATGATCTCATTTACCCTTAACTGAAATCCACATCTCAGATATCATGAAATTAAGCAATAATGAATAAGAAGCTGTGCTGTTGAGGCACTTTACAGAGTGATTCATATTAAATAAGAGACTTCGTAGCCAATATAATAGTTTGCCAGATTAACACATACCTCGCTGAATAGTAAATACTTTTATTTTTGGCTGCTTTGGAAACATCATTGCATCCAGTAATTAGTGAAGAGTAAAACTAATAAAATATATAAAAAAGAGTCAGAAGAAAAACTTTGGGCATAAGTGGAGCTTGTGCTCTGTCCAAGTCTGAAGGAGAATTTAAAGATTTAATTATAGCTAATGAGTACATATTTCAAGAGCAAAAGCTGAAAAGCTTTTTTTGCAGCTTAATAATGCATAGAAGGAAGCAGTGAAATGTGATGCTTCCATGGGGGACAAAGTGTGTTTCTCTAGGAACACATTTAAAACCCAAAGGGAACACAGAGTGACCTAAAGGCCAAAGAGGAAAAGGAAATCCTACCATGAGATGGTCAGTTCTCTTCCAGCTTTTGAACACTAAAATTCCTCCCAAGACCTTTTGAGAATTACTACATTAGGCAAAGCTTAGGTTAAAGAAAAGAACCTGAAAAATTGTCCACCAAGGAGCCACCAGGGCTTGCAGAACAATCTCTGCCAAGTCTGTTTGCTTATGAAATACTAATGTGGTGCTGATGACAGTTGCTGTCTTTGGCAAACATGGGATACACAAACACATTTCCTTCTGAGCGTGCATGTGAAGAAACCTTGAGGTCATGGATAAAGTTGGGAGAGAAAGCACCAGGTGAGGACACTTGGGGATACCTTGACCTTGAGACAATACTGATGATGCCAGGCAGATCAGATGCCTTCTATGATCACAGACTTTTCATTGAAAATTTGAATCCAACCACTCGTGCACCTCCCAGGTGGGAAAGGAAAACATAATCCATAATCAATATTTACATGGTTCCTAGAGTTCCTTGTTAAAAAGGCACACGGACCCTATTCATCTCAAAGTGGTCTAAAATTATGCTCTATATACACTACTAGGGGACTAAAATTGGTATGAAATATTCCTGTACAAATGAGTGAGACACCACAATAACTAAAACATGAATGACTTTCTACCAGGAAACAACCAGATGAGTTGTGTTCCTCCTGCTGAGCGCTCAAATGTATCCTACCAAATCTTTAAATGAAGATGTTGCTTGAAATGTTGCTGCCTTGTACAAGCTTATTTCAAGGAATGCCTTGCAAATAGTAAATTTCAGAGAGCTCATAGTCGAATTTAGAAATTTGTTCCATATTGAACAATTTAAAAAGCCCCAATACCACTCGTGTTTCCCTGTTTTGGTGGCTCTGCACTCACAGCTTGCAAGGCACTGTAGGGAACACACGACACAGAGCTGATGTTCAGAGAAAATCTGCACAAACACATTTCATTTGCTGTGAGAAAATCATGAGCAGAAACATCACTGCTGGAATGATCACAGAAGGATACAAAAACAGCTACAGAAAAGGTAAAAAAAAAACCACAAAAAACCAAGAACCAAACCCAAAAAACATTCAAACAGAACATTCATACAAAAAACAAAAATAGTCCCAAGTTGGTTTGCCAGCCCTAGTTTACTGAGTAATGGGTGTTGAGCGAACTGAGGAAATTAGTTACATTTTTGAGGGTTTCACACAGCTTAAAGAATAATTTTCATGACATCAACAAATAGTTTGATTTGGAATCTGAGCACATAATTCAACTCACTAGAAAGTCCTTGTGTGTTGGGGGGGGGGGAAATATCCTGAAGGGGCACAGAACTTAAAAACCAAACCAAACCCTTCCCACTCTTAAATACAAAGAGTAAAAGATACTTAAATCTTCTTTTATTCAATAAAGCCAACCCTTGAGGGACACCATGCCACACAGTTGGTCACTGCACATGCCCAGGCATCCTACAGGTGCCAGGTGTATGGCTAAAAAGGGGGGAGGAGATAAAATAATGCTTTTAGCTCCATTCACCACACCAACCACCTAGGGAGCCTGCTTTTCCAGCCACAATTCTAATTAAGCTTAAGAATTGCAGATTACAGATTTCCATGGACAGATGCCTGCTGCTGACACAGCTACCCACTTCAGCTGTGAGAACTTTGCCCTGGAAGTGGAGCCTACACCACTGGTTCCCAGGCTGTTGATGGAATGTCAGCTTGAGCTCAGAGCAGAAGTCAGTCCATCCATCCATCCATCCATCCTGAAGGTGTTACCTCTGTCCTGCTGCTGTTTTTCCAGCAGTGCTGGGAGAACACCCTGGGCCTGTGACCACATCAACCAAGAAATGTGTCAGTAAACAGCTGTGGGGCACAAGCAGTACGAGCCCCAGGTTTAGGACCAGGAAATCCATGCTGCCAGCCAGCTGTGTGCAGGTCCTTACTTCAGCCCTTAAAGCAGAAGAGATTTCTAAGTGACAGTGGCCCTGCCACTGTGCCTAAGAAGCTGCACAGCAAAGTCATGCCCAAGCACACCCTGAGGTAGGGGGAAGTTTATTCTTGCAATATACAGAGCTACAGAATGATTCTTTTGGATAATCCCACCTCTGTGGAGCCTCAAGGGACACCTCTGGTTACGTAGGAACCCTCAGAGGGTGAAAATACTGCAACAGTCCCTAGCAATACAATAACCTGTACTGGAGACAGCAATTCAGAGCAGTCAGGATCCCCCACACAGCTCTTGGGCCCCCCTGTCAGGAGATGGCTCCAGAAACTGGAGTCAAGTCAAGGCAAAAATCCCAGGTTCACCAAAACCCAAGAGCTTTGTTCAAGAAACTCACACCCTGAATTCTCTAAAAATCACAGGTGATGACTGGCTGGATTTCTGTTCACTTGCTTGGTTCTTCTTAGGACAAATATATTTTAAAACAGTTTTCTCTTACCCACATGTTGCTATTAAGATCCATGGGCAAAGCCTGGCAGTTTATTGGTAGTCTAACACTATTTGCAAAAATATAATAAAAAAAAGCCAAAATTTGATTACAAACAAAATAAATTGTCTCCCCAAAGGCAACCTGCAGCCAGCACAATCCCAGTGGCACTGGCAGTCCCTGGGCAATGCTGTTCAGCCAAACCCAGCAATGGCCCATGTGCACTGAGGGCTCACAGTGGCTATCTACAGAGCACAACTGGCCATCCATGAGCCATCCTCACTGCTGGGATGTTTGGCACACCCAGTGCCACCTTTTCCCAAAAACTTAGTGTATGGACACACTGTGTATGAAGCCTCCACACTCTGGCTCGGCAGAGCTGTGTGCTGGAGAGGTGTGGGTGTTTAAATACTGAGCAGCTTAGCAACAAATGCTCTGTACACAGAGCAGGTAAATAATTTAACAACTTCTCTGTGTTTATTAGCCAAATCAAATATTCACAGTGTGAGGTGCTAACAGCAAAATTTGTATTTTTCTGTTTGGGCCAGGTGAGGCTTCCTTTGCTTAACTGCAGCCTTAAATTCACCAACTGCGGAGAAAACAAATTATTCTGCACAAAACAGATGTCCAAAATCCATCTGTCCCTGAAGGCAGAAGCTATCCCAAGTGAAGAACACACTTTGATTTGCTAATGTTCTCCTGTTTCCCTCTTGTTTTCATTTCAAGTAGATGCCATTCTCTGGGAAGCTCAGAAATCTTCTCTACCTCTTGGAGCTCAGCTTCTCTCAGTAATACACTAGAACACTTCCAGCTCCAGGAGCTTGTTAGATTGAGCAGGACTTGTCCCTGTCACTCTATTGCTCAAGTGTGACAATAATTATTCCTTTGGCACTTTATGCAGTTCCATTCTGCTCCTTATAATATGGATTGGAGCTCGTTAGTACAAAATGTGGTGTCTGAGAACTATTAACTCAAAGTAAAACACCCATGTGAAACATGGACAGAGAGAGAGAGAGAGAATTGGAAATCTATGTGCAAAGTTCCATTTCCCAAGGTTTCAATGGGCACTAAAGCCACATAGATCTAGAAACTGGGAAAAATCCTCCTGGTTTTGGTGCCCATAAAAGGAACCAAGGAATTCCACCCAAGGAATACAAGGGACTCCACCAATCTTTCACTTCCATGAGAGTGGCAAAGCTGGGCCAGGTCAGAAGATAAAATACAGGACCATGCCTCATAACCACACCTTGAAAATGTTTTCTATCAGCTGCAGAGCATTTTATTCTCTCTATCAGCCCATGGAAAGTGCAGCAGGAGGGCTCAGCACTCACTCTGCCCGACCAAGCCTCCAGTGCATGGTGCAAGGTGCAAACACAAAGCCAGTCGACTCCTTGGCATTGAGAGCTGCCCCTTCCTCGCTGGGCTGTCCTGCTGCTACTAATCAGTCACCCAGTAAAGAGAAGAGGAGCTGGCCTACGTGCTCAGAGCCTGGTGCACACGTAATGAGCTCAGCTGAGGGACACGAAGGTTAAACACGAGAGCGGATATGAACTTTGGACCATCATCAAAGATACACTTGGTGACAGAGGGAGTGTTTAGACAGGAGATAAACAGGACTGTGAGGAAGGTCAGAGAGGGGTGTCCTAAAGTGACTGCTCACATAGAGCCCCTGGCTTGAAGGAGAGGGACAACACCACAGGGGCTTCAGTGCTTTGCCTCTGGAGCAACACACTCTGTATTCCAGAGCTGCTTTTCCCACTGCACCTACCCCAAGAGCAGGCAGCATTTACACTGCAAGACTTGCACGACTGTCCTACTCCTGCACATTCTTTACTGCTGCCGAGTACACCTTTGTTTTGTCACCTTGTTATAGCTTTCCTCTTGCTGCTTCTGCTGGGCATGTGGTGAGTCTGGTCTCAAACTAACAAGAGCTGAGTGATGTGCAATATCAAAACTGCTGTTAATGACGAGCTAGGGCAGCAGCCCTCAGACTCTGTAGGCAGGGCAACAGCTTGGAGGGCTGGTCCAGCTTTTGAGGAGCTGGACAAGAGTCAAAATGTCCAAAATTTGAATGAAAAACTAGGATGGCATGTGTGAAATTTGTGCTTTCCTTCTAAGTTCAAATTTGTTTCCTTCTTTTTTTTTTAAAGTAAAACTAATGACAGAAAAAGAGAGAGAATTAGAAAAAACATCACTTTTACTTACACTGCATTGAAACAAATATTACCTTGCACAAAGAAACTCTCGGGCACAGTAATGGGACTGCAGAAGGTTCTTAACTTTTAATCCTCTCTCTCTAGGCACAAACAGGAAAATGGTGTGAACAACACATGCATGAACTCTCCCCAGTCATTTCAGTAATGGGACTCAAACAAAGAAAGCCTGTCCTGAATTGCTGAGGAATAGGAAAGAGGACAAGTGTTTCAATCTGATATATTTCAAGGACTTTGCCAGGCTGAAAGCCCTTCCTCTAACAGAGGTCTGGCACAATGTCTTTATCTGGTCCTTTTTCTGCCCAGAGGAAAGAGTGGCAGGCCCATTGCTTCCTATGAGGATATGTCACCCTGGTTAATCTACATCATCCCTCATTATATCCGCACACACAACAAGGGTTTACGTGATGCTCTACGTGTCCTTCTCCTCTAACATCAACTCTGAAGGCTTCTACCAGCACCAGCCACACCCTGGACCAATGCCACCACCAGAGCTCTGTGAGAAAAGGGAGCCTTGGCTTGCAGCAGCTCCCACTTCAGTCACAATCTAAATAGCGGCTAAAATAAACAGGTTATGGCTTCTATTGTCACTGCATTGTCCTGTCCTGACTCAGTTCTTAGCCTGGGAGACTTGCACTGAGTCACACAGTTTGCCTGGAGTGAGGGATTTGTGCTAGGAGGAAAGGTTTCACCACCACCACCACAGCTTGGGGGTATGCAAGAGAAAGAAAGTCCAGGGTAGAGATGAAAGAATTGTTTTGGTTTGTGTGGATTTTTGGATGAGTTTGGCCCTACAGCGAAGGTACAAAATCTAGGGACCTTACAGAGACCCAATCAAAGAAGTCTCAACAGAGCAAGCTGGCCAGCCTTATCCAGAACTGAAATGGATCAGTAGGGAAATAATGTCAGCTTGTGTGGTCCTTGGTCTCCTGGTTACCTCTCCTGGGTGAGAATGTGTTGAAAGATGAGAGCCCCCAGCCAGAAAATCCTCTGGCAGCTCCCTGGCTAAGCATACAGAGTTTTATCTTCCTCTCCAGAGGCCCCATTTCAGCTTTGCAGAGCAAAATCTGCTCTGGCCTGTTCAGATAAAAGCTCTCCCAGCCAGCTAACCATACCATCTCCTAAAACAAGGGCCTTTATTTGCCCTGGAGGAACTGAATGCACACTGAATTTTCCCTTCTATCCTTACGGATTGAACCATGCAACCTTGCATTTCCAACATAAGAATTACCTGTAAAATACCCAGACGTGAAAGCACAGGAAAAAAAGGCTGCTCCCATTTCCCTGCTAGCTAAGCTGCCTGGACAGAAAAGCAGATTTCAGCCTGCGCTGGAAAAACAGAGCTCTGATAAGGAAAACCATCCCAAGCAGCATTTTAAAACACAAAAACAGGCACTGGGGGTATTGATTTCTTAATTATTGACTGTTCTTGTCCACTCTGTACAGAATTTCCATTGCAGGATGCTTTCCTGAAGGCCCAAGGGACTGCTGAGCTGCAGTGCTTGTGTCACTGGTAGCCAGCAGTGAACAGCAATTCACACCTATGAGTCTCAGAGGGGTTCAACAGCATTTTAACTGAAGGATGCTACAAGCTCACATCTCAGTTACACCAAGTGGAAAAGCAGATCTGAATTTCAGCTCTGACACCACTCTCTACGGAGATTTCCCTACCACTGCTATGTTAAAACTGCTACAGCTGGCTACCACCCTGACACACTTTAGGAAAAAGATTTGGAATCAGGAAAAAAAATAAAACCTACAATAACACTACCTTTCTAGGCCATGGCTGAAGTCCTTTATGGCAGGCAGACCAGCAGTTCACTAGATGTTGTTACCTCTTTTATTTGCAGGGCATTTCACATGGAGATACAATAATGGATCTGAACCAAAGGGATACATAGTCACTCACCACTATGAACAGAGCAGTTTAACCTGGTCACCTCATACCCTGCTCCATAAGGTATTCCTGTACTTTAGCTGCTTGTCAATCATTTGTTGTGCTTGACTAAATATTCCTGATTAATATTTTCGGCCTTCCGCCATCTTACTGAATTCAGGTTTTAAATGTCTTTGTCATTAAGACTGGTTTGGAAGCACATCTCTGTTGACTGAGGAATCCTGTTCACTCTCACCAGAAAGCTGTGCAGGAAAATTGCACCTCTGCCCTCAGCTTCCCAAATTGTCTCCTCTCCACTTGGTCTTACACTTTAGGATCCTGCACACTGCTAGATCATCAGCAGCTCTCAAGTTATGGAATGACTGGCTGCCCTTTACAGCCAAAGAAAAACTGTGTCTTTCCCAGGCTGTGCCTGGATGAGATGCTGTATTTTGTACAGTGCAGCTGTTCCATTGTGCAGTTTAGACAAAATTCCCATGAATCTAAAAAATATGAAAACATTTTGCTGGGTCGCCTACAGCAACTTCCCTTGTGTGCCAGTAATAGGAATGGCAGCAACATGTTAATCAAACAATCCTGATGAGTTTCATAAATGGGATGAGCTCTGCCTTGCAATTCTTTAGTTCCTGTAAATGGTGAATGACCCAGTTATAGGTTGATGATGATTTTTTTTCACTGCAGTAATTAATTCTCTGAATTCTTAAAGACTACTGCATTGTTTTTAAGATTAAACGTCCCACTTCTCTACTTGATCCTTTAAATGTCAGGCCAGAGGAGTTACAATCAAACAATGGTACTCCCCTTGAATGTATTGCTTGGCACCTTGAAGACATTCCTTTTTATAAGGTGGAAAAGGCAGGCTGTCATTTTCAGATCTTAAAAATGCTCAAATGATCACATTATCAGTAGAGTTGCACCAGGACTGTTCTCTTGAAAAAAAATTTCCTTTGCTCAAGCCACTCCAAACTGTGTGAAATAAAGATCAAGTACATTTTGAACTGTAATGTTCAAAGTACTCAATACTTTCTTTGGCAAGACCTGATACACAGAGGAAAGAAAGAGAAATGACAGGTGAAAGTGACCTTTTCAGGGAGAAGGTGTAGGCAAACCCATCATCCCCAGCTCCTATTACCTGCTGCAGCCTGATTTCCCCTGGATCTCTTTAATTACAGAGAGGGCTGCTCCCCTCTGTAGCTGCTTTGTCTGATTCTAGCAGAATGAACTGTGACAAAACAGGATTCAGGAGGAACTGGCATTATCAAGAACCTCAACCTACAGGAGCATGCAATCATGGAATGGTTTGGGTTGGAAGGGATCTTACAGACCATCTTGCTCCCACCCCCTGCCTTGGGCAGGGATGCCACCCACCAGACCAGGCTCCTCAAGGCCCCATCCAGCCTGGCCTTGAACACTTCCAGGGATGGGACATCCACAACCTCTCTGGGTAACAGAGAGGACAGGTTTTGCCTTGAATATTTTCACCTAAAGCTCTGAACAAGGCCAAGCACTTCATTGACCCAGCCCTGCTTCCTGTTTTATGCAGGACATGGAAAAGCTTTTGCCTCTTAGGACAAAAGTTGAAGGTAAAGATTCCTTCTCCAACACCACTGTCCTTTGCCTGGCTTTGCTGTTAGAGACTCTCAGCTCTGCAAATCTGGCTGGATCTCCCATCATGGCAGCAGCACTGCTGAGCTCCAGTCATGGCCCTTTCTAAAATGGAAGTCACCATAATGCCATTAATCACCACAGTCAAACATGAATAAGCATTTCTGAAATTCTCGGCATTGGCCAACCTCGGTGCTTCCCCCAGGGATGCTCAAACAGCCACTGATATAGCACAGGAACCAACTTTGAGAGCAGGATGAATTCTGGTGAAGCAAGGGTAGACCAAAGCTGCAACTGGCTTCTTTTTCCTTCTGTCCCACAGCAGACAACAGAAATTTATTCCTTCTCTAGGACTTACGCTCATAGCCTCTTCATCATAGCATGGTGCACTATTATGTAGAGATGATGGAATGCAAGCACAGGCAGTGAGCAAACAGCAATTTGGAGATAAGTCAGGCAGCTAAACAGGCCCTTGTAAGGCCAGTGCCACTGAACCCAGGACTTGGATGCCCAATTAGCCCATGGGCAGGGAGTTGGCCCAGAGCCTGTGAAGGAGGGACATAGGTATTTCCTTGGTGCACAGAGGCAGCTCTGATCTTCTCAACGCATCTGACACCCTCGTAGGGATCCATTCAGGCTGACAAAGTGGTGATTTCAGCAGCAGCACTAACGAAGCTTGATTTACCACTCTCATTTGGAGACCATGTTTCTACACTGTCAACACCACTGCTTGAGTTCCTCCCTTCTTGCCATGAGCATCTTTCACTTTTCTTTCCAACAAGAACACACAGCTTTTCCCCATCTCCTGTCACCCAGCCCTGGGTAACCTCAGCTTTCTACACATCCCCAGCCCTTTCCCCGAGCAGGTGGTGGCATGTGCCAAGGCTCGTGCAGAGCCACTGCCCTGCTGCCAGGGGAGCTACTGTGGCCACAGAATTTGATGCTGACTTCTGTTACTTCCAATGGGCATGTGCTGAAAGCAAGGAAAAGAAGGGACAGATAGCACAGGAAACATAAGGTAGGACCACCATAGCATTACCTTCAATCTCCTTTTTGCTGCCTAGCAATAAGCTAAAGTTTTCTGCTGGTCTCAGAAATAACCCCATGACCAAGGGTCCCTGGGTCTGAGTGCAGCAGCAGTGGCAGAGGTGCTTGCAGTGTCTCCATCCCTGCCCCGGGATCCCACCCAGCTGTCCAGGTCAGTGATGTCCTGTCACACAACCAGCCCTTTCCACAGAGAAGTCACAGCTTGATTCATAGGCTTTTGCAAAGGCCAGTTCAGCTGGGGCTCATTCATACCTTTTTCTCAGGTACAGGAACTAACACTTCACTCCTTCCACAGTCCTGTGGCCATGAGGGACCATGGCCTTTCCTTGGGAGCACAAATCAGACTCCCTGCCTCAGTCCCATGCCTTGGACCCACCAGGGCTGCCCAAGAGACAGCAGAGACTCAAGTAACCTCAATTCAAGCCACCAGCGCCCATGGAGAGTCTCACATGTGGGAGTGGGCACACACAGGATGTGGCTACCAGACCCTTCCAGTGGCCCCACAGCAGCATGAAAACCCAAACAACCATAGACCCTAAACCTGCCACACCGCTCGCTTTTTCTCTCCTCTCCTCCTGATGTCAATTCCTGGTGCAGTCCCAGAAATAACATGGGCAAATTCTTGGCTTGCTATTTTTGGCAGCTCCTCCCACCAAGGAAAGAGGGAGATTACACTGTGGGCTATTCAGGCAAGCTGGCACACCAGCCACAAACACACTTTCTAGTCCTTACTGCTCTAATGATAAATCCTGGCCACGCTGAACACTCTGTTTTGGCTTCAGAGCGCATTTGGAAGGGCCAGTGTTGTGCCAGACAAGCCACCTACACGTTTAGAAGGTGCTATTTGTCTATTAAGTCTATTTAGTGAGTAGAAATAGAGCTGTGTGGTGGGCATGGTGACCCAGGGAGGCTGGTGAGGGATGAGAGGCTCCCTGGCACATCAAACACACCCGCCTGGCACCACCCCCTGGGCTGCAAAGATAAGTAGCTGGGTGATCACCTTTTAATCTGTGCCTAATTAGCAAGAAGCAGATGTCAACCAGCAGCCAGGCCAAAGCAAATGAGGCCATTTAGGACACCAAACCAAAAGACACCTCCTGTGTCTGACCCAGTGTGTCCTAAGGATGGAAGGTTGGAAAAAACAAGGTGCAGGTTCCTGCCACAGAGCTGCACGACTGCCTTCACACCTGAGAGCGCAGGTTTGTGTTGAGAGAGGTGGCGGATGAAACAACATTCTGTTACTCTGGGTTTACACGGCATTTACTGCACCATGGCACTTCTAGGAATTTGTCTTCAGTGATAACAATAATATCCTTGGATTTTTCTTTTTTTCCCCACTAAACACACACAGCTCAAAGCAGTACAAGACTGGGGAACACACCGAACAAGGCCGGTTTAAAGAAAATCAGCAGATTGTTTTTAAATGCATAAATCCTTCAATGGCCAAAATCCTGAAACAGTCCCAAGTGGAAGATGATTTTTATGAAAAATACACAGGATCTTTCATGCTTACACATAATAGATGGGTTGCACCCAAACAAATCCTACCAGACATAAAGATGAAATGTTGAATCATCCCCTTTAGGGCCTTGAACCTACAATTTGGTCCCAGAAGGTCTACCTCTTTTCCAGCTGATGCTTTGTTTAAACACAAAGGTAGGTTGCAACCAGGCCATTTTAGATTCTACTCCTGTTCTATATTTTTACAAATTCCTGCACTGTTCAGACCTAGGAATTTAATTTGCCGAACCACAAAATTTTAAGCCAGACATAATATGTGGAACTAGTAATAGGCAAGGATGTCCCCAAAGAGGAAGCTGGCCAACTTGTGGCTTTGATTCAGAGCCACATCTCATTGTATTTGGCATTAGAACCAGGATTAACTGCTTAGCACCTCAAATCCTTGAGCATGAAAATGAATTCATAACTCTGGATTCACAAGCCCTAAAAGCACTAAAAAATGCAATTTGAGATGCAAGAGCATCATATCTATGACATGCTAGGTTCTGCTGTGGAGCCAAGTTGTCACCCTGGCATAACAGATTACAGTCAAAAACCCTTCATGTTACATAAAGAGCAAGCAGATGTTGTATGTCCTAGTCCAAAACCTGCTTCCTAGTCCTGTCTTACTGATGTCACACTTTCAGCCACGTAGCCAACTGTGTGGTGGGTGAAAGACCAATTTTTGGCGACCAGCAAAATCCACAAAAGATGTGCACGGTTGGAATGCCAGGTATGTCATTATTCATAAAACAACTGCTGAGGGGCTTCAGAGGACAGGGCAGGAAGGGAGGAGAATCTGCAGCAGGTGGTGGCATCTGGCTCATGGGATATTGAAGTGGAAAAACTTCACTTTCTGACAAAAAAAAAAAAAAAAAATCAAAGTCTATCTTGATGCCTTGACTAGCAGCTACACCGGATCGCCAAAACCTAAGGCCATGCCACGACTAAAACAAAGACATAAGAAAAACTATCCTAATGTCTAGAAATATTTTAAGAGTAGTTCTCTTGCAATAGATTTAATTTGGGCCTACCAGTCTCTAGACAAGCTAGACCCAGCCTAACAGTGCCCAGTTTTCTCCAGGGGGCAGTCAGTGCATAAACCCCATGGTGTCAGGGAGCAGCGGAAGATTCTGCCAGACCAGATGGAGTTGTCCAAAAAGCTTCTGACTTGACAGTGTTAGCACAAACAAAGCCCAGATGTTTGTAACTATTCATGGGCCAGAAACTCACAGCACAGCCCTCCCAGATAGATCTTCAAATATATAAATGCTCAGCCATCACAGTACTTTTGAATATGCTGGATCACAACAACTGGCTGGACTGCCAGCAAGTAATTCCCATCACTTTGTAAAGCACATTAGGCTGCCCAAACAGGACTACTGCTCTGTGCTACAGCAGTTTTAATCCTATTGAATATCACACATGACTCCTGTTAAGACAGGCTGCAAGGACTTCCATTTTCCTCCTCGTCTGCAAATGCCCATAATGTTCTTGAATTTTTTGAGCTGCAACTTTTCACACTGCTTTCTCCGCCAGCATTGGCTTTCATTATTTCTTTCAAATATAAACTTGGAGCAAAACCTCTTCAGATGTTTCAAGTTACAAACGGGTAGAAAAAATATAATTTTCTACATTAAAAAGAAAGTTTTGTGTGTAATGCAAGGGAGACACACAGAAGGAAAGAAGCAGGGAATAACTCAAAAATGGCAATACTTTGAAACCTGAAACTTGGCATGGGGACAGTTCCTGACAGAGTGCATACTCTGCTAAATTTAGAAAAAATTGTGGTTGTAAAATAAAGCAACGAGCACTTGAGTACACCCTGGTGCACAGACAGCAGAGGATACCGTTTGGATTTAGCCATTAACCCTGAGGACCATTCTCTGCATCACAAATGGCAGCCACAAAAAAAAGGACCCTCCAGGTCTCAAACAAGAACATCACAGAGTTAAAAAAAAATAAAAGAAAATAATATAAAATAACATGCCAATGACCTATCATTCCAGCGCATACTAAGATACTTGAGCAATTTGGAGTGGACTAAACCAGAGAGCAAAGCCACTGAGCCATTAATTGCTTATTTATGGCTCCTGAATGAAGAAGCTAGAGCCTCTTTGTCTTGAGGGATGAAAACTGAATCCAGTCCCACCACTGTGACCCACCATTCCACAGCCATATTCCTGCTGCATTTAAATGTTACCTATTTCATTCAGTCACAAGGGGATGCAAGGGGAGAGACAGTGTCAAGGTGGGCAGAGCACAGGTGGCTGCCTGGGAAGCCCCTCCCATGGCAGGGATAACATCCCCTGGATTAAACAGAGCGTCACCAGGTGTGAGTCCCAGCACACCGAAGCCAGGTTAATCCCAGAAGCAGGAGCAGCAATTAGACACCTTCCTTTGCATCAGGCCAGAGCTGGGATAATTTTCCAGCTCGAGTAACAGGTACTGGAGAGAACCCCTGAACACAGAATGGGTCGATCACACCTGGAAATGATCGAAGGGTTCAGGCATTGTCCCCAGTGCCTGCTTGTCACCCTGCATGAGAGAAACAGACTGTTCAACCAAGGCCAGGCTGAACCCACACTCGGGGCTGGGAGAGGGTCAGCAAACCTGTCAAGGACTGCAGTGACAAGGACAGATGTTCCTCCTCTGGCTGGGCAAGGGATGGCTGATGAATTTTTTTAACTGGAAGAATAATCTGTCGCTTCAGGCTGGGAGATAGGCAGTCTGGACAGACAGGTAAGGATATTCCTCTGTACATATGTATCCACCTGCAATTTGTGGGTGTCTGCACAGCACAGCAATGTGCAGATGTATTAATCCAGAGCCAAGAGAGGTTCTGGTGGGAGCAGCCAGCCTGTGCAACAAGAGCAGAGCTTGTCCTAACACACTGGTGGTGAAAGCTGTGTCCACACTTGGGACTGATCTCTCAGTCTGCACAGAGGCTCTCAGCTCCAGTGACTGTCCAGCAGCTCACAGCTCCCCCAGCACATCAGCCTGGTATTTGCACAAGGTGCTGCTTCCAGGCAGTGCTCTTCATTCCAGCATCCCACAGCACCAAGGAAAGCAGGTAGGAGGGGAAAAAAAAAATAAAAAGAAAAAAAAAGTGGATTTATCCCTATTTTAGGTAAGATAAGATGCATAGCAGCTCTGAGGTTCCAGCTGAACACTGCTTATAGCTACTGGTACCTGTGATCCAGCCTCAAATTGTCCCAAACTGCAGGGGAGCCTTGCAAGCAAGAATATTCCCATCAAATTAGAAAGGCAGAAGCCCCATTTAATTTTTTTTATATTCAAAATTTGCACACTGTGTTTGAAAGCTTGGATCAGCAAGTAGCAGCACGTCACAGGGCTCTGACAGCCCCCCCCTCAAATTTAACATAGGAGACTTCATTGGAGGAGCAAGCCTGTCTGGAAAGAGCCTCCCAGCCCCTGTCCTTTCCAACATTACTGACATTTCCAACAAAAGGTTCAATTTGTGCCATTTGGGAGAAGAGCTCTCTATTTGCCCACCTTTAAAAGCTGGACTAGAGCAATAAAAGCCATTTCACTCAGGAAATTCTGTCTGCACACACAGAGGCAAACAGGAGCTGGAGCCCAGCATGCCCCTGCTAACACCACATTTCCTTCCTCACACACATATGCAAAAAGGTGGGATAATTTTGAGCATCCTCTGTTCAGAGAGGCCTTTCATTTTGGCTGTCCATTTTCACTTTTTTGGGTCAAAGCAAACAACATCACATGGTACCTCAAGGTAGTTTCTTTCGGCTTTTTACATTTGGAAAACACTAAGTGCATTATTACAAGTATTGTCCAAACAGGTACTGACATCACTTCATATTAATTCCATCATCCTCTGTGCTGTAACCATGGAAAACAAAACCTTCGGCACTGGGGAATGACCTGAACTTCAATCTGAAGCAAACCTCTGCACAAAATTTGGGGGGGGGGTGGGGGGAATGCAAATTATTTTAGCATTTGTCATTTTTCAGCACTCTTTTTTTCCTGTTCTGAGGAAAGGCAAGAATAGAAAACACATAAACCCCAAGAGAATTACTATAAAGTGTTTTGAAGACAGCTTATTTGGAAGGGAAGTCAGGGACAGAACATAAAAGATGTTCTGGTCTAATGAGATTTCCAGTCCAATTTTGCCAAATATAGGACATTTGCGTATTGGGAATTTTGCAGGCATCCAAATTGTGATTAATTTAATACAAAACTTGTGCAATGAAATATGAGCTACAGCTTGAATAAACTGAGCTTACACAGCATTTGACCAGGCCTTAAGTGCAAGAAGAGGAGGTTTTGGTGAATGTTTTGGCACATCAAAGAAACTGAGTAAAATGACTTGGCACAGGGTGCATTGTCTAACCACAGAAACACCTGCAGAAAAATTTGTCTGGCATCAGGATGCTGGCAGGATCAAAGAAAAGGCTTATATACTGGTGTGGATAGTGAGGTGACACACTTGGGAACAAATGGCTTTAGAATCCTGGTCCTCAGGAGCTGAACCTGGGAGATGCCAGCAGGAAAATGTCACTTTTGAAGACAGCACGGACAGCATCTCCCAGTCCATGCACTGTAGAGAAAATGGCCCTTTCAGAGCTAGGAGGTGAAAGAGAACAAAAGGAACTTTGCTGTGGTGAAGAAAAGTGGAAAATAAAACACTTTTGCTGACAGCTTCAATTCTACATCAAGGATTCACTGAGCGTCACTCCTGACTCTGAGCTGCCCAGGGCAGGAGTGGCCCTTGTCCTACATGTGGTGTAGGATTATCTCAGCAGCACCATAAATACATTAAAATGCATTACAATACATTTGAAATTAATGTGTACCCAAAACAAGCTCAAGCCCAGTTGCCTTTTCAATAGGAAACTGTGTCACTGGGTGATTTTGCAGGTGATTCCTTCGTTCTTCTAAATTCAAGAAAGCCACCAGCAAGCCTGAAACAGCCAATGCATCCTTGAAGCAAGGATGAATTCAGGACTGACCCAGGGAACTGGGACCACACAATACCTCTCTTCTCCCAAGGAGGACAAAACATGCATGGCTGTGCTCCAGCTTTAAGGAAAATTATGTAACTGAGATAATACCAGAGACACAAGAGCAGCCTGGATTCACACCATTGTAGCCAACGTGGATTTTCATCAGGGGATCATTATCTCAAACTCACACCCTATTTATTAGTCTCTGCACTCCCACAGGAGCTGTTCTGTGGGTGAAGCAGAAGAACTCACAGCAGGTCTCTTGCTCTCTGCTTCCCATCAGCAGAATCCTTTAAAAGACAAAAATCAGGCAACAACTGGTGACGTACATAGGAGCATTTCTTCCAGGAGAGTTGCATGAGGCAGGGACGTGGAGAGGTGTGATCTTTCACTGATGGAGTTGTGCTGTGTGGATATGGACACAGCCATACAATACCACCTCCCTTTCCTTTTTTTAAAAGTAAAAATAGCTTGTGTTGTGCTTTATGTCTGTGTCTGCACAAAAGTAATTTTTTTTTCTTTATCTTCTGGCAGTACAAAGCACATCTATGTCCAGATGAGGCAGCATTTGGTGGGTGTAACAGCCTTTGGTGTCCTATTTTGGGCAGGTGCTCATAGTATAGCCAAGACCTCACATTTTCTGGAACAGATGAACACAGCTCAGGATTATCCCTTGACACATCTCAAAACAGCTTAGTGGGAAGACATGAGGAAGGGGTGTGAAAACAGTGAAGACTTTCAGAGGTCTGCTCACATGCATGAAATGAAAAGCAACTGTACTTTCAGACAGTGTTAGTCTGAAGAAAAAGAGAGTAATAGGTCTTAGTGGGGGGTTGGTAGATGGAGGGAGACACTGCAGATGAAGAGAGAAATAAACACAGCTGAAATAAATCCTGATTTCTGATTAAGGGAATATATTCATGGAATATGGCATGTGGTATTAGCCCAGCTGAACACACAGCAGCAGCAGGCACTGCGACCCACAACCACAAAGTGAGCAAAAGCTGGTGGTAGCAACAGTCCATAAAAAGGACATGAATAATTAGAGTTCTAAAACAAGCAGGTTTTAGCTGCTGTTTCTTTTCCTCTACTGAACAGTCAAGGAAGGTGGCTCAAAATTTTTCAGGGCAAGTTTGTCCTGGTAAATCTCAGAACAAGGAAGAAGATTTGAAAAGATTCAGAGCCTACAGTGTTGACCATAAACTTCTCTGTTGATTAAATGTGAGCTGAGCCATGAACTCTGCAAGTCCTGGAAGATGAGTCTGCTGCATCCTCAAAACAGCTTTTTTTGACAGGAACTTTTTTGCTGACACCTTGAATTAAGATGCTCTCTGCAATTCTCACATTCTGTCCCACAACAGGGCAGTTCCCCTGGACCACTGAACCACAGCATTTCTCTAACTGTGTTGCCCCTTCTGCTTCTCACAAAAAGGGGAAAATATACAGAATTATCTGCAGGTAGGGACTGAAAGGGAATTACTTTCTTAATGATTCAAAGCAACTTAAATATCCCTCCATTTGCTGCTGCTACATGAGTGGTTGATTTGAAGTGTAGGGAGTATAGTAGCTCTTCAATACAAAGGACACACTTGGACATTTGACTCTGCATCATCTCCCTGCCACAGACAGCCTTGCCTTCTACAGCTCAATGGAAATACAACACAGCAAACAAGTCAGAAAACAACACATAAAGAAAGCAGCCAAGATTATTATTGTAGAGTTTCTACTTGGTATTTTAATGCAAAAACCCTGGAAGCATCTGACTGATCACAGACTCTCACAAAGGAAAATATTCTTGCTCTCATAACCCTGTTTCAGGTACAGAGACACCCAGGAAAAATAAATGCAGTGCTCAGTGTCTGAATCTTCATCATCCACCTTCAAGCTTCCATGCTGCTCTAGAAGACAGGGTCACTGCTCCTGCTGGTGGCCATTTCATACTGAAATCCCCACAATCCCCCCCCTCCAGCATTAAGACATCCATCAAAAGGAAAGTTACTTCAGCTCTGACAGGCAGTCACGGGCAGAGGAGGATTGTTACATAAAGCATCAGTGGGAGTAAACAGGAATATTACTTACAGGAACAGTAATGTTTCCCTCTTGGGTGACACTGAACCACACAGGCTCTGGGACTCCTCCAGGTGATTAAATACCTAGATCTGCTTTCTGGCAGCTACTCAAGGCTTCAAATCACACACCTGCCTTTTCCTTTGTGTGCACTTCTGCTGGTGGTGTCTCCTTCCATGTAATTTGCACTTCGCACAATGTCTCTTCTGTCAATAGCCAAGGGATGGAGCAGGAGACACACCTTGGCTTCTAACATCTGGATTACAACATCTGGATGAAGATTTCTCCAGTCTAGCACATTGTCCTACTGCATTGTCACAGAACCATCAGTGCTATGTGTATTCTACTGGTCCAGAAGCACTTTGTACCCATTTGTCATTTTTCTAACAAAACTGTGCAAGCATAAATGACCATTAGCACCCAATTCTGACAATTTGAGATGAGAGACACCCCCAGCAGTCAGCACTAACTCACAGATTGATGGTTGTGGCACAGAGTAGACACAGAAGAAACTTCTGCCCTTTGACTGAGTAAATTTTCAATCTTCCTCATCACTCAGAGTATGACCTCTCCTAACAGCACCACATGAAGGAACCCCATCCCCACATTGCCTGGCTGCCCAATGATCCCACAAACTATGCTCCTGCATCCATCATTCAAACTCCAGCTAGAAAGGGACAGCACACAGTCACAAACAGCATCTTGAATGGACATTGCCTCAGACAATCCTCCCAGATAAAAACTGAGCCCCAAAGGAAATAAACCTCTGGCAGTTTTCCTAAACAACACCAGTTACCTTCCCTTACAAAGTGTTGTACTCTGCCTGGGCACAGGAGCAGTGCAAAGAGAATTGAATGCTACTGCCATGGCCCAGACAGACTGCATCCTCTTAGGAGATATTGTGTTGCTTTTCTTTCTCCTGTTTTGTCCCATGTATCATGGGTGACTAACACCAAACCAAATCACTGCTGGAACTGCCAAAATTGGCCTTTTTTACAGGACTACAGCTCCCTTCCAAACCCCAGTGCATGGGATACAGCTGGGATGGAGTTAATTTTCATTCCAACAGCCCATATGGTGCTGGGTTTTTGATCTGTGACTTCATCAGTGTTGATAACACAACTGAGTTCTGGCTCCTGCAGAGCATAAAGACCTTCCCTGCTTCTCACTCTGCCACCCAGGGAGTGGAGGGGAGATGTGAGGGGATGCAGGTGGGACCAAAAGGAGGGTCAATCTTTGAGGTAGTTGCTGCTCAGAGACTGTCTGGGTATCAGTCACAGATGGTGGTGGATGGCCATCTCTGCAGCACTTACTCCCCTTCTGCCTTTGTGCTCCTTCAGTTATAAAAGTGTCTTTATCTTCACCCAGGAGGTGTTATGACTTTTGTTCTTACAGTGTTCTCCCAGCTTTCCCTAGGGGAAGGATTGAGCAAGCTGCTGGATGGGGTTGACCCGACATACCTTAAACCCCTCAAAAGTACATTTTCAGGCTAATCTTTACTGGACTGAACATTTTTCCTTTTTTTTCCCCCCAATCACATCCTGTATCAATCAAAACCTCCCTTTAGCTGTCTTAATGTCCTGCATTATGATTTTTTCTTCAGATGTCATTTCACTTTAGACTTTAGGTCATGTTAAACAAACGCTAATTAAAGCCACCGAGGGACTTGGGATGCACTGTAGACATCACAATACTTCTCAGAAGCTTTCTGGGCCTCAACCCTTGAGCTTTAGAAGGTGAAGCCATGAACCTGGGGCAATGGCATTTAGGCAATATTTGAATTCCCGAATCCTTCCCTAGTAGAAGTGAAGTCTACCTGAGAGACTGAGGAAGCAGAAAGAGGAAAAAGCAATCTTGGTGTGTCAGTTTTGTGTGCAGCTCTCAGCCGTGCCCATCTCTGGATTTTGTTCTCAAGTGCTGAAACGTTTGAGGCTTCTCAGACAGGGAGAGCTGCACTTTTGGAGGCTATCCAAACCATCCATTAGGCTTCTCTTAGTGAATAAATTGTTCTGCTTGATTCGTGGGCATCGGTCTTGTCTCTGAAGGGAGTTAACCAAATGTAACCAGGACTAGAGCACAGTGCTGTGCAAACAACTGGGACCAATTTGATCAATACTGAAACAAACAGCAAGAATTTTATCCTATCTGACATAAAAGCTAATTGACTCTCTAAAAGAAGCTTGGTAGAGGCAGGGAGAAATTTCCACAGGTATGTGACCATACACATTCTTCCCTATCATTCTTTGCACCACTTCTTATCCTAATTTTCTCCATCAGCTTGTCAGAGCCACTGGGTGATAGGTGAGGAAAACCTGTGCAACATTCTCTGCACTCATCAGTGGCTGGCAAAATCTTAATGCCTGGACCAACTGCAAGAGTTTCTGCACTTCCTACAGAATCTTTGCATTGCAACTCCTCTGCTGCTTTCCTCTCTGCCAGCTCCGGGACAGCAGCACTTTACAGAGCTACATCCCAGCTCTGTGGCTCTGAGCTTAAAGGTGAAACCCACTTCGCCAGCTGGGGGGGAACCTGTCTCGTTGCAAAGAGATCATCACTGACAGCTCCAATGTCTGGAATTTAACTTTCACAGTCATTCTCCCTCACTGGAGGTACTGAATTGCACCAAGCTCCTGAGCAAGGTCCCCATCAGACTCTCCTGCTTTCTCCTGTCTTGGCTTTGCACAAAACTCCTTCGTGCCTTGTGGAACACCATTTGAGACTGTTGACACTTCACCTTGTCTGAAGAGCCCATGACTCAGGATAGCAGTGCTCCATTAGGAGTTCTCAAAGGTTACAGTAAGAACCAACATGACCACAGCATCTGCAGAACAGCCATCAGATCTGTCTTTGCTTCTCCTGAGCCCCAACAGTCCAAGGTGCAACTGTGAGACCTCACAGGAGGAGCTACCCATGGAAGTGGAGCAGGAGAGATTTAGTCCCAGCACAAGAACCAGCCAGCCTTGCCAAAGTACTTATGAGCAGCTACTGAACCCTCAAATGGCATCCTCAAAAGCCAACTTCACTCAGGGAGAGGCAAATTCTGAGGGCTTCTATTAAGGTTGTTCAAGGTACACCCTTTTGCCTCCTGAGTAACCAAATCCATCTCTGCCCTATCATCTGCAGTGCAAACACTATCCAAATGCTTCCAGTGCTGACAAATATATTCTTCCATCATTGCTCAATTTCTGTTTGCCCAGTTTAACTCTGTGTATATTATAATAGCACTTAAAGCCAGAGTCAGCCTTCAAAAGCAGATGAATCTGAAATCAACAACAGAGGCATTTTCACTCTGAGGTCTGGATGAGAGCATAAAATAACTGAACTTTGTTCCTGTGGCTTATTACATCACCCAGCCCCTCTTTGACTGAAAATATTTCTATTCCTCATTCCAGCCCATCTGTTCTTCAGAAAACTCCTTCTCTCTATTTACTTGAAAAACAACTAACTGGAGGCAAAGGCACTCCCCCACCCCCAGAGAAAAGTATGTTTGTAATTAGGCAAAGAGCACTCCATGTTTATTCCTGCTGGTGCATGTGCATGCAGGCACATGTGTGTGTACATGCCTATTTTTAGCCACACTGTCAAAAATCAGCCTAATATTTCACAGCAAAGGAGGTCTTCTTGACCCGAAAAAACACATCATTACTTCTAATTAGGAAAAAGAAACAATTGTCAAAAATATCTCTCTGCAGGGAAGATGTGCTGAGAGATGATGGGACTTTTCCCTTCTGTTGTGTTTTCTTTAGCTTCAATTTGCTTTTATGTAAAAACTGAGCCCAGTGAAATCCATCAGCCAGCAGGAAAAGGAAGAAGGGATTTAGGACACCTTTCTGTGTGGGTTTTGTGTCTTCCTTTCAGATGAAAAAATGGACTTGCCTGACAGAGGGTCCCCCCAGGACAGCCTCCCCTGCCTGTGCTGTGTTCAAGCTGTTTCTGCTGCTGTACCTCTCTTGCCCTGAGGAAGACCAAGCTGAAGTGGTTACAAGCACTGGTGCAACCCACACCATCAGTATAAGAATTGTTTCCACTGAACAGCTGAGCACATCTGTAACAGAGGCATTCTCCTCCTTTTGCCATCTGTAATGGGAAAAGGACACATTCCCCTGTGTCTTATTCCTTCTTTATTATAATCACTTCTGGGGAAAAAAAACCACTAATTTACCACTTGCTGGGACAGTGCCTGCATCAGGTGGGTCTCCAGTGAGTTTGTGGCCTCAAGACAACTTTATACACACAACAGCAGGAGCAGGGGGAGACATTCCTTGCACCATCCCTGTAACACCACCTGCACACCTGCCAGGTCACTGGGACACAAACACTCCAAAGAAATCCTACATGAGTCAGGGCTGAGCTCCCTTCCAACAGTGACTGCAAAACCACAAGAAAAGGGGTGAAATCCCCTCCAACAACCTCACCACTGAATTCTCAGAAATGGTCAGTGAGGGGAAATGCATTTGTAGTGTTTGACAGATTGAAACCCCTCTGACAGGGCAGCAATTCCCTCCTCTAGCAGAGCAGGGAGGCTGAGCAGAGCTCCAGGATGTGCCTCCAAGGTGGTAGGGCCCAACAGGTTCAGGCATTCCTCAGGGACTGATTTATTTCTCCCAGCAAAGAGGAGAGGCTGTATAAATTTGAACAGTGGCCCTTGGTCAGGTTTGTCCATTCAGCCAAGCCAGATGAGAAATTCCACCATACAGGACATGACACACACTGAACAACAGCCCAAACTAGCAGGATTTCTACGTAGTGTTGGAGCACATATTTCATACTCACTGTGGCCTTGGTATCTCTGTTTAAACCCTTAACTTCTACCTAATTTGGTTTCTGATCCACTTAGGTCTGTACCTGGACCATGAATAGCTGTACTGCAAGGAACTCCACTGATGAAAGTCTACTTGGCTGTTCACTGTGTACCAAAAATTGCATTTTTCTAGATACAGGGTCTATTCATGTGCTTCTGCATTGTGATTCACGCTTGGTTACTTGAGATAGAGAAGTTTCAGTGCAACTACTGAAAAGATGATGGTATACAAGACTATTAACTATAAAAAGCTAACCAGCAAACAGCTGAAGACAGTTTTCTTCTACAAAACAACACCACCAAACAAACAAACAAGCAAAAAAATTAAAAAAAAACGGAGGGGAAAAAACCAAACAAACCAGAAAACAATCAATCCCACACCAGGCAACCTGCTTTAAGTCTGCACTCCTGTTGAGAACAAAATGGGTTCACCAGGTCTGGCTTTATCCACAGGAGTACTGAATGCAAGTTGTTTGCCTTTCTTCTCTTACCTCCTTCTGACATCATCAGAAGATTTGGTTATGCCTGAGGAGTGTATCAGGCAGACAGCAACATTCAGTCCATTTAGCTCAATAAAGCAAAGCAGCAGTGCTTGCTACAAATTGTATTTCAATACACAATGAAACAGATCTTGTGAAGTGTACTATTTCAGAGATCAGAGTTTAAAGACAGTATTTGCCTGCAGTCTGTAAGCATCACAGGTACAGACATCAGCATTGTTTTTATTTCATGGCAATTTACTGGTCTAAAACACAGGAAAAACAGGCCTTTAACTTCTTTAATCTCCTGATATATCCAGTTTTGAGATTATGAAAATTATTTGCTTATAGAAATTACTGTCCTTTCCTATTGCAGCCCATAGGAATACAACCCATAACTTTACCATGGGTAATGAGGTAATCAAGGAAGATTTTTTTCTGCAGACTCAACTTAGACATACACAATACACTTCTGAGTCCTTATCCTGAAGTCTCTAACCCCTTCCTCACCTGTGGTATCCAAGTAACAAAGTGATTTGTCCATTTTTTTTTTCTTGACTCACTGCACCCTGCTGGGATGTCATCCTGCTTCACACAATGACCCCTCCACGCTCCTGCACAGCCCCTCTGTGGATCAATCACATAGCCCACACCAGAGTGGGAGGGAATATTTTCTTCCTGCTTGTCTGCATCTTCATCTTTCTACGTGCCTTTGAATAGCATTACTAAACACTGACAGTTTTTCCAAGCTTAGACAGAACAGGTACAACGGATTTCCTGATGTCTTGGCACCCATCAGTCACAAGTCCACAAACTGATACATCTTCCAAAAAGCTCATGGGCAATGCTATTGTTTCTAAAAAGAAATTAACCTTAGGTAAGTGAAAATATGATTTACTGCTTGAGGCAGGACGCAAGCAGTAAATAAGTCTAGATTTAGGAATTATCATCCATAAGGCTCCATTCACTCACAGTGACAAGGGGCCTTTGCAGCACCTAGTCTGGGCACTCCCCATTAAATCTCTGCTATTTGTGTGCACCACCCAGCAGCTCTGGATGTGGATCACATCTACAGGAGGCTGAGAACTACCCAGGCACCATGGAAGGCCACCACAGTCACGTTATCCTGGTAGTGCTGGGAGATACAGCACTGTGTAGGAATTCCCACCAGCACCTCCTCCTCCCTTTGCCCTGCCCTCTGCTGCATCAGCAGCATTTGTGAGCCAGGCAGGCAGCTGGGTCTGGGCAAGGGGCTGCTGAGAGAGACCCTCAGTTCCTTGTTGCAAGGCTGAGTCCTTGGCATGCTGGTCACCAAGGCCACAGGGGAGCTTCAGGAACGTCCTGCCAGGCAAGGCTTTCCCTGCCACTGCTCCCTCCCACCGGCTGCTGTGGGCTCTTCCATCTTCCAGTTCAGGCTTGTTGATATCCAGTAGAAAACACAGCACTCAGATTTAAAACCTTCTCTGACCCCCTCTGGCGTTGGTCCCAGTCCCCACAGTCTTCTCAGCAGCATCAATCCCAAGCAGTCCCTACCATGAGCACGAATGTGGATCTGCAGAGGCTCCTTCCTACCCTTGTTTTCTGTCTTTCTGTGATTACTGAATTCCATCCAACCACACAAGCATTTTAATATTGCGCCACCAAATGTGGAGTAGATTTCTCATCCCAAGACAGCTCCTCAGACCGTGACAACTCACCAGTGCTGCACATCCCAAATACACCTTCAGCCAGGGCTGGTACAGCACACCTCAGGCTTGATGTTTAACCAGAGCCCAAGGGTTCTGCTGCTTCAGATCCCTCAGTTTGTGCAGTAATTATGTCAAGATAGACTAGCATCACCACCAGTCTTTTATTAAAAACTTTTCATGTCTTCTCTCAGTAGACTTCTCCAAGGTATCTCTGACTCCTTTCTCATGAGCTGCTTCGCAGAGCACTGACTCCTTCTCTCCTCTCTGCAAGTTTCCTTCTGCACAACTGGCTAAACCCAACCTGTCCCTTTCCCAGCCACCTAACCCTGTCTGTCCCTCACACAGCATCTTCTTACCTTGTCTGTCCCTTGCATGACCACACGTGCCTTCCTCCTCACAGCACAGCCAGCGGCCTCCATCCCAAACTGCAGCAGCCTCTGGAGCTCCAACTCCAACTTACTCTTGAGCAGCTGACCCACTCTTTTATAACCCCATCCTCACTGGGCAGGCGAGGCTGTTTCCACTCCCCAGCAATCAGTACAGCTGTAACTCATTGAGGAAAATTGCCTTCTGCACTAGCCCTACAAATCTATCTTCCCACAAGTTTGTCCAACACCTATGCTCTTTTAGCACCAGTTCCAGAAATATATTCTTAATAACACTCTTGCAAAACAGCCTCATGGGACCCAGTGTCCTAAGCAGCAGAGCCACCATCAATCCCATCAATCCCAATAGTGTGCAGCCCATGAAGATGAGCCATCTGCTGCTCAGCACTCCCAGCAGAGCTGACCCCTCACAAACTCCCCCCAGGACCTGCTGGTAGTGGAGGGTGGAGGGGAAAACTTAACTTTATGCTTGTGGGATTTAACATCACAGTAAAAAACCCCAAAGTTGAGTCCCCATCTGTTTTCCAGTATAAACACTGATTTTCTGTGGCAAAGGGGGATTTTAATATGGGACAGAGATACCCCTGTGAAACAGGAACTGTTTATGATTATCCAATATTGTGCCATATTAAAGACTATTACCACCAATAACACAAATAGATCAAGGTTGGTTGGGGTTGGCTTTGTGTCACTTTTCCCTCTTCCTCCTGGGGTCTTCAAAGCAAACTTAAACCTTGGGTGAGAAACCATTCAAACAATACGAAAATCATCACAAGCAAAAGTCCTCTGAGGCAGCAGTGGGGAAAAAGAGCTTTTACCAAACCACCACAAAATGGATAATGCAGGAGAGAAGCAGTGTCAGGGCAGCTGGCAGCATCCCTGCAAAAATGGGGATCTTGGATGCACAGGTAGAGTGAAATCTTCCCCTCAGTTACTAATGCTACAGCACTGGGGACAGCAATGGGGAAACTCAACCAAGGCTCAATTCCGACAGAATCAAAACCCATGAAAAGTAAAATTATTGATTTGAATTCACATTCTTTTCCTGATGTTGACAAGTTTTAACTAATAGGTTGATTCTGTCACCACCTTTGCACAGAGAGCTATGGAAAATGTCACAGTTTCACTCATGTTTCTGGCTGTTATTTGCAGTATCTGGTAATTCTTAATAATCCCTCAGAGCCATCCACTTGCTAATTGTAAAAACAGATTCACAATTAATGTGTAATAGAAAATAAGTGATTTTGAATAAATTTTAAAGTTGAAATGTAATCTCACAGGAAAAGGTTACAGAATTATCCAGAAGGAAAAACACCTTCTTGGGACAGATTTTCCAGGGAATTGCAGCCATGGGAGCACTGCTGGACTCAGGGGAAGAGTATTCTTCACAAACCTTGAGGAACAGGAAGGATGGCTGTGAGCAAAGGGTCCATCTTCCAAAAGGTTTTTTTTTTCAGGCTTCGTTACCATAGCAATGTGCCAGGCCATCTCTCCAGGTTAAGATTTTTATCCTTTCTCCTGGGAAACCATTCCTTGTATCAACAATGCTCAAAGCTATGTCTGCTTCTGGCAAGAATTCCCACAGCTTTCAGAGGAGCTACAACAACTCTCAGGTCTAAGAGCTACAGAGCTAAGCCCACCCTAAAACTGCTCCTAACTTCCTTTGCTGACTCTTAACCAAACTCCTTTTGGGCTGGAACTTCTCTTCCATCAAAGGCTCGTCCCTTAAAAGTACACTCAACTTTTCAGTGTTTCAGCAAGGGAAATTTAGCTGCTGTAGCTGCTCTTTCAATCCACCCTGCTCACACACTCAGCCTGGTATGGAGCCTCCTCCTACACATTTTTGGACACTTAGATGAAGCAAGCAGAAACCCCCAAGCCTACTGAGGTGGGAGCAGGTCTGGCACAGGATGTAGTCAAAGAAACCAGAGGATTAACAGCCATTAGGGAACCTCAGCCAGGCTTCAAACATAAAACCCAATACTTCCTGCGTGGCTGAGGAGCACATGCCTGAGGGACAGTGCCCCTTTATGTGCTCCCAGACACACTGTGTGTGCCTGGCTCTCCAGAGGCCAATGAGCTTCATTCAGCAGGGGCAAAAAATAGACAGAGATGAAATCAAATATCATGACATTTTCTGAATGTTTCTAGTCAAACAGAAAATTAAACAGGCTCAGTTTTATTGCCAGAATGTTAATTTATGCACGGCTTTGGGGGAGGCAGACTCAGGCACACACAGAAGGTCAGGTTTAATGCTGTTATTAGCTGTCCCTTCCTTCCTCCTAGAAATGCTCACAGAGCTACTTCCCAATCAAAGGAGGGTATTTAACATAAGGAAGATGTGGGTGAAGGGCTGGAGATTTATACAAAGGAGGAAAGCAAGGACAGTTCAAGTCACTCGGTGGCAGACAGGCTGGGTGGACACTACTTACCCCAAAATGATCTCTCCCTCTGCACATGAGAGACTTCTGCTGAAACAGGGTTGTGGATGCACTGTACTGAGGGAGGGTGAGTAGGTTTGATTATGATGCACTATCATATTATTCTGTGACCATGAAATATGGAGTGGGAGAGTTTATCCTCTTCAAATAACAAAGGCTGAATTAAGAAATAAAGAACCAATACTGAACCAAAGTTCTGATAAAACAACGTAAAGGAGTAGATATATTCCTTATCGTGGTCATTAAAGCACTGTAAGGGAGGGTAGGAAAGGTGGCTTGAGAATAGCAAAGCATTCCTATGTACAAGTGCTGTCCCAGGCTTCTCAAAATCAGGATTTGTGTCGTGGCTGTACATGGATGTGTATGTGGGTACCCCATACACTCTCTGGGCTGCAGGCTGAACCTCCTGTTTCAATGCAATGCAGAACACAGCTGGCAAAGTAGAACACTGGATGCTCTGACACAGATATCATACCCTCATGCATAGAGGAGATCTGGGCCAGGTGCAGAAAGGAGGGGAATTTGGAAAAAGTGCCAAATCATTCATCTCCAGAGGTGCCAAACACCAGTTGCAGCTGTGAAAATCGATCTCCAAACCCCCCAGCAATGTTAGAGGAAGAGGGAACCTCCTTCCTTGAAACCACACTGCACAGAGCCCGTGACCACAGTGTCACCAGCTCACCGTGGACAACAGCTGCTGTGCAGGTTTCCACGGAGCTGTGTTATTTCTGGGCTGATTCTGGATTATCTTTCCCAGATCTCTGGAACTGAAGGAGCTGGATAGGAAAAATGGGCTGACTGCAGATGAAATGTGAACCTGAAGCGCTTGCTGGAATGAGCACTCATTACATTCAAAGGCACACCAGAGAATTGAATGCTGTAATGATTTTTTACAAGTTTCAGTGAACAGATGCATTGTGAACCCCTCACAAAATCCCTCTTCTGAATTCATATTTAGCAGTCCTTGGAAGTGTCTTTTTCTTGGAAGATCAAACACCCTGACTCCTTCCAACTAATTAAATGGATTTCCGTGGGAATAAATTGCAGTTGTCACCTAATCAGATGGTGCATTTTAATATGATGTTGACTTTATAGTGCTGAAGTATGTGAATTCCACAGTGTTTTGGTTAGACCGTGTACCCTGCTTACAACTCAAGTCTAGTTTGTTAACAACAAAGTTAACAGCTCACTGGAAAAATTTATGCCACCAATTCAGGCCCCCATTTCAGGTTTCTTTTCTTCTTCCTTCATATTCATACTAGGGTCTTGCTGGCTTCCATTTTTTTTTTTGCAAGCACTGAGAACTTATCACATCACCAGCATTCCTTGTGTCTTCTTGGACACTGTTTGTGGTCATACCAAGAAGCTCAGTGTCCCTTAATTCTGACTCAAGCCTTCTCCAAAATTAGATGTAAATTCTGGGTAAAAGTTTTATCAATGTGCCAAACAGCTCATGTTTACAGAACAGCAGTGCCAGAAAAGAAGTCCAAATACAACGAGCAAAGACACAACAATGATTTCTGAAGTGATTCACTACGAAGGATTTAAGTTGTCCTGGTGTGTCTCAAGGCCATCAGCAGTGTCAGCCCTTTGTCACTACTGCAGGTGATAGAAAATACAACCCAAGTCAAACCAAGTGGAGAAATGGATGCACTTAGTGAAAGACTGTTCATTTACTTTTTAAAACCAGGAATGGACTGATTCGGAAATTCACATTTTTCAGTGATTTTAGTAGCAATGGGACCAAGTACAGAAGATAACCCTGGGACAGATGGCAGTGTGGTCTAAAACAAACTGAGCCTTTTGGGATGGTGAGCTTCTTGGGAGCAATATCCCATGTTCTTCCCTGGTGATACAACTGTGAAGCAACTCCATCTGGTAACTCCTATCCCTTACACCAGTGAAATACTTATGCCCCAGTATCCTGTGTGACCAAGCTCAGGAGCTTTTCAGGGTATCACAAACCCTGTTCCAGCTTCTCACTCATAGTCAGTGTCACAATATGAAAACATTACCAAAGTCTCGTGGTGCAAGCCATTAACACATTGAAGTCACTACAGGTGACACTCACACTTCTGCTCTAGGTACCAACTCTGCAGAGCATTACTCCCAGGGTAAGCAGGAAAACATTTGAGTAGGAACCAGGATTTCCAGGGCTTTTGTGAAGAGCCCTCCTTGTGCACATAAAAATACAGGCTAATTATATGAGCTTGGAAGTGAACATTGAGCAAAGGGGTTTGAGGGTACACCAAGGGATAGGAAACCCCACTAGAAGAACTCTGCTGAAATTGCAAAGGCCATGGAACAGGCCATGAAAAATACTAAAATGTTTGCATGACCAGAAGGTCAATCACACAAAGTACATACCTTCAGCAAACTTTTTAGAAGTGGATTTTTTGAAAGAGGAAGCAAATTGTCTCTCTCTTCTCCTTAAATGTCTTTTCCTCCAAACCAATATGAACACAGAATGACCAAATTTTCTAGCTCTCTGACAAAGAGTGTTGGTGGGTCAGCAGGGACACAAGCAGAACACTTAAGCCCCTCTGCTACAGAAAATCAGGCTAGAAAATTGTTCTCAAGTTGGACAAACTTGGTGTGGTTTGTCTGGGGTTTTTTTAGGTTAAGTGGGGTTAATGTTTGGATGAGAAGCACATTCCAGTGTGATTTCACCACTGAAATGCAGCCATCTCTGGGGTGGAGTCCTGCAGCTGCTGGTGGTGCACATGTATTTTGCTCAGTACATCCAAAGAACAACTGAGGATACATCACTCTTGGGGTAGGATGCTGACTTGAGCAATCTTGGTCTTGCTTTGTGTGCCAAGGAAAGTAAAGGACTTCTGCTTTCCCTGAGAACTGATATATTTTTCAGCTGTATTGATTGCAAGGGGGAAAGATACCTACCAGAAAGGCAGAAGGCTGATGGTGGCAGCACAGACGGACAGACATCTCTCTGCAGCAGCAACCTTCTTCCCACTCCTGGCCTTCACATGTACACCTCTTCCCCAAGGACCACGCAGCACCCCCTTGCTGGCTGCCAACCTGAGAGACCCTGAGCACAGGTCAGGAAGCTCTGAGGAACACCAGCACCATCTGGGCATTCACCTGGCAGTCAGGAGTGGCACCTCAGCCCTCCGCATCCCCCAGGGGATGACTGAGAGCTGTGGAACACACACAGCAAGACTGCATCTATGAACAGCTCACACCTTCCCCCCAACCTCCCCTCTCTTCACACAGTGCCAGCTCACTTCATCCTTCCTCAGAGCAGGCTGAAGCCACTTCATATCCTGCTGGCTTTTTTCCAGCTGTCTTGACACAACACAGTTTCTCCAATTCCTAATCACGCATTTCCTGGCATGATCCCCATTGGAAAACCCAACTTCTGATAACATTTTATGACCTTTCCTTTATTATTTCCCATGGCACTCTTCGGTCCCCAGTAGGTTCTAAAATTGGGATTTGCCTTCCTGGAAAGCTAGACACTGGGGATGAATGACTCAAGACCTTGGCATGAGGCTTCAGCAGCTTGGGACACAGAAGCAGTACCTCCCCCGTCACACAGTGGATCCAACAGTAGGAAGTATTATTTTGCAGGGTTGTGCTTCATGATTTCCTAGAAAAGCAACAAAAATTCCACACGTGTTTGTGTTTCCATGTGAATTCAGCACAAGGAAATCCACACAGGCCACATGTGGTTTAGAAATTGTAGGTGTAGTGAGCCTCGTGTCTGCATAATGTCTTGACCTTGGTATGCAGTAAACATTCCACATCTTTAGGGGAAACTCCCACATAGGCAGGGAAAGGAGGGGCTTTAAAATCCCAGATCCCAACTTCAGCACAAAGGCACGAGTGGACAATAAATTTTCCATCTGCAAAGGAAGCGTCCAATTTCACCCGCTGATTTTGATATGCTGCTTTTACAAGGAGATTGTGCAAGAGCAATCACAGAGGGACCAAAAAACCCCTGCTTGGCCACATTTAAACTCTGAAGAGAGAAAGATGCCTGAGAGTTAAGGGTCTGCCAACCACCAAGTCACACTGCAAAAGTCAATGGGGCCAGATTTCTACCCAGCTTTGCAGTTCACAATCACAGCCTTGTTCAGAAAAAAAAAAATCCACTCTTATCTCACCACCAAAAAAGTCAGTGCAGTAGAGCACTCAGCTTGGAGCAAGATTCTGAGCAGTTGTTAAATCAAATCCTCCATCTCAGAAGAAACTTGACTCTGGATAAATGCAGAGTACTGACTCTGGGATAAATTTCTGCCTGTCACATGGGGCCATAAGTCTGTCTTTGTCCCTCTGACAGTCCCCTCTGACGCAAGGATGTCTGTCCCAACATTGTTTCATTTTTTCCCCATGTTACATTTTAAGAAAATATGTTAAAAAAATAATAACGGCATTAAAATCTGGTTCTACATGTAGAAAAACTCAATCTGAAAGATAAAAAACACGAAAAAATTTGAACTGAAGCAAAAATGTGTTTACTGACTCAAGCCAAATGTTCCCTTAGATTTTCTGCTGAAGAAAAACCTCAGATTTTGATTCAAGTATGAATTGAGATTGAAAATCTAACATTCATAGAATCATTAAAGTTGGAAAAGACCCCCAAGATCCTTGAGCCACCATTCAACACACCTATGAAGGAGAAGTCGTGTGCGGAAACTTTGTTTAAGGAATGATTAAAAAATAATAAAAAAAAAAAGCCATGAGGTAAATTTTATTGTTTCCAGGTTGAACTTTGTAGATTAATTATGGAGGAAAAAATAGGTACTGACAACTCAATATTGACTTTTAAACTGGTTATTAGAACAAAGAAGGCCGAGCATGATCTTTGGAGGAAATAGCTTCTGATAGGGTGATGGTGCTATGTTTCTTAGGTAACTGGACTCTGGCCAAACCATCTGGCTCTTCTGCATTTCATTCTAACAAAGAGAACTTCACAAAGCGTGGAAGAAAATCCTGTGCACAAGAAATGTAAGAAACATACTCAGGAATGTGCCATTCAAGGAGATATTTGATACATTTCAGAAGCATTTAGAGGAAAGAAGGTAAAAAAATTAAAAACAAAACCTGAAAAAAGAGCTTGTAGCTGAGAAAGAAAAGCAGTACAGTACCTGCATTGTGGGGTTTTTGCATTATTCGATCCTGTGTAGAAAACAAGCATCTTACTACTGAAAGAGAAAGCCTCTTTCTCCTGCAGAGCAACAATCTCAGGGTCACCGTTCCCTAAGCAGACCTTGGATCAGGAAGCTCCAGAGTGTAGTTTGCCTGCCTTCTTTCCACCAAAACTCAGGGAGAGTCACCTAAATGTGAACACAACGGTGGTTTCCTCTGATGTAGACAACCAAGCAAAGCAGCCCCGACCCAAATCAAAGACTACTCATCTCCAGCCTGTTCAGCACCAGGGAGAAGCACAGGTCTTCCTCAAAGTCCCCTGAACGCACTACCTTTCATCTTGCTAGCTAAAGCAGATTTGGATTCACAGGGCTATCCATTGTGGAGAACAAGAATATAACTATGTCCTCATCTCCCATTTGGAGCAGCATCAGCACACGCAGACTCCAAGTCCTACATGACAAACCTGTGTTGAGCTGACAACCACAGAAAAATTGGCAGGGAAAAAGGGGTAATTAGGACTCTCAGCAGATGCTCCTAATCTGCTCTCCAAGGCAGATGGGGGCTTATGGATAAATTCCTTGAGTTCATTTGGGTGTCAGAGGGGTTTTTGCCGGTTTCAGGCCAGCCAAGAGCTCTGTCGTGACCTGTATCTGTATCCCTCCTCTTCATCAGCCAGGCATAGGATCAAACAACAACAGGACACAGCAGAGAGAGACTGACTTTTGCCAGCTCTGGGACATCCTGTGACATCTCATTTCTCTGTCAAGGCTTATCTATTTTCATTCAGGGTCCTACCTGCACTATATTTGTGGCAGATGTCCCCATGCAGACAACAACCCTGGCTCACTGAAGTGACTCATGACAGTCCTTGTGCATGGGGAGAGGGTTGCTCCACATGGGACAGGTAACAGCTGGCAGGACAAGGTCTGATTGTTCCAAGGGACCCCTAGGTTTGTCCTGCAGGTGAAGGACTAGAGCCTCTCTGGAGCACAGTCTAGGAGGGTTAGAGACCTCACAGCTCTGAGCTGTGTATATGTGTATGCAAATTTAAACAATCGTAACAATTTAAACAATTATTAACCATGAAATAGCACTTATTGTGCCTGATAGTTATTCTTCAAGCTTTTGGTTTTCATTGTCCCAGGAATCTTTTATGGAGCTGTGGACGTGGAGTGTTAAGCCAATGCTTCAAGTTAAGTAAACAGCTCTGACCCTATCATCAAGCTTCCCTTTGGTTTTTCTGCTCTTCCAGGCTCCCAGCAACACCAGGGATTACCCTCTGCTCCCAGTTCCTCAGGCAGTTTGACAGATGGCCCTGCAAGCATCCAGCACCCTCTGCACAGGCAGGGATGGCAAGTTCCTGAAACCAAAGGAACATGAGACTGACAGAGCTCATCGTTACAGTTAAAGCCAAGGAGCACTTATCCACAAGGCTGTGCTCCTCCAGAGCCTTGGGCAGCTCCCACCAGCACTGCCCAGGCAGAACCACACAAACACACCCACCTCTCTCTCCTCTTTCCCACATCCCAGCTCCTCACTTGGTTGATTTAAATCTCAGCAAAACGATGCCTTTGCTGTTCACTTTCATCATTGTCTCTGCAAGGATCTGCAAGGAACTGAATGAATTTCTTCCACCTCACCTGGAAGTGAGGGTCAAAATCCAAAGGGAAAATGTTTTGCCCTATCCAGAAGCCTTTTCTCTGCATGAATGGTCTCAAAGGTGCTGGCAGTAAATGCATCAACTTTTTGTTTTGCACTTTTTCAGCTTTGACTTGCCTAAAACTACTTTCCCCCTCAAGTGAAGAGGTGCATAAACATCAAAAATCTTTGGTCTTAGTATAAATGGCAGATGCTGAATGAACCATTCTAAAAGGAGCTGGTCCCCTCTCTCGTGTCCCCCCATTTATCCTCTTTGCCACAGCTCTGGTGCTCAGCAGAGCCTGAACCACGTCCCCACATCCAGCAAACCTGCTTCTGGCAGGTCATCAAGGTGCACCTTCCCAGCACAAGAGAAGGTCTTGGTGTCTGCCAGACACCAGGATGTGTGCCAGGGAGGAGATGGGAAGACACATCTGGGAGCAGGGAGAAGATGTAACAGTTCACTGCTGCCAGTTTGAAGAAATCAGCTGCAGCATCTAAAATTCACCTTCGTGACTATGGCTACCAAGGTGTGACTGAAAGAGAGAAGACAGTGAACAGAGCTGGAACCCATGCACCTCCTGACTATAGCAATTCCACTCCCCCTTGAAGCATCACTTTTCTCCCCCTCACCAAATTTTTCTGAGAAACAGGGCGAGAAACCAGATTTCATATTTTTCATCCTATCTCCCCTCCTTCTGATTTGATTGCAGAAATTTCAAAAGAAATTAATTTGCCTGATTTCTAATGGGGAAAAAGTATCAAAAGCCCCTTTGGCTGCATCACCATAACAGCCCATATATGCAGCCTGACATAAAGAAATAGGAGATATTTACTGAGTGATATAAAGATTAGTTTAATGCTACAAATACTTCCAAACACTGTTGAAACATTAACTAATCCACTCTCACAGGAGCTCCTTGTGGCAAATAAAGACCATTCTTTCTGTGTGGAAGGGGGTTTAGAGCAGAGGTTTTTCTGTATGTACAGCAGCATCTCCTGGAACTGGCTCTGAAACTACCAGTGCTATCAATGACCCCTTTCAGGGATGGACCAGGTTTTGATGTGAGGGTTGATAGAAACACAAACCTCAGCTGGATATTCTCTAAGAGGAGGAAAGGGAACCTTCTCATACAGATGCAGATATTTACTTTCCACTGAGAGGGAACATCTACTTAATCACAGTCAATTATTCTGAAATAAGCATAATTTTGTTTTTCTTCACTGGATGGCTCTGATTAAAGGCTGAGAGCAACCAACAACAGAAAGCAGGCTCCTGAACTCAGCCAAAATGTAGAATATAGTATCTGATGGCAAAAAAAAATTGCTTTCCACAGACATTTCAGACCCTCACAATTATTTTGGTCTATGATGGTTCAACCACCCTGAAACCACTGTGGTGAATGGGTAGGTATAAATACCAGTGTAATGTATCTTCAATAATGTATCCTTAGATTTTAAAAAAACAACTACCTATAGAAACAGCCTGCTCCGTATCTGGAAAGATAGAAAAAGTGTTTTATAATTGTTCCACCCAACCAAATATTTTGTACATCTGAAGAAACACATGAAGTCACATATAAAGCTCAAAGGGCAAACCATCCTACTGCTGTAAAATCAACTGGGATCAATTTCTCCCTTTCCAGCTGGCTATCACATATGACCCTGAATTAGATCAGTTGTTCAGAGCATGGTACTGATAATCCACCAAGGTGGGTTTGATCCCTCTATGGGCCTTTCATTTAGGAGATGGACTTGACAATCCTTGTAGGTGCCTTCCAATTCAGAATAATCGTTGTTATCTGAGTCCCATGAAATCTCCTGGGAATCCTGGCATCCAAGGGCAGCTGCCCCTTTGCTCTGAAGCAAGACCTGCCACACACACATCAGCAAACTGTCCTGCAACCTTCTTGGGGACTCCCCAAATCCTCTGCTGTGGGGGGCTTGCTCAAGGCAAGAAAGGGAAAAGAGGTGGGAAAGAGGGTGAGGAAGCAGTGAAAGAAGAATTTCTGTCTGTTAGAAGTACTTCCTGTGGTTGTAGGCAGGCAAAGGACCACTCACTTTGGGCCTTCTGTTTGACCTCAGGAATGGGAGCCCGTAGACCTGGAAAGCTCTTTCTAGACCAGCTCAGGTACCCCAGTGATTCACCACGTTCTTTGCCTGGGGAATGCCCAGGGAAGCTGGGGCTGTCAGGCATCTCCAAACCCCTTGCGGGAGAGGCTGCAAACTGAGCAAGACCCCAGCAAACAGAGCCAGGTTGGAAGAGGCTTGGGGCTGATGGATACCTGTGGACACCAGGCATGCAGGGGTGTCTGTTCCTGCCAGCCTTGAGAAGGAAGCACAAGAAAAACACACCAGGAAAAACCACATGAGAAATAAAATCAAGCTTAGGGACAGTCCCCTGTAGGTTTTCCCCTTGCATGACTAAATAAGACAACTTAATTTTCAAACATAATGGTAGAGGTGAACACTTTTGGAGTACTCTGTCCCTCCTGGGCCTGTTCCCCACACTCCTGCCTGGATATAGCCACCAGGTCTTGGCAGCAGGACACAGCACAGTTTCATTTCTGTTCCCTATTTTTTAAAGGTGAAGGGGACCCAGCTTCTCCCCCTGGCAGAGATTTGGATAAACCACACTGAGTCTGTGTTGGGCATCTCAGAATTAAAGGTGGCAAACATGGCTATGCTGCACGGCCCAGGATTAATATCTGCCCACACATCTGCCCTCTAATAGTTCTCATTTAAACCCAAACATACCTGGGTGTCTCCTAAGCTGCCGCTATCTCCATTTCCTTGTGGAAATTACAGACTGGAGGTACAACCAGCATGGAGCTGAGGTTGTACTGAATGTTGCTCCCACACAGGGTAGAGGAGATTCCCACTGCTGGGAACATCTGTTATTATGGAGCAGTTACAGGAATGCTTCTAATCCTTTCTGCACTGGTCACACCAGAAGGCAAAGGCAGGGGTTATGCAGACAGCAAGGCTGGGTGGGAAGCACCTTGCCATCCCAGCTAGGAGGACACCAGTGCTTTTTGCTCTTGTCTCTCCAAGATGGGAATTTGGTGCTAATCCCAGCTGAGTGGCAGCAAAATCCTGGAGAGAGGCATCTGCCACTCTCCAGCAGGAGTGAGTGACATCCCTGGGAGGGGCTCAGCTGCACAGGGCAGAGACATGAGGAGGCCAGTGCAGCTCTGGATCCTCTCTCAATTCTCTCAGTTGTTCCTGTGAGTAGGGAGTAGTGGAGAGACCATCTCTGAGTGGACACGGGGACCTGGCTTGCCTTTGTCCAGGACAGGGGTCAGTCTGGGAGCCCCTGCACTGAACTGTCCCCACAGCCTGCTGGGGATGTACCAATAAGAACAGATATGCAAAGAAATCTCCTATTTTAAACAAACTCATAATTCAACAAATGCACTGAAATAATTTTGTTAAATACTGAATGGGGGGGGAAGAAAGCTTTGAAATTCCCATTTTGACATTTTTAAAGTAACAACCCACAAGGAATACCCTGGGGTATTTATAAGAATTTTTGTTTAAATACAGGTTATAAAGAGAGCTTGAAGTAAGGATGGGGGGGTGGGATCTGCAAGATCTTGTATTGCTGTGTGGGGTTTTGAGATGGGAAATTTTGAGTTTGTATGCAGGTTCAGGAAAAAGAAAGAAAAAAAAAGACACTAACTCTTATTTTTTTTTCCACAAACCAAAGCCACTGTCCCAGAGCATCTCTGCTCACCACCTCCATTGTTTGCATTTTCTCATCAAAACCATAATGTATCAAGCAAGGTTACATCCACAGGCAGCTAATTAAGGTTATGGAGGCCTGGGCTTAAGGAGAGAAAGAAAATAACCACACTAAAGGTTGCAAGCCACGAAACCCCTGTGGGAACAGCCTGGAACATTCAACCTTGCCCTGGCCAAGAGCTCTCCCCCTGTGAAATATTTCTGGAGCAGCCGAGGCAGTAAACAGCACATAGGGCTGATGTGCTCCATATGACAGAAACCTGTGAGGAGAAAACCCTCCCTGCAGGGACACAGGAGCTGGGCAGAGGGGCAGGTTGAGGTCCTGTCATTCCTGTCATCGCCTGCTCTGCTGAGAGGAGATGCTGGCTTACTGCATCACACAGGGCTAGGAAAGCCAGGCTGAGGTCCATGGCACCACAAGGGACAAAACCACAGGGGTGACAGGGTCACCAGGGACACCCAGGGAGGCTCACCAACCTTCTGTCTGCCACCAGCTTTGTTTTCATGCAAAATACCCTCCCCACAGAGCCCACCAAAACGTGCCTGGTGGGTTTCGGATCCCATTGGTCTAAAAGGAACATTGCAGTGAATGAACACAGGCAAGAAATCAGGTATCTGTTTGCGGGATGGGGTAACAGCTAACACAGGACTCCAGGCAGGTACATCTGCTCCAAACACAACCAGAGCCACCAGGGTGTTGTGAAATGAAAGCCCATCTGTCTGCAGAATGTACTGTGTTATCTGCAAGGAGCTGAACTCCAGAGCTCAGTGATGCACCTGGGGGGAGCTGAGGGATGCAGCTTTGTCACTTATCTTGTCACTTCCATGTGGCAATTGTAAATCCAGTTGGTTGGATTTACATATGGCAGCTGGCTCTCTGGAGGTTGAAGGGGTGGGATTTTGTCAGGATTATCAGCTGGGAGCATGGATTTAGGTCCAGAGGAGCAAGAAAGCATTGGGCTGTGCTGCCTCCAGCCATGGAGCAGTTTCAGCCAGGCCCCCAAAAGCAGTAGGAAGTGTCAAAGTCCAGCCCAGTGTAGAAGGCAAACATTTGAGTAAAGCAATCCCAGGAATTGAGGCAATAGGCTGGCTTTAGAGCAGGGCAAGAAACATTGTTATCATCTAAGGAGAATGTGGTATTTTGCAATCTTTTCTTGTCCAAGATCAGTGCAAAAAGTCGTAGTAAGAGTTTTTGGCAAACCAAGCTTAAAAAAATAAAACCCCTCCAGATACTATTTTAAGCATTCAACCCGTAAAGGCCTCCCTCCCTAGTTTGCTTTTAAATGACAGAAGAACTATTTTAACTCACGATTTATCAGGCGTCTCAGTGTTAAACAATACAAACTAAAAAGACAAACCAGTCCTGACTCCCACAAGCATCTCCCTGACCAGTGCCCAGGGTATCACCTGCATCCTTTAGTACCTGGCTCTTCCTGGCTATGGACACACTTCTGCATCCACCTAGGGACAGAGTCCCTCCTTCCCTCCACCCTGCTCAGCCAGGGGAAAAACCAATTAGAAAACAAGCAGGAACTTCTGCTTTCTGCTAAAACTAAGCCAGGCAAGATCTGTAGTGCAGCTGGAAATTAGTGCATGGTTGTACATCTGCAGATTTACTGTTGCAACCTAATCCAGAGGCCCCCAGCTATTGTGATTTTAGTGCCCATGGGACCAGCCAAGGAATGTAATAAATGCATGGACAAAAAAAAAAAAAAGAAAAAGAAAAAGCAAAATACAGTATCTGGAACAGAAAGGCCTCGCAATAAAGGCTGAAACAAGAGTGTTGAGTTTTCCCTTCTACACACAGCAGAGCCCTCACCTCCCCACCTCGATTCCAGGAATTAAAACACAGAGCTATGTCAACACCTTTGCACACAAGGGGCCATGATGCCCTCAACACCATTTCAAACTTTCCTCAGGCCAAGATGCAAGACCCTCACAGTGTTGTTAACTCCATCATTTTAGGGACAGAGCACCTATTTCTATAGGTTGGAATGGGCAAAACAAAGAGGAGTGAACAGTGGGGAAGTCACGGTTTCACCTGGAGGTGGGTTTATACTCAGGTGGCAGGAGGGGACAGTGCTGCCAGGCCTGGGAGATCCCTCAGGGCCAAGGTGTGGACTGACCCCTGTGCAGCACCGAGTGATGACTGTGACAGAGCTGCCATGGCCAGCTGGAGCAGGGACAGCTGCTCAGAGGAGGCAAGAGAGGGTGACAGCACCGAGGCAGGGGCTCAGGAAAGAAGAAATTCTGGACAGTCAGACCGGATAACTCAACGAAAGCATTTTCAAGAAAGACACTCACAACCACCCTTCCTTAAGGAGAGAGAAAAAAGTGATCCCTATGCAGCAGTAAAGCCCTCGGTGACTTGCTAAGCTGTTTGAGCAGACAGCCAGGCTGGCACAATAGCAGAGACAGCCTGAAATCAAGGAGGGGTCTCGCTGTCCAGGGAACCCATCTGCACACAGCCAATACTCTGCTCTCCATTCAGGCCCCACGGCTTGGGCTCTTACCACAGTGACTTCTCTAGAAAGAAAACAAATTTCTCTGTTTCACATCCACAGAGACAAAACTCAAACCTATTCACCCTAAAGATTAGTCACAGTAAGAAAATTAGATTAAAAGCTGTTGGCTGCTGAGGGCCCCAGCTCAAGGCTGCTGGGTCCCTGTGAGCTGCAGCAGTTGGAACAGAAATAGGAAAGCACATTGACCCCAAAAATGCATTTACTCTTGTGAAAAAAAAAAAGTTCATGATTAAGAATTTTAGAAGTTACATATGGGATAAAAAAAGGGGCAAAAATATCCAGCGCTGGGGTGTTTTTGGTGATCAGCCAAAGAACACACTGTCATGTAAAACATTGTTGTCTATATACTGTCACATTGCTGGGGGTACATGCATATTCATGAGTTTATACATTATTCAAACATTCCTTTGAGTTTTTGATGTTCCAGGAACTCTCTTGCTTGGTTGTAACCTCTGGCTTGTCTGCAGGACATTCTGTAGATTAGGTCAATATATTTTATTTCTTCCTGTGTTTTCATCCTGTTGTTTCAGACTCCCTGATAGTGAGCAGTCGATAAATCCTTCCTGGGTGTTTATGCTCTGGTTTCTGTCACTGTTATCACTTGGAGAGGCTAGTCCACAGATGTAAGGAAAATAATTGCTTTACACCATTCTCTAAGTTGGGTACATAGAGGTATTTTAGTCTCTATTTCAACATTTTGCTAAAGCCTACGATATATTTATCACACTACTATACATATAAACTATACTGTGTATACATAAACTGACAGATTACACCATACAAAAGCAGCTAAAAATAAGTATAAATTGTACCATATCAAAATACTTGTGATACAAAAAGCTAATCTACGAATGTGAACGCCTGCATTATATTGTCATCTATAGCACTCTTTTTGCACATAGACCAGAACTTGCAAAATGAGCACAAAGATGCAAAATGGCTGTTCTTATCCCACTCCTGCTCCAGCAGACCTGCAAGCAGGCGGAAAGACACACTGGGAACAGAATAGGAATGGGTACAGGTGCTTCAAAGCCACGAAAACCTGCTGCAGCAAAAACCCAGCCTGCACCAAAGCACGCTGCTGGAGCTGACATTCCCTTCACAAGCCATGCTGCCAGGGTAGCCTTTTTCCAAATGAGATTTCCACCCTATTCTTTTAGATAACACAGCTTGCACCCTTGGGAAGAAGGGGGGAAATGAAAAAAACGCAGGAAGATCAAAGCTCTGCAAGTCCATAATATTCTATTGGTTCCTTCCATCTGTCACGCACCAATGACTCCTCTGGAAATAAACCCCTCTTGAGAGCTGCTACCTTTTCCTTGCCAGCTCCAGCTCGGGAGCCGCTGCTATTGTGCTCCTTTATTGGTATTTGCTAGGTCTGAACGAGCTCCGGCTCCTCATTCACAAAGCAGCCTCTGCTCCTTGAATCGGAGGGCGAGGGAGGGATGGAGGAGGATCTTGCTGCGTCTCTCTTATCTCTTCCACGTTCCCCTCGCTGCCTTCTGCATCAGTGGAGACCTCGAGAATCCTCAGGCTTTGTTCTCTCCTGCTAAAATAGCAGGTAGCAGCAATAACCCTGAGCGCACACAATCGTAAAAATCCATCTGCCGGGGCGAGGGAAAGATGCAACACGCTGCTTTAGGAGAAAGAATAGCACTTTGGGGGAGCAGGGAAGAGGAGGGGAAAGAGCCAGATTTCCTGAACACCTCTGAATAAGGTGGAGCAGAGGGAGAGTTTTATAATGGAGAGAACTGCCTTGGTCTGCTATTATCAGGATGCAGATGGAGGAATTTGAAAAGCTGACTGCAGTGGATAAACTCCATGAGATGCTGTGCTATGGAAATGGAAAGGCTCCCAGCCATCCGTGGCCCTTCCCACTCCAAAGGCACTGCAAGCAAGCATTGTCCTGCTTCCTCCAGAGCTGTGAGGCTCTTTCACAAATGTGCAATTGGGACAGACTTCAGGCACCCTGACTTTCACCATCAGTTATGTGGAAGCACCTTAAAATGCTCAAGTTCCACATTCCACTCAATGGAATCAACTCAAATATTCAAAATTGCCCTCAACTCCTGGTTTTGGGAGAGTTTGATCTTGTTTCACTGAAATCAAGCTCCTTGACTGAACACAGGCTCAAGCAAATCGAAAAGCTTTTGTATGGAAGCCCTCAGGACAGCAGACCCAAGCAGGGCAGTGTGCCCTGGGCACACATCCCACAGTTGCACGGGTGGATGGGTGCAGACACGTGCTCCCATCTGTGCTCTTCATCCATGGCTCTTTTGGCAGAGCTGCAGCTCCTGGGAGAAGGATAAACCTGTTATGTTCTTCATTACAGCTTTTATTAATGCACTGCTGGAGACTTTGCATGGACGGTGCCCACTGTGCCCAGCACCATGCTGCGTGAGGGTTGGCTCCAAGAAGGAAATTGCTCCTGCTCCTTCACCCTGAAGAAAGCTTCCTGCATGCATCAGCTGATGCTTTCCTCTGACCCACGCCTCCCTCTTACCCTGCTCCATCTGTCTCTGTAATTCTGGGCTTTCATTTCATCCAGCCTGGCATTGCCAGCCACTGCAGATGTTCAGATGTGGATATTTGGCTGATGTGAGTTTCTCAATGGCAGAGCAGGTGCAGTAGCTGCCCCTGCCGTTCCCAGACCTCTTTCTCAAGGGCCCTAGAAGCATCTTTTGGTCCCATGGTGAGCCAAGAGTAGATGGAGCTTACAGCAGACCTTAAGGTCATATCAGCTCCTTCAGAAATTCTTGTTCACTGTGCCCTGGGTCCAGGTTGCACATGGCAGAACAGAACCCCTTTTTGTTCAAGGGCTCGTGCACAGAAGCAGAGTAGCTGGATAACCTCTTTGTTCTACCTGAGTGACACAATGTGGGATGCAACATGCTGGAATTGCTGCACACAATCTCCACCTCCAAAACCAAAGGGAAGACCTAGTAATGGACTACGGGCAAGACAAATATTTTCTTTTTTGATCTGAAGGGTACATTTCCCCTTATTTAATAGGGCACTAAACCCAAAGCATATCCCTGGATGTGTTTCTTTCCTTGGGGGGTATTTCACTCAGACTAGTACCACCTGGGCATTCCTATGGAGATATGGTTAGGATAGCTGCCACTCTTCCCTTCTGACACCTTAACATCTGTATAGAAAGAAGCCGTTCCACTTTCTCACACCAAAGGCCATGAAAGACAAGCAATTAAAGCAAAGGAGGGTTTTGAAACCAGCATTTCACTGAAGTCTCTCTTCCCTAAAGCTTTGTCATTCTCATGTAGCGATCTCAGGAATCAGCATATGTGGATTTTGAGGTGCATCCCCTCCTTCAGCAGAAAACAAGCAGGCAAACTCCAGCGAGCATCCTGCGTGTCCTGCAGATCTCAGAGCAACATTTTGAGCCATAAAGCTATTAATAAAAAGACTTCTAAGCCTTCTCTGGCCTACGGTGCCCCAACCACAGTCTGGTCTTGGAAGAATAGCTGGCTGGCCTAAACATCAGAGGGGATTATTGTCCTGAGGGGCAAAACTGAAGATGAGGCTGCTGCGCATCATTAAACAAACAGATGGAGAGACAGCCCCAGAGGCTCCGACAGAGCCTGATGCTTTCTGGCTCTGACTGTGCTTGTTCCAGGGGCAGGAGTGGCTCCAGAGCACTCTGTGAAAGGAAGAGATACAGCCATGGGCTGCAGCCTCAGAGACTGGAGCTCTCCGATGATGGAAAACAGAGGCGAGAAGGAGATAGGGGCCTTTTACTCCATGAGAAGCAAGCATGTCTCAGGGCTCTGCTGGGAGTTTGGAGGGAATCCAAACTGCCCAGAATATGCTCACAAGTGCTTTGCTGAAAGGACTCCAAGGAACACCCTCAGGTATTCAGACTCAGCCACCATTTCTGGTACTGGGAGCTGCAGCTCTCGGGGGATGCATTTCTTAGCATTTTGCTTTGTAAGTCTCTAATATTTTAAAGACAGTTTTAGAAGGGAAAACGTAAACTACAGATGTATTTGTAGGCATGTCCTCATTTCTCATTAGAGTTCACCTCTATTTTCATAAATATACAAGAAAATAGTATGGCTCTTCTCAAGCAGGGCACTGCTTTCACTTGGCACAAACCTGCTGCAGCTTCATCACCATTAGGACATGGAATGACGTGGTGCAGCGTGGCTGGAGATCCAGGCCCTTCCCAAGCCAGCACATTCCTGAGCTGCCACAACACACTGCTCTGCCTCCCACCCCTTATCCCCATCCCTCCTCCCATCATACACTTGTTGGACAGCAAGGGCTCCAGTCACAGGATGCACAGAAACCAATTTCCCAGCCCAGTTAGCAGCAGCTCTCCAGCACAGCCCCAGCACAGGCAGCAAGGTGAAGCAGAACTGCCTCCTCTACACCAGGGCCTTCCCTTTCCTGAAGAAAGTGGAGGAAGGAAGATGCTAGAAACCAGACCATTTCTCTTCCATCCTGAAAAGAGCAATGACTAAAGCAAGCTTGCTAAGGAGGATGAAATGTGTTCCTTCCAAACATTTTCTTGCAGCTGTCTTGTAGTTTCTGTGCTTTTATGCTACCCAAAGGTACAAATCAAACAAGAACAAGGCAGTTTCCTCTAAACACTCACATTTATCATTATTATCAACCAGGCAGTCAGGCCTGCTGTGAGCAGGGGGATGGACTAAAAGATCTCCAGAAGTTACTTCTCACCTCAGTAATTTTCTATTTCTATGACATTCCAGAATTAAAGTCAAGACAAAAGTATAAAAACAGTCCCCACATGGTTTTTTGTTTCACTTTTGACTACAATAACTCGTTAGGACCTTTCTGTGAGTTCTGGACTTCCTGTTTTGACCTTCAGTGTTCAATCCCAGAGGATTCAAAAGAAGTCTGGCATGGTCTTCCAGCCAAACCAGGCTCTCAAAAGAGGATAAGTAACTTGATTTATCACAAATCGTGTTCTATCTGCAGAGAAATGGAAGCCACCATCCTTTTTTGAAGTATGTCATGGCCATGCCTTGTTTCTGGCATATCTGGAAGCCTGTTGAGGTTAGGACTTTGGGAGGATCCTGCAGGTATAAAAGCAGCCACCTAACAGCCCAGTGAAATGGAACTGAACAAATATTTCTTCCTATCTTTTATTCAGCATGAGTAAGTGCATGACCTCCAGTCCCAGAGAAATCTCATGACTGCACTCTGAAAAAGTCCCTGCTTCAATAGACACTGCAATTTTAGAAACAGAGGAACAGTGCAGTGCTCTGGAGGTCTCCAGATGGGGAGGATGCAGCCCATAATCTGCCAGAGAGATGTTTCTATATGGATGCATCCTGTTTACCTGGGGGAGAGTGATTTCATCCACCCACCCACTTCTCAGCAGCTTTTGTCACGGTTAGAAACCAAGAGATATCTCTGGGATGGCAGGAACTTCTCACAGAGTTGTTCTGGTTGAATTTTTGCTAAGCTGGTATTAATATCAGTTCCTTTATCTCCATTTCTGAAAAAGGCTCCAAGCATTAACAGCTTCAGTAATGATTCATGGGTTTAAATTCCTAAACCTTTTGAGAACAGGAAATTAAAGCCAAGATGAACAATACACACAGATTAAATATATTTAGCTGCTGTGTTTCTTGTTGAGAAACTCATAGAGCTGTTTAGTGGTGCTTTTCATGTGGCTGCTCCATGTGGAAATAATGGCAGCTTGCATCTGAAGTCAAAATGGCAAACTAAAGCGGGGGGGTGGGGGCTGCAGGAAAATATTTTATTATTTTCTTTGTGCTTTCTGCTCTCCAGCAGAGCTCCTCTGGGCAGGGTCTTTCCTCCAGGCTCCTCAGCATCAGATAAAAACAACTAAAGGAATGGCCCAGATTACATGGTAGAGCACAAGGCATGAGGGAGGGAATCCATCCTTCTGTGGGCAAGTCCTTCCAGAAGGAAGACTCTGGGAATGTTTGTAGAAGGGGTGACCTTATTTCCAGGTGGGCAGGGGCAGACAAAAGCTGGTCTCCAGCAGTAGCTCCTTTCTGGGAGAGAGCCAGCAAAAAGTACCCAAGTTCCCAGCATCTCCCTCCTCTTTTTGGGCTGAGGCACCCATTTGTTGCCTTTCATCTATGACTGTATTGAGTCAGGAATCAAAACCATCCCTCAGAGCCTCAGTTCAGTGCCCTGGCTGCTCAGTCCCTCCTCATCCCCTCTCTGGGAGCTGCTTGTTGACAGCTGTTTTATAGAGCCAAGGATCCCAGCCCTTTGTTTTTCCCTACCTCATTAGCTAAACAAACAACGACACCATATAAAATACCACCCGGCTTGGCTGTCTGGGTGATGCAAATCCATGGAAACCTATCTAGGAGACAATTTTAGAAACAGGCTGTGCCTCTGCCAAGTGCTTGGATCAGCATGGCAGTGGAGAACTCTGCTTCAGCTCTCAGAGAGCCAGGAGTACACTGAGCTGAGCTGAGCTGATCCCACTGTGGCACCACAGAGCGTGGTCAGGGAGATACCAGGGAGCTGATTACCACACTGATAAGGCTTTCCATTTAAAAGGCTGTTGATAGCCAAAATATCAGCACCAAGTAATTCTTTGGGAATAAATTTGAGCTACACATACTATCTCAGGCTGGAGTCTTACAGGAAGATATTATAAGGACATTTAAACACCATAAAGCTGACTGAATGGGAGGAAATGCATTTCCATGTGACTTTCAGCACCAGGAGTTTAACCCTAAGCTGCCACAGAAGATCAAGGCTGCAGAAAAACACAAGAAAGGAGGTGATGGTGGTAAGGCAGCTTTCAGTGTCCTCACAGACAAAGCAGGACACGTCTGACATGAATTAGAGCAGCCTGTTCAACTCATTCAGCTCAGCACTTGTCTCAGGCAACAAGCTAGAATCCTTCCAAGAAAAGTCACCCAGGAGCACAAAGTTCAAGAGAAGGTGAGATGACCCCATGGGCAGCCATGTCCTTGATGAGCAATGGGTGGTTTCAAGTGAGGTCAGTCTGTCAGTACCCATCGTGCTGGAGAGGAGGAGGAGGAGGAGGAGTGTTCTTCAAACCCTTGAGTGGGAGATGTGAGGATCACAGGGAACAAGGGCTCCTCTCAGTGAATTGCAGAAGTAAGAGGTGAACTCCAGACAGGTGAGGACAGTGAGGCTGAGCTTCACCCTGCAGCTGTACTGTCCCTGCTCCCCAGCCCATGCAGCCCCAAAATCATGCTGTCACCCTCCCCAAAACAAGGTAGACAGAATTATATTAAGCAAAGTGTTTTTGTGGAGAAATTTATACTGATTTTTCACTCTTGAGCACTTTGTCTTTTGGCTTTGGCTCTGCTGCCAAGAAGCAGCACCCACACTCTGACCATAGCTTGGTGCAGCTCTGTGGGACCTCTATGGCAAGAGTCTGATGGTACCTGGGAGCAGCTGGACCTGCCCCACTGGTGGGTGAATGGCATGGCTGTGTTCTTCCATCCTAGCTTGAAGAGGCATCAGGTTCTATGAATTTGGTCACTAAAACCCAAATATGCTCAATTTTCAACTATTTTTGAAATGTGTTCTAATAGCCTCCCTTCCTCAATAACTCTTGGCTTGCACAGTGTAACATTCAACAGGCTTACAGAGCAAACAAAAGACACTCCAGACCTGTCTTCCCTCCATCCCTACAGAGCATCTCAGGAACTGATGCTTCCCAACAATGGGCAGAGAAGCAGGATTCCTCTGCAGTCAGGATACCAACATCCAGCCTCACCATTCCAACGAGCTCCTGCCAGCCTGAGGGATGTCACCCTGTGTTATTAGCACAGGGCTGATCACACTGCTTAGCATCCCTACCCTGTGCAGCAGATTCCAGCTGGATCCATGCACACAAGCATTTCTCACTGCCCTTCACCTCCCACAGGTTTGTGCCACAAAGTTCAAACAACTCAGCAGAGCTGAAGAGATGCAGTGAGACCCAGAGAACACCACTTTCTGCTCTTGCTGGCTTGCTGTAGGAATAGAGGCTGGATCTGGGGGCAGGAAAGGTCTAAACAATTTAACCTGTGGATGCAAGAGGCTGCATTTCTTCTTTAAAGCTTCCATCCCCTTCTACAACCCAATGACATTAGCTTCTTCTGCAGTTCAGCTATCCAAGGCACCTTGTGCTGTCCAAAAGTCAAAGTGGGCTCCATAGAGCCACAAATTTAAGAAAACCAGCAGTAAAAGTAAAATAATCACTTTGAAAACAAGAACCAAGAAACCAGTTTCTTCTGGCTGGTATTTCCACAAACCACTGATACCACTTCTTGGCTAAACCTGTTCCCAAATTTGGATTTGAGCACTTTGGTCCTTAAAAAAAACCCTTCCAAAACATTAAAATCAAACTCCAAAAAAACAATTTCCAGCATTAGGAAATAACACTACAAGACAATATGTCCCATTTATCATTTAGCTCCAGATTCTTGGCCTGTCATGGAGACTGACCTTTTGAAGTTCAGAAAAAATTCCTTTGCTCTCCATGAGAAACCAGCACAAAGTGGATCAACCCACTAAAAAGCTGTAGTTTCCTTCCAGTGACATGCATGGCCAACTGTGAGGGATGAGCATTTACAGCTATAAAGGCGTTCAGTGTTTCAGAAAGATTCACTTGGGAGAAGAGAGGAGGGTCAAAGTCATCTGCCTGACTCTTCAGCTGGAGACTCAGTGCTTTGTCACTGTCTCAAAACTTCCAGGTTGTTCCATACACCTAAGAGTTTAATTCATTAAGTGTGTTTATTTTGTTTGTTTGGGTTTTCTTGGTTAGTTTTGTTGTTAGTTTTGGGTTTGGGGTAGGGGGTTTGCACTAGAGGTACATTATCTCCTGTATACTTCCAAAGAACAGAGAGTACAAATACAGCACTAGAGACACTAAAGACAACTTAATACTCCACATTTTCTTTTCAGGTCAGCCATATGGGATTCTCTTGTGTTCACACTGGAGTTCTTTCCCTCACACCAAATATAGAAATATCTGCTTATGTGCAGAAATACAAATTACACAACCAATTCTCAGATTCAGGTCTGCATGTGTGTACATGAGGCCTCCAATTCAGCTGACCTGCACACTTCCTCACTTTTTTTAAGTTTCAACATCCCTCTGACCCCATATGGGCAGGAAAGCCAAGAAACAGTTTGGTAAAAATTCATGTTTGCTCCCATCAAACACTAGACTGCCCTCCCTGCCCCATTTTCTGAGCCTCCAGAAGATGGCCATAGGAAGCTGGCTACTGATGGCCACTCCTGCCAGCACACAGCTCACTGCCCTGCTCTCCAGCAGCTCCCAGCCCCAGGCAAGCCCTGCTGCTGGGGGATGCCCAGCCTGGGTAAGGTCCTTCAGGGACTCAGATTAATGCACCAGAACAAAGCACCCCGACAGCCCTTCTGCTCTACTGAGCAGCCACAGGCCACTAAAGCAATAAAATGTGTCACACGGAGACACTGCTCTAGCCAAAATGCATGTCAGCGAGTTAAAGGCTTGTTCCTCACACTCAGCATCATCCCCTGCAGCTCCTAAGCTCTCCTAAGAGAGCTCCAGCGCAGGGCACTCATTAACACAGCACTCCTCCCTTGGTCTGGGGTGCTGAGGACCACCTTGTGCCCTCAGTGTCAATGCTGAGACAGAGCATCTGAAACACCCAAAGAAACAAAAATCCACTCAGGCCAGATCCTCTGCTCCCCAGTGACTGTGCTCTTGCCCTGAGCATGAGGTAGGAGGGATCAGGGAATCTCAGGGAGTTCTCCCAGATCAAAGTCACTTGTGCACCATGTTCAGTAGCTGACTGTAGCTAAGGAAGCAGCTGTCCTCCAGCCGCAGCTCTTTACCCATGGCCAGAGTTACAACAAAGGCATCATTCCCCTGCCTGATGGACAGTTTGGTCCCATGCAATTCTGCATGTTTCCTTATGAGCCCACAGACTTGTAGAGACAAACACTCTATCAAGTCCCACCTCCTCCTTCATCCCCTTCCAGAATACTGATGCCATGAGCTCGTCATAAACAAGGTCTTCCTCCTGTCCCCAGACCACAGCAAGGACTCTGCACAACCATTTCCACTTGGAAACAGACTCAGCCACTATTTCACTCTTCCAGGGGTGCCCTGGCTGGTCCCAGGAGGCACCTTGCTAAATTTCCCTCGCCTTACTCAGCCTCCTGTCTCTCTCAGAGTTGACTCAGACTACACATCCCTGGACCTCTTTACCTTAATAAGCAACACCCAACACCAGCCCCCCTGCCCCATCAGGGTGTGGAATAAGCCCAGGGAGAAGAAGTTAGAGCAAGGCTTTCCAAGGAAAGAAGTAATGACCCAAGTGGTGCCGAGGCAGGGACTGCCTTTGGCGAGGTTAATTTCCTCGAAACCTTACCAAACCCAACTGTCTGGGCAGGACAAGGTCAGTCACCAGAATCTTCTATAAAGATCATTTGGAAAACTGGAAACCAGTTGCGTAGCCTTGTATAAAATCTGTACTTTTGTACTTTAAAAGTACATTTAAATTGTTGACTTTTGACAGTTTTCTAGGAAAAAAAAAATGCAACCGAAATGAAGGCTGTGTTTTAATGGCCTCTATTATTTTGCAAATGCTCTTCACCTGAAATTCTGCACTGAGGGTTTGTTTTGCTTTAAAGCAAAACAAAACAAAACAAAACAAAGCAAAGCAAAGCAAAGCAAAGCAAAGCAAAGCAAAAGAAAACAAAACAAAAAGAAAACAAAAACAAAACAAAACAAAACATAACTCCAAGCAACCAAAAACCCAGAACTCTCCAAAATCTTCAGAAAAGAGAAAATGCAGCTGCTAAACCTCTTTCAAGAGGTACCATTTGCACCCAAAGGGTTGAAAGTTATGCCAGGACTGGGCCCTTATGTGATCCCTCCCATCGAGGAGCAGCCACCAGAAGACCCTGGCTGCCTCAGAACAGGATGATCCTGGCAGGGGCAGGTTTGCAGGCTGTGGCTTTGGATACTTGCAGTGACCTTTGACTGCTGATGTAACATGACCCTGATGGAAAATCAAGGGTCACTCTGGCTAAAATAATGGGGGGAAAACCCCAACATTTTGTTTCTGATGGAGCAGTTGAGAGAGAGTTTTGACAGCTGCCTATCTCAAACCAAACACTTCAGTTGGTGGGGCCAGCCCTGACTTCCATTCCACTTTTAACCCCCACAAACACTTCATGGTCTCCTCCTCCAGTACCAACTCACTCCTTGAGTGAGGACAAGGGCACTTCTCATGGCTGTAGTTATTCTGGGAGGAGCCTGGCATTCCCTGAGCACCTTTGCATGCACCCCATGGTTATGCTGTGTGTATTGGACACACCTCTGCAGTATTGCCTCTTGAGCAATGTTGAAGTACTTGGACGCACGTGCAGGTTAATCAGAGGGCAGACTAAGGAAGTAATGAGTTGATGCAGGAAAGAGCTGGACTCATCCCTCAAGCTTCACTCTGACCCCGAGTGTTGGCACCACTCCACACTTCCCTTCATGTCCTCAGAGGATTAACTCAATGCAAGCGTGATGAAATCATTGAGCCAGGTTTCCCCCGGTCCATCTGTTGTCTTCTACAGCTCAGCATCAGCTCCTGCAGAAGCAGGAAAACATTTTGAGGAAGACATAGCTGGTGCAATTCTACTTTTTGCGAATATTATTCAGGGACCATACATAAAACACTGAGACCAACAGAAGCATAAAAACATGGCACATGGTGTGAGCTGTAAGGGAGGGAAACAGCCTTTTCTGGAATCAGTGCTGCCCTGAGCAGACATTTCAAAGCACAAGACAGAGGAGACAGGGCTTTCCCCAGCCATGCTCGGTGGCAGAAGAGGTTGTTGTCTCTCTTGCCAGCAGCTCCCTGCACTCCCCTGCCAGGCAGGGATGGTGTGACCTGCAAGCCCATTCAGCACTGGGAAGCAGAGTCTTGGCACACTGCAGAGGATGTCCAACACCCTCATGTGTAAAATGGGACCCAGCACACAAACGGATCAACCAGAGACAACCAGTGCTTAGAGAGATAAAAAGTCTAAAATTCTACCCAAATTTAGGAACTTCAGATGTGTCCTTGGCTTTGAAGAGTGATGATAATCCAGCAGGATTTGCGTAGAGCCAGCATGAGAGGTGAGAACAGGTTCTAAATACAATCCTACATGACTGAATTTTAAGCACTCCAGTTGGATCTCTTTGGCATTACAGTGACAATCTTGGCATCATCACTCCCACAGTTGTCTGCAATTAACAGTTGCCAGATTCAAGCCTCCTTGTGTTCATTAATGTCCAGGTCCTGCCTGACACCCCACCAAGGTGGCAAACAAGGCAGCAGAACAGGCTAAGAGGTGTTCTGCTAGAGGAACCTCAGTCACTCCTGTCATCCCATCATCTCTGGCCACCACAACTTTCTCTCTACACTGAATAATGCTTTTGCCCCTTGCTCTGGTACTCTCTGACAACACTGTTAGTGCCATCAGAAATAACAGCAATTGGTCAGACAGCAAAGTCATTCTGGCACCTTTTTACACCCTGCTCAATATGGTGTGAGGGCAGCAGCACTTCCCCATTCTGCAGCCAAAATATATAGTACCTTCAGATAAAAATCAAAACTTTAAATCTCTAAAGAAAACCCCAACAGGGTGAGAGGTTGCCATTCTGATTCACCATGTACATCAATAAAGAGCAGAACCTGATCCAATATGACATGCAAAGTACAGGAAGAAGCTTCAATGACACAAGAGAACAGTCCAGGGAAATTCATGCAGAAGTGCATTCCAGACACAGGATGTTTCAAGGGTGATTTCCATTCTTGTCCATTACCTATTCATGGCCTGTATCAGGAATAGTGTGGCCAGCAGGAGCAGGGAGGTCATTCTTCCCCTGTACTCAGCACTGGTGAGGCCACACCTTGAGTACTGTGTCCAATTCTGTCCCCTCAGTTTAGGAAGGACATTGAGCATGTCCAGAGGAGACAACAAGGCTGGTTAGGGGCTTGGAACACAAAACCCTGTGAGGAACGACTGAGGGAGCTGGGGTTGTTTATCCTGGAGAAAAGGAGACTCAGGAGTGACCTCATCACTCTACAGCTCCCTGAAAGGTGGTTGTAGCAGGTGGGATTGGCCTCTTTCCCCAGGTAGCAACTGACAGAACCAGAGGACACAGTCTTAAGCTGTGCCAAGGAAAATTCAGGTTGGATATTAGGAAAAAAGTTTTTTATGGAAAGAGTGATGAAGTACTGGAATACTGGGGAGGTGTTGGAGTCACCATCCCTGGATGTGTTTAAAAAAGGACTGGATGTGGCACTCACTGCCATGGTTTAGTTGAGGTGTTAGGGCATGGGTTGGACTTGATGATCTTGAAGGTCTCTTCCAACCCAGTGATTCTGTGATTCTAAGGTACTGCTTTAGTCCCAACCAGCCCAGAGACCTTGGCAGAAATGGAATAGGGATTGTCCAGTTGACAGACTGATGGCCTGACTCCATTCATCCTCCCCAGCCAAGTGGAAGCTTCATGTTAAATACAGAATCACTTCAGTTCTTCACTGGACCATCTTGACTCATTTAGAGCAAAATAATTCATTTGGTGGTAACAACCAGGAGCAAAGTCCCAGGATGGCTGAGGTCAGAAGGGTGCTCTGTAGATCATCTGTGGCAGTGCAAGCTGGCTTGTGCTGAGCGTTTGCCTTGAACACCCAACCCAGTTCCATGGAACTGCCCCTGGGTGGACATTCACCCAATAAATCTCACTTAGGCTGCAGACATATCATTGGAAAAGGAGCTGGGCAGTACCTTGACCTTGACTAATCAGGTCGAGAGGGGAAATTTGAACCTCCTATGAAAGAGAGCCTCCATGAACAAAAGTTAGTGTTGTCCACAAGAAGCTGAGGAGTGTGTGGTGTCTGTCTGTGACCCTTCCCCACCACCCAGCAGCAAGAGCACCTCTCAGTGACAATCATCCAGCACAAATGTTCTGCTCAGAGCAGTCACAGAGGGCAGTGGCTCAGGATCATGTCCAGTCAGGTTGTATCTCCAAGGGCAGAAACACTTCTACTGCTCTGGTATTGCTCTGGCTCTGGGCAGCCTGTTCCCATGTCTGACCATGCTCTCAGTGAGGTTTTTCTTATATTTAAATACAACTTCTTGCATTTCGGTTTGTGTCTTTTGACAGAATCTGCCTCTGAGCCTTCCCCTTTCCAAGCAAACAAACCCAGCCCTCTCAGCCTCTCCTCAAACACTAAACACTCCAACCTCTTAATCTTGACCCTGCCTTTAACTCATCCTTCTATATCCACATCTCTTTTACGCTAGACAGCACTGGACACAGTACCTCAAACTCATCTCACCAGTGCTGAGTGGAGGGGAAGGATCTCCCCCTCCCCTGCTGGCACTGCTCTGCCTAAAGCAGCCCTGGGTGCCAGGTGCCTCCTCTGCCAGCAAGGCACGTGGCTGGCTCTTGGGCAGCCTGGTGTCCATCAGGGCCCCCACATCCTTCCTGTGCACAGCTGCTGCAGCTGGAAACTGCCCAGACAGTACCAGTGCCTGGGGTTGTTCCTCCTCCAGGACATGACTTTGTAATTCCCCTTGTTGAACTGCATCAGGCTCCTGTTGGCCCATTTCTCCAGCCTGTCCAGGTCTCTCTGGAAGACAGCACAACCCTCTGATGTATCAGCCACTTCTCCCAGTTTTGTATTGCTTTCAGCAGAAGGATACTGACTAATGTAAAAGTACTTACGTAAAAAGAGAGAATATTAATTATTTTTTCAGAGTTCTCACCAAATATATGATCTCATATGACCCCACAAAGCTGTGCCTGAAGCCTGCAGATACATTTGAACAAACTTCACATGTGCATAACCAGCTCATAGCTTAAAGATCTCAGATCCAACAGCCAATCTCCTGCATCCATGCTTGAAAAAGGAAAGGGCTATAGAGAGACAATGATACACATCCTATCCTATCATTCCTTCTTTCTTTTATTTTACTGGTAAATTAAAATTAAATCATTAAAAACTAGCAGCTGCAACTCACAGAGGTCACTGTCGTCTATGGATGACTCATCCTCTTGTGGGTTTTTTTTTTGGGATGTGTTTCTGTGGTGGTGCCTTTCCCTCTTCTTCCCTACAGGACACACTCCTTGTTCTCCTGCTTGGATCCTCTCTCTGTCAGGCTACAGGGACTGTCTGATTTTTGGTCTCATGCGTACAGTGAGAGCCCAAAAAGAAGTATCATATCACACCTGCCTGTGTCACTGGCAAGGCAGAAATGAAAAGGATGAAAATACCCCCGAGACAGGCAGGACTGAAACGAGTGAGGCAGAGAAATGAAAGCAAACACTGTCCTGGACAAGAAGAGGCCACATGGTGCTATGGCCAAGGGATGACAGCCAAGTGACAGCCGAGTTTTAGTGGAGGACCACTGGGCACACACAACACTGTATTACATCGCTTTGCAAGAACCATGAGAAACTGAGATAAGGAACCAAGGCATCCCAATTCTTTCCCTTTTTTTTTCTACAGGATGCTGGGATTTCAGAGCTTTTCCCTGCTGGAAGGAGCCATCTGCCCTGGAGGTTCTCCTGCACTCTAGCACAGCTTTTGATGTGCATCAGGCTGAGTCCTGGTGTTTCAGAGCTGACTCAGGCTTGGCCCACGGCCCTTTGTGTACCAGCCATGAAAGGAGCTGATCCCCTACTGCTGGCAGATGCTGAGCTTTTCTGATGTTCCATACTTTTAAGTGCTTTTGAGACTTCTGTTCTAAAATGCTTTCCTTTAATTTCCATTTAATTTCCTTAAAATTGTCACTGGAGCTGTTGCTATCTCTGACGTGTGTCAAATGCATCCTTTTCTCTGCTGTCTCTTTCTCCCCCACTATGCAGTACATATAAAGATTTAAAAAAAGATTTTCAGCTCAGCACTTCACTACCTCCTCCACACTTTCTTGAGCATTCAGCCTCTTTTTTTATTTTTTTTTTAATTTAAAAACCCTAACATAATGCACCCAATTGAACACATAATTGTTTGAAGTAGAGTTTCCCCAGAGAATTATATAATCTCAACCTGTCTCCTTTAGGCAACATATAATCATGCAATCTACTGGCTCTTTGTTTCTCTTCTTTCTTAGTTTTGTTGGTTTTTTTTTTTTACCTCCCCAATACTTGTAATAAGCTTTCCACCTTGTCTAGACGTTTCTGACATATTCTGCATTTACCTCACATTCAGCTGCTGCAGCCAGGAGATGCAGCAGTTCTACTCCTTCCAAAACTACACCCTGGATCTCAACACCCCCTACTTGACAAGTCCTTATTCCAGCTGCTGCTCTGCCAGTGCTATTTCTACCCCTTTTAGAAAGATGTGTATTTCCTTCATCTAACTGAAGGATTTTTTTTTTTTTTAATGTTAACAACTGTTACCCGATTAGGGTGAAGGTTTCCTTTTAACAGGAAAATATTTGCAGTGACAGAAATTGGCCATGTTTGATGAAGAATACTCTTGCTGGTAGTCTGAAATACTGCTGCAGCTTTCAGTGGGAATTCTGGAGGAACCTCTGGTCAGCTGCAATTCCTGTGGTGCTGCATTGCTTCACACCTTCAATCTACCATCAAGAGTCCTGGGCAGCACGCTAGCAATGGGAAAGCTCCATGTTCCATAGGCAAAAGCTCTGTCTTCCCCACCCCAGTTTGGATAAGTCCAGACCTTCAGATCATGCTAAGGCAGAAATTAAATTTTCTTTGAGTTTGGCAGGAAACTCGTTCCTAGTGCACAGCTTCCACGGGGACACAGAGAGCAGAAAGCAAAATGATTTGCAATCATGTGTTTGAAATGTGTGAACAAAATTACCTTGGAGTGTGTACACATCCCTTCAGATCTTGCTTTTGCCAACTAGCAAATATGTTCTCTGGCAGGAATGTTTGCTGAGACAATGGATCACATTTTTCAGCCCTTTGTTCAAGGCAACATTGATATATGTAGTGGTATTCACCTCTCCAACCTGATCATCAGAAATACCCTCATCCACTTGGAGATTAGGAACATACCACATACCTGAGGTGTCCAAACAGCAAAACTTTGAATCCAAGCAATAGGTTTGAAGATTCAGGCACACCCTAAAAAGGCACCAACAACCACCTTACAGAGCAACTGCAAAGCCCTGGGGCACTCCAGGGAGATGAAGGAAGGAGGAAATAGCTTGAAACAGATAGGGTTCCATCCAGGTTCCCTCACAGGTAACATGTCCCACGTTTACACTTGTCATATTTTTGAACTTCCTCAGGCCAGCTGACCTGAGAGTTCCTACATTGCCCTCACAACCTGCTTCTTCCTGGCTTTCCAGGCTCTTTCCAGATCCTTCCCAACTTTCTCACATTACCCTGGTCTGACTGGTGTTAATGTTACACTCTTCAAGCATTTCTTCACTGAGAGGGTGGTCAAACACTGAAAGAGGATCCTCAATGGACAACTAACTCCCCAAGGCTGTCAGTGTTTAAGAGGCATTTGAACAAAGCATGTAACAACACACTTTAACTTTTGGTCATCCCTGAATCAGTCAGGCCATTGGCACAACACAATCGTTGTAGGTCCCTTCCAAACAGAATAGTCTATTCTTCTCTACCATGTGTTTCCTAATTTAGCCAGTCACTGACACTTGCAACCCATTCCCAAATTTGCATAGCAGCCTCTGCAATACTAGTAACAATCCCAAATATTTCAAATGTATATGCAAGAAATCTAAAAGCAATGGTCTTTTTTCAGACACATCTTTTTGTTTCTCTATTTCCCTTTGAATTTCAGAACCTTGAAGGACTGCATTTACAAAGTTGTTTCAGGAACTGCCATGTGCTGCTGAAAAGAGACATTTCCTTGATCCAGGACCTTGGTTTTCGATGAAACTCAGTGTTGCAACAGACTGCTGTAACCCTGATACATATATCATTTGCAGCACTTGTACAGAAATGAATCATTCCTAGATAATGATTTGTGGGGTTCTGAAGTAGCTGTGAGAGAAAGGCAGGTTGCACTTCTGTGTCTGTCATGCCACTTCCAGGTGACTCCAGCAGTGTGCTCTGCTCCCCAAAGTGCAGACCTGAGTACACCAGACAGCCCCAGGAGCCAGGAGAGCTGCCCTCTTGACTTGCCCATTGATTTATTCACCAATTCCCAGGAAATCACTGGAAATTATTCATTTTATCCCTCACAGAATGGGCTGTGGGTGTTGCTCCTTGAGGGTAGCAGCAGCTCTCTGTGACCTGTGGCTGGAACTCATAACAAACACCATCCCATTATTCCTTGTCAGCTATGTTGTTCTCATGGCAGGACCACAACACTGACAAGAGCCAAGCAAAATTCTGCAATTCCACACGTGTGGCAAAGGGAAACTAATTAAAGCCCTTATTCCCTTTTAGATGCTGCAGGGAAGTCACAGAACAGCAAAACAACGTGAACTCCTGGTGCTGATCTTTCTTTTGGTGAAAATCAGCTGGAGTTATGTTTAAGGCTGGAGGGTCTCCACTTGCCCCCTACTTTAGTAAAATATCTGAGAGGGAATTTGTACTGGATCCCTCCCCTTTCATCCCAGGTGGAAAGCCCTAGGGTTGTATCCTGGTTAATAGGAAAGCTAGGCTTGTACCTCAGTTATTCCCTGGTGTTCCAGCTGCATCCTTCCCTGGAGCTAAGCAGGGGCTGTTCCGTGACCATCATTTGCTGCTACCAGTCCACCTGCAATGGCCAGGGCCTGGCCACCATGTCTGGCAGCAGTGCCCTGGGCCACTACTGTGCCTTAGAAAACGATTTCATTTCCTAACATTGTTGTGTGTGAATGTTCCTTCTCCACTGGCAGCAGCAACGCACCAGAACGTTAATGAGAAAGTAACGAAGAGAGCCAGCCAATGCAAAACAGTAATGAAGATTAATCTCTCCCCAGAGCAGAGGCTGACAGAGACCTAGAGCACCACAATGGCATTTAGAGGGTCAAAAGTGGGTCAATGAAAGCTAATTAATAGCAATTCTCTCTCTTATTCTTAATCACAGAGTGGTGTGTAGGGATTTCAAATAAGCTGCTTGTTCCATTCTAGATACTGAATTCCCAAACTGGGAGCCACAAGCCATGAAGGAATTTGATGGCATATCTGGGCATAGATCTCCCAACTGGGAAACAAGCTGAGCCAAGAGACTGGGCAGGCTGGGCTTCATCCCTTCATAGCAACCAGAAGCTTTTGTTTTGGAAGATGCATTGGATGACTTTGTGCAACGCAGCACAAGACCTCAGTAGGGTCCTGCCTACTTACCAGGGCAACAAGTGATGCCTAAGCTGGAATTTCAGGTCAGGCTGTGGTTTCTCCTCAACAATAAGCTCCTGACACCTTCCAGCAGCCCTTGGAGCCAGTAATCCTTCAGTACAACTCCCTGATGCACAACCTATCACCAAAGGAGGTTAGATTTGTACATGGCTTCCAGGCATGGCCTTAACAAGTCTGTCAGAGGATCTCATCAAAGGCTGTCACCACAGACACATTACTATTGGACTGAAAAGCTCCTGAGCACAGAAGCAGCACAGGAACTCTCCTGCAGCTCTGGGGAGCCTTGCCATTTAGGAATTTGACTGAGTTCCCAAGCCTGTTTCTCACTTCTTCTGGGACCTTACCTCACTCCAGCCCCCTCACCTTGACTCCTGGCCCATCAGAACTGCATGAAGACCCTTTGGTGTCAGACTGGTGTAGCATCCCAGGTAATGTTCCTGCCTCTGGTGTTTGTGTGTCTGTGCTGCCTCATGCAACAGCCTTCAAAACATGACCATCATACCCATGTGAGGAAGATGTTTCCATTCCTCCTTTTCCTGACCTGAGTAAACCCACACAAGGGGGGAAAACAGACAACAATTCCTCTGGGGGCCACCTTGTGCTGAGAGGTTGAACTGGAGAAGAAAGCACCAAGATTGGCTGCTCTAGATGAGCCATAAAGCAGCACTTAGGATTGCTATCTTGCCTGGCTGGAGCCCAAGTGGAAGCAAATCCTCTGCAGGCAGGGCTGTCCTGCCAGCTCCATGATCCCATGGTGGGAAAACACACTGGGGCTAAAGAAAAATCAATGACTTTGCACATGTCTTTGCAAGGCCGCATTCAGAGAGGCGACTGGCCCTGAAATTGCCCTACTTACCACAAAAAGCAGTGACAGTGCCACCACCACAGCAGGGGCTGACATAGTCCAGGCCTTGTTTCAGCCCTTGTGCTGTAATTGGAGTGGGCTGTGCTGCCAGCAACAGGATCCTTTACAAGAACAGAGCTACATCTCCCACTACACTTTCAAAGGTAAGACAGCTGCATTTAACTCTTGTCTTGCTGACATCCACAGCACCAGTCCATGAACACTGCCCAAGGGAGCACAGAAGTGAAGGGAAAAGGAAATCAAGATTCCCAGTGGTTCTGCAGTCAGGGACACTGCAGCACCTCTGCTGGAACATCAGTGTCTGGTTGAACATTTCACCTTTGAGAAACATGCAGCTTTACTGCTGGATAAACAAGAGTCACCTCGCACATCAGCACAGCGAACAAAAACCACCCTGAGCCTGTCTGACCTCTCACATGGTGAGCATCTCATGTCTTTCTGCTCCACCACGAGCAGAGACTGAAGTGAGCATAATCAGGGGCTGGTTCAGGTTGTAGGACTGTGTCTAGTGATTATCTGTGCCTCTTACTAGGAATGTGCTGCCCAGGCACTCAGGGGAAACGCTGCTCTCATTTAAATATTTAATTAAAGTTACTTAGGTATTCTACTAAGCTGAGTATTTAAGGGAAGTAAGTACCCACCTCCCACTGATAGCAGAAGGACTTAAGCACCGAATTCTGATGGGCTCCTTTGAAAACCCCGGATTCCAATGCTCGAAGGTCTGTTCTGGATAGCCAAATTATTGCCCATATCATGTGAGTGCTCTTAAATGCTTGGCAGTGGAGCTACCTTACACTGATTCACCTTCTTCTGACTCACAGTCATTTATTTGCACAGTATCCAGCACCAGAAATTGAAACAATGATACATGTTTTCCATATGTTCACAAGGGAATTCATTAACACCATGAATGCACAATTTCATGTCCAGCCATGCCAGGCTTTCCCAACTTCTCAGCCAAATAAAACCAAACAGATCTCTTCTGAGTTGGAGTCATGCTGAACCAAGTAACAATTTCTAAAATTTCTAAGGAAATATTATTCCAGAGAAAACCTTTTCCCCCATTTTAAGGCAAATTCCAGCAATGTGAAGGCTGCCAGGCTCAAAGACAAAGCATTTCCTCTTTACCACAAAACTAATGGACCTGGCTGGTCTTGGCTTGCACCTCCACACTGTGAAGGAGGGAATGCTGAGAGGGCTGGAAAAGCTCTCCTGGTTCTGTAGTGCTTTTCTAGTTTTGGTTTACAAGTCCCCAGCAGCTGGTTCCAGCCGTGACACAGCTGTGCCCAGCACAGGATCAAACAGCTCCCAGCAAGGTCCACAAGAGGCACGGCCAGCTGTGACATGAGGCTCTGAGCCCCTGAGTTCCTCCCAGTGCTGTCCAAACTTCAGCCTGGTGACCTAACCCCCCCAGAGCCCAGGAGAGGTCACTTTCACACTTGGGTGTTTCTGCAGGTATATCTGGCCAAATAAAAGCCAGCAGAGGATTGGTGCCACCTTCTAAATCCAACTGTTGACTTAGGTGCATTTCTAGACTTGTGTTGGAGAGTGGAGGGACCCCAAAACCACCGAAATTGCAGCACAGTGTCACACAGCAGCCAAGGTACTGGGACAGTAACAAATTTGGCTATATTTGAACTAAACCATTTATCTCAGGATACATCACGCCATGTCTGACCACTTCCTGAGATGAACCAATGGAGATAAAACTGCTGGTTTGTGTTACAGCCCAAAGCAATGCTCTGGGATTTAGCTGAGTGCAGGGTTAAGGAAACTTCTCCCAGAGCCTGACTCTGATTCACTCTTCAAACTCTGAATCACTTGATTTTAGCTCAGCCACCAACTCCACCTAAGAGCGAGATGACCATGTGTAGTTCCCCCAGGGAAATACTCGCCGACTGCCTTCCCAAAAGACAGGAACTGAGATTGCTCCAGCTGTGCCAGCTCTGTGGGAAGCAGTGGGTGGCAGGGGCAAAGAACAGCCAGCCCCAGGACAGGATGGATTTTAATTTTGTTTTTTATATTCTGAAGGGAGACCTTCAGACTCTGTGAAGTTCAAGAGCATGTTAGCTCTCTATTTGGCCTCTTGGGCATCTGGGAAAGGAAGGAGGGTTTGGTCCTAAGCAGATCACTCTTCCTTGAGCAATGGCAGCAGAAAGCTGCTTGGGCAGGGGCAGGTTCCATACAAGTCCAATCCAGGATCAGATCAGGACAAGCTCCGTCAAAGCTGTTCCACAACTGGGAGGATCTTACAGCTTCCTGGCTGGATTCAGCTAGGGCTCTATAATCTGTTCTAACATCACAGATGCTTTGGAGATTTTCACTGGCTGAGCTTTGCTGGAGGAATACAATGTGGCCCCAGCCTGACATAAAGATCAGGTCAACCCTGTTTATTGGGGATTTGTCTGGACCACCCCCACTAAGGATCTTACAGATCTCAGCTGTGGAGCTGAAACAAGTCTGCTTCGCTTTTAAAAAAGGGGCAGTGCTAAACAGACTACTTTTGTGATCCACTTGCATGCCAGAGACTCAGCTCGTCTAAAAATTAGGACCATTAGAAAAGACTCTGCAAATAGCCTTTGTAACATTAAAAACTGAGCACTAAGCCAGGCTCAAAGAGCATGAGGCAAAATTGTGCCATACCTATCCCAGCTGTGCAGTCAGGTAACCAGGGAGACTGCACTGCTGAGCAGGGCTGGTGATGGTGTGAGGCTGGGATGGAAAACAGTGCCTTTAGCAGCTCTCAGCAACGTGCTCAGCACTGCAGCTCCTTGGAGAGGCTCAGCACAGAGGCCAAGGCTTGAAGCTCTGTGCCAGAGTCAGTGCTGAGCTCTCCATGGACCCCTCTCAGGTGTCAGGCCCTGATCAAAGCGTGTCACAGCAAGGGAGGGTGGGCAGAGATAGGTCCATGATTTGCGGCCAAGCTCTGACTTTATTGCCAGGACCCAGAATTCACCTGGCTGTGCTCACAGCCCTGTACCCCAGCTCTCTGCTCAGCTCTGTGCTGAGTTCATCATTCTCCAGCGACCAATCTCGGCGCTCTTCCGCAAAAAAAAAAATCACTGAGACCATTTGTGTTCCTGCAATACCCCACAGCCCATGGCCTACTGAGTGTGGAGGGTGACCTTGAGTCCCTACAGTTCTCCACTTGGTGCTGCAATGACAAACACACCCCAGACCATTGTTGACTACTCTGGTGGGTGCATGAATCAGTTCTGAGCTATGGCTCAGGCTAAGGTGAGCCATAGCTCACAGGAAGCTGCTCTCAAGGTGGTTTGAAACTATCTGCCTTCATTTCTTCAGCCTTCTAGGGGTCATTACACATCTGTGAGGGGCAACAAATGCTTGTAAGATACATAATTGAATGGGATAAATAACTAGTGAAGTGTGTGGATAAGTATTAAAACAGACTAAAAGCCATCCAAGCTGAAGAGAATTAAAAATACATGAAACCCAGCTATGAGCCTAACAATTGCTTCCCAACTGTTCCTAAAACATCTTTAAAAATCTATTTTTTAAAAGTACTTTTAAAATGACACACTTTAAAAAATTTAATAAAAAGGAAATCAAATAGGGCCTTGCAAGGATTCATTTAAACTCTACATGTAAAATAATTCTGGGCGCCTACTTCCCTCCAGGATGGATTGTAAGAAATCCCCAATCACTTTTTTGCCCATTTGAGCAGGTTCTCTCTCCCTGTGTCTCCTGGATACTGTGTGTTCTTCCAGTATTAAGGACAGCCAAACACAATTTAGCCAAATTCACACCTTCCACTCCATAATCTGCCATCTCTGCATCAGCCTTCTGTGTGGGGACAGAGGGCCATGAAAGGTCAAATGCACCATTTGGTAACAGACTCTCCCTTTTCTGGGCTTCCTTCAGCCTTTTGCTCTGCTCACAGTGGCAGCTCCCAGCCCTGAGACCCCATTTACTCTGTGAGCACACAGCACCTCTTGGTCAGGAAATGGCTGGAGCTCCTTGTAGGCACAAAAGCCTCAGTTTAGCACAAATCCAATTTAAAATGCAAAAGCTGGTTCTTAAAAGCAAAACAACAACAACAAAAAAAAAAAAAAAAAAAAAGCAGCAAGCCATCAAGGCAGTAGACTGTGATGGATATTAGCCATGCACATAAGTGTCCTGCTGAATCAGGGCCATGGCCTATCGATTACAACGCTCATTAATGACGTAATTTTCTCAGAAATTATGATGAAGTCTGGATCTTGGCCAAGGTTATCCAACACATACAGCACCAACAGTCCCAACAACAGCCCGTGGATCTGCCCCCACGGCCTGACAGCACACCTTTACATGCCCTGTGGGTCCCTAGGGTTGGCAGCACCTTTTCTTTCCAGGGGCAGATCTGAGCAGGGGCAATTTGTGCTGATTGCTCGTGGGCTGTACAGAGGTTGGTACTGGGCCTGTTGTGGTTTAACTCAGCAGGCAGCTAAGCACCAAAGAGCTGCTCACTCACTCCCCCCACAGTGTAGTGGGGGAGAGAATTAGGGAAAAAAAGCCATTCCCCCTTGTTCTGGTGCTACATGCTCTTGTAAAAATTGCCTCGCCATCTTTTTTATTATCAACAGTATTCTCCTCCTAATTCCAAAGCACAACACCATACAAGCTACGAGGAAGAAAACCAACTTCATCCCAGCTGAAACCTGGACACAATATGTCCTAAAATGTGACCTAATTAATAAAAAATAATTAACCAGCATTAATCAAGTAAACACCATTAGCAATCACTCTAAGAGCTGTACAGAGAGGTTGCAAAGGAAAGTGCATTCAAGGTTCAAACTACAGTTCCAGCACCATCCCTGCTGCCTGTATTTAATACCACCAATGCCTTAACATTCCAGGCCATTCCTTCCACATGGAGTGAATATCCAGACTGTTTGGTGCCTGCCCTCACTGCACCAGGCAGAGAGCTGTGGACAGAAGGAGCAGCCATCATGCAGAAGATGCTGTTTTTCTCTGCAGTTCTCATCTGCAAAGGGCTGATCCAAACTGGGAGCACTGCCAGTTTGTTGTGCAGTCCCTCTCCTTTTATTCCTTTGACCAACCCCAGGAATACACAGAGCCAGGACATGCAAATCTCATTCATCCTGAGCACCATCATACACTGCTAACAGGCTTTATGGGCTCTTCATATTCCTGCAGCAGTGCTGCAAGGTGCAAGCCTGTAGTTACAGCACCTCATCCCCACCTGGTCCTGGGAAGCTGCACTGTGTGTCGGTGTATCTGTCCTGAACCACCCAAATCATACATTTCTGCATCTACTCAATGTACAGAAGATTTCCCCTCTCCTCCCTCTTTCATCTTCACCCATATTTTAAAGCCACACAGTTTTCTGTCGCTCAAGCCTACTGCCAGGGTGGGGTTTCATTTGCAACACGCAGCGGACAGCGATCTCTCCCTCCTTCCCCAGGAGCAGCACGGATTTCCGAAGGAATTACCGCCGGAGATCCAGGCACATGGACACAGCCAGCAGGGAGCCAGCCGTGCCCTTGTCGGAAGCAGCAGCTTCTCCATCCACATCTGCTGCCCTGAATTAAAGAGGGTTCACGCCCAGCTGCATTCGCAGGGCGGCTCTCGAGTTAATGATGCAGGAGAGCAGTCGGGTGTGACTCCGAAGGAAGGGGAGAATGTGCTTCCAGCTCTTCCATAACAGTTAATCATTAACACCTTTCATGGTCGCAGAAGGTGCTGGCCTCCTTACTAGCTCCCCTTATCAGCCCTAATTATTTCCTGATCGCCTCTCGCCTGACTACCTGGCAGACTTATGCACAACACCCCTGAAGCACCTGACCACATTTATTGCCCTATATTCCCAGCCAAATGGGTCTCTGCTGTGTCAGCTGCAATATTTACAGCAGAACAGTTATTTCTCCCTGCCCGTGCCCAAACATAAAAGTTGTTCTGCACCCCCCACTTTGCCCTTTACACCATCCCTCTTTCTGTGACAAAGCAAAACAGAGCAGTCATCTAAACACCTCAGCACTCCTTTCTCCTCTTCTTCCCCAAAAGCAATGGCTCCTCTTGCACACAGCCCAGGGGGGTATTGCTGCTATATCCTTAAGTTCACTTTAAGTTTTCAACCATTTCAATTCTATGGATATTGCCTCAATATCTAAATAAATACATTTCTATTTATAATTTTTTTTAAATTTTCTGACAAAGTAGCTCGCTTCCTTAGAGGAGAGAGGTAAATCCAAGGAACAGACATAAATGTGTCACCCACATGGTGTGCTATCTGCCTCAGGAGGGTAGTTCAGAGTCAGCAGCTCAACTCTGTTATTGAATAAAAATGGACAGCCTACCCTGACCAGCAGGGTTGGTCTGAACAAATGCAGCCCTCTATGAGTGGAATGGTGGAAATTGCCAGGAGTGGGAGGATGGCTTGTATTAGATAAATAAAAGAAACTTACTTAAAAGCAAAAAAAAAAAAAAAAAAAATGCAGCCTGCTTACTACTGCTCTGATGAACAAACCTATTGTCAGTGAAGAAGAAGCTGTGTAGTCTGTAGGCAGCACATGCCCATGTAACACACATGCTGTCCAAAAGTTTTATATCAAAACACATACAAAAGGAAACAGACATCTCCAGGCACAGAGGGGAGCAATGGGAACATGATAATTCACAGTCAAATTCATTTTTTCAGTGAGACAATAGCATCGATAAAAAGGAATAAAAATGCAATGAAGGGGGATTTCATCTTCATTACCGAAGTTTAGGAAAAACTTCTTTTAGGGAAATTCAAAACCACAAAAGGAGCAGGGGATGTACACTGAATAATCCCAGGACCAAATTACACTGGTACTGTTACCAGCACCAGTACCTGACACATGGCTGACTCCATATCCAGGAGGTTACAAGGCCACTCTGAAACACTTGAAATCTGTAACTCAAAACAATGCTTCCTCTTTCTTCCTAGCACATAACTCAGTCAGGAACTCAGGGAGTTCTCAAACATGACCAAGCATTTGGAAATGCTTCGGTCTGCTTGTCTTGATTGCTGGAGTCAGGCCACTTTCAAGGCTGACCAAGCAGATGTGCCCCATGCTCCAAGAGCATAAATAATACACTGGCAAAGTATAAAATCAGAAATTGTTCAGAGATTACCTGCATGTGCTGTTCTCCACTCTGTGAGCACACAGTGCTTCCTTCTGCTCTCAGTCATCCATCATTTTGCTCAGGGTTGCTGCTGGTAATGCTTTTAAAATTCCAGCTTGGGGCTCAGGAATGGTCACAGACACATATAGGATCGCAAAGAATCACTGAAAGGCTGAAGCAAAAGAAGGCAAAGCCTTCCATTGTTAAAGCCACCATGAGAAAATGATCCTGTGGTTCACCTGAGTCAAGGGGTGTGAGATTGTCTCGTGCCCTCTCTTAGCAAGTATAGACAAGGCACGAAGAAGAATGGATTGATCAGTGATTTTGCAGCTTCTTCATGTGGGAGAACTCCTCAGCTCAGACAAGAGGTGGCACAGGGAGGAGACCAAGGTCTGTAGAGATAAAAAAGGCAGAAAGGTGATTAAAGCAAAAGTGTTTCTCACAAACACCTCCCCCTGCCCCCTCTCCCCCCCCAGAAAAATACCAAAAACCACCAGACCAAAACCCAAATCTAAAGCCAGTGCAATCACAGGATGCACCAAAAAAACATCAGGATGCTGATGCCAACAGATGTGAGCATGGGCCTGGGTTATGCCAGAGGATGGATCATTTTGGATGGATCGATTTCTCTCTTACACTCCTCCTGCACATGTTATTGGTTCCAGCCAGGGAGAAGGTAACAGTTAAGGTGAGCCTCTGGCCAGAGCCAGTACAGATGTTCCAGTGGTCACAACCTCGTTACTGGGCCACAAGATGAGAGTTGATCTTGGAAAACAAGCTACAAACCAAGTTTCACCCCAAGCAACACTCAGACATGCAGCTCCTGGAAAATGCTCATTTGATTTCTTGCAACCTTTTATGTCAGGCCTTCTTCCAGTTGCTTTCTTTTGGCTTATTTTGTTCAGCATTAAAAATACACCCAATTTAACTTACTATGAAATACACTGCAATAGGCAGCCCTGCAAGTTGATGTCAGCTGTCTGTCCACAAATAATCCCAAAGTCCCCCTTTGCTGCTGCCTGTCCATGTGCCCTGACCCATAACTGAAGAGGTCTCCTCTAAAGCAAGCCCAGAGCTCTTTCCCCACAGTGCATTCTCGACCTCTCTGCCAAGACAGCCAACACCAGTAGCTATTATGGAAGTCACTCACTGTGACATGATGTCCCATCCATGGGGCACACAAGTCAAACCACTCCTGCAAGACTCACTGGAGTGAGGGAGTCACCAGGGAGCAGCACAGGGATCGCTTTTCCCTGCTGAGCACATCTGGCTCTTCCACACACGGACACCACAGCTTGACGTGACCACTGAACTATCTAATGCAACCAGCCCTCAGTAATCAGCAGCCGTAGAAATTAATAGCACCATTCTTTCCATTTTCAATTCAGTTTGAGAGACTTTAATCAAATCTGATGAGGGACAATATAGCCAGCAATGAATTTATGCATGAAGCACGTTACCTGCACTGCAGTTATGCCTTGTGCCAATGTTCCTACAAGTCTGCTACCAGAGAAGCTTAAGCAACTTCTAAAAGTGTCTTGGCATTACCAGACCATGCAGGGCAAGTTATGGTCAAGTATTCTGAGTTGCTCTGTACTTTTGCTATAGTTCACCTCTGTTACAGATGAGTATTGGGATGATTGGCTCTCAAAATCAAGGGATGAATATCGTGTGTATGTTAAGAGGAGTTTTATTGATGTATAATTAGTGTAGTTTGTTGTTTAAATACCCTCTGTTCTCCCCATAGACCCCTTCCCCCCCTGTATTGTTGCTACCAGGCAGCCTGGGTTGACCAGGACATGTGGAGACAAGGCATGCACAGGTGCCCATTGCATGGGGCAGTTGGGAATGGGGAAAGCTTGTTGTTGGGGGGGGGGGGGGGGGGGTGGGGCACGGCCTGACAACACCTGACTTCCAGTCAAGGTGCAAGAAAGTGATCTCCACCAATGGACAGCAAAGAAGAGTTGACTGACAGAGTTTGGGGAAGCCAGGGTTGCCTGATGCAAGCCCAGAAGTATGAAATGCAAAGCAGTCATTTTGTAGATGAGCTCGTGGCTGCTGGGTCACTAAGACCCAGCACACTGTCCTTTTGCCTTGTTCAGTCTTCTGTTGTATTTTTTTAAGGTTTAATAAACCTTTGATATTTTAAAGTGGGCATAGTTTCTCACACCACCCCGCTTTAATTGGCATATATGGTGTTGGACCTTCTCTATAAAAGGTCTAAAAAGGATGCTATTTCCTTGGTTCTTAGCAGATTTCTGTGCAAAGTTCCATCTCAAGACAGAGTTAGGACCCTGACCTTTAGCAAATACTTGTATCTTGTTCAGGGATTACTGAGTTGTTTGGGACACATTCCCAAAGCTACAGTTCCTGGTTCACTGCAGGCATAGGTGGGAGCTTGCTGGCTTTTCCCAGCCTGGAGCCTGTGCCTGCCAGCCCCAGGGCATGCAGGGCCCTTCACCCCCATCAAGCTTCATCTTGCCCCATCCACTGCTCAGCCTTGCTTAACCACAGTGAGGGAGGCAGGGAGTTGTTTCGTGCCTTCTGGAAAACATTTCACGAACTGGAAAAGGTTTATCACTCTGTATTTTCTGAAGGTGTTTTTGGTTCTCAGGTAAGTGTTCTTTCCTAAAGTCTAAGTCACATATACATCCCCCACAAGAAATCCCACAGTAGGGGTGTAGGAAAAATTGCATTTTGTTTAGCAAAACCTGTTCTCACCCACACTCCTACTACCAAAAGTCCTGAAAATTCCTGATGAAAATAGCTGGGTTTGGAGCACACGCACTTATCAGAAAGGCCCAGCTTCCAATGATCACCAAAAAAAAGGAAAAAAAAAAGCTTCTGAATTGCTGAAACAAGCCAAGAGCAGGGCTGGTGACCGAATCTGACTGAATCTGCTGCCCTCTGCTCACAAGGGTGCCCCAAAGATGCTTCCAGGAGCTCCCTCCTCCTCCTCCCAGCTGCCAGAGCTGCGGCTCTCGAGCTGCTCCAGCTGCTGAGCTGCCAGGGCCACTCGCTCCCCGGGGGCATCCCCACTACCAGCAGGGACAGATGGCACCAGTCACATCCATTCCCTGTGACACAGGCAGGCTGTCAGCCCCGGTGACAGCTCCACCATGACGGCTCTGGCAGCCGGTGCCCGGAGCAGAGCCAGCGCTGCTGAGCTGAGTGTGGACCGAGGGCTGCGCCTGCCTTTACACCTCTACAGTCACACTGGGCACTTCCTTATGCTTAAAGAGCTTTCACTCCATCTTCCAGGCCTGTTTTTTACCATTTTCCCATACTAGGCTTTTTCTTTTCACATGAAAACCAACCCATCTTTACTACTAACTATACACGTGTTCATATGCAAAGCCTTGGGACTGGACTACAGTTCCCAGAGGAGAGCACTGGAATGGAAAAACAGGGAAACAAACTGTATTAATATGATTGTTGTTTTGCACAGGGGCTCCACCCTCTCTTTCAAGACCATGCGTTCAGTTAATGAGAAACAGGCTATTCCCACCCCTTGTGCACAATCCCCTTTTCATTTCATACACAGTGAGGAATAAAGACATGAGACTTTCTCAATCACTTCCCACAAGAGCTGTCTCTGGCTTTGACTTTGATAATCCAGCTTGACTGATCTTTCCCTGGCAGTGGCACTGGCATCAGTAGCCAAAATGATGGATGGGTTTTACAGCTCAAACAGCTTTTGGGGTAGCTGGTTGAAGAGAAGTGCCTAAACCCAGCAACTTATGCTTTCTCATGTTCCTAAGCCACAGGATGTTTATGGAGACCTTTTTTCTTTACTGGTGGCTTTGAAACAGGAGCAAAATAAAAAGGGTGAGACTCTCAAGTAGCTGTACTGCACCCATTGCTAGAGGAGAGTGAATTATATGACTGGGAAGCTGCGGAGTCTGCCCAAATTTTACGTAATCCCAAATTCATGATGACATTGGCTCATACACTGCTTCCTAGTTTCCCTCCTTTATCTGAATTTTAACTCCAGTCTCCTGGGCCAGGTGTGACAGGAGTGAATGCTGCTGTCTGCAGGCAGAAAACGAAGGTAGGAGACATGAGAAGACAAATAGCTCAGCTGCCACAGAAGACAGAGTGGCATTAGTGCAGTCTCTGTGCATCCTGGAAAGATGAATGAATAATTTTAGGCAATTAGAGACATTGCAGTTGTCAGGTCACAGTTTCAGATAAACTCATATTCTGCTAAATCTTTCCCAAGTTATCTCTGCCATCAGAGGATCTGTGATCACTTGGGTAATGTAACAATAGCTGAAAGTTTAAATGCAGTCAGATTGATAGGCCCCATTAAGATGCTCATCACAAGCTACTAAAAACCTACTGATTTATGGCTAGCAGCAGGAAAATTTCCTTACCGGCAGTTTAATTTTTCTTCTTCAGCTTTCAGAGCTACTTTTGTAGAGGTTTCACTGTTTAAGCACTTAGAGCTTAATGAATACTCAGGCGATTGTCTGATGTTAAGCTCCCTGGATGCCAGTGATGACTGAGGTTGAAGATAACTTAGAAAAGAGCCCAATAGCAAGCAGTAAGCACCAAGGCTCCTCCTGATTAGCACAATTGCTTGGTGCCCTTCAGAGCTTAAATTCATGACTAAGTTACCACAAAATGAATGCAAATGCACTTCATATGACCTCAGAAACTTGCTATTTATATAATCTTAACCCTTAGCAAAGACAGGGATCCAAGTGACACAGACATGTGTGGACATAGCAGCAGACATAGGGCAGAGCCCTAAGCTGAACACAGCCCCAAACACCCTTCAAAGTCAGAAACAGAAAAAAAAATATTGCTCATTTTCTTCTTCCACACTGACAGTGTCCAGGGCAGGAACTGAGGGCGTAGTCCAAGATGTTTGTGTCTGACATAAACGTAATACGTATTTAATATCTTGGAGGTATAAACCTGTGTTGGCTCTCCTGGAGGTTAACAACCAGGAGATTCTGAGCACAAGCAGACCGCAAAACTGAGCTGTCTCAACACCTGAGAAAAATTGGGACTGATACACAGCTGTGTTTCATCAAGGAATGTGACGTCCAACCTACTTTCTCATTATAAAAGCAGCAGGACTATGTTTTTAGGAGGATGACAATTTCAAAATTTGTTGTGCTTGAGGACTTTCCCAACTATCACACAACCACAGAGTAAACAGATGTACTAGGGTGAATTCGGGTAAAGAGTGACTCAGGATTTCTGAGGCATCACCAAGTGCAAACAAGACCTTTGAGATCAATTACTAGCTGCCTAAAGTAAAACAGAACTGACAGATGCAGAGTGTCACAGGGCAGTCACCTTTTTCTCTTTAGAGGTGATTTTTCCTGGAGATCAGACCTATGAAAGTGGCTACTTCACAGATTCCTCACATTACATAAGGAAGGCAACTCCTCTACAGGTCACTCCATGTGCCCCATTACCTCTGGGAATTGCCCTGTTTTAACCAGGAGAAAATCCACCAACATACTGAGTTCCTTATGAGAAAACTGAGTGGTAAAGAAAGCAAGAAATCCCTGCTGGTGCCCTGCTGAGGAAAGAACTGATGAACTGAGCCTTCCTTTGTCACCAAAGAGCAGCCAGAAGGATGTGTTAGAAAGAAGATCTGACTCCTGATGCTGCTTGTGACACTGCTGGCTTCTCCTTCCATTACTCTGTGATGTTCCCTGATGTTCTTCAAGCAGCTTGTAGGACACTTCCTGCTCCTGACCACTTGTGCCAGTGGGCTTGGCCTGTAAAGATACTCTGCCTTTATCCAGAGCTTGGGGACAGCTCTGGATTCATAGTTCAGTCTGTGGTTTTCCTCTCAGAAGAAGCAGCAGTTCCTGAAAACCTCTACTGGCTTTCAAAGGGGGCTTTTCCCCCTCATTGCCTGCAGTGCCTGAAACCCTCTCAAGTAAATTTGTTGTTGTAAATGTTTAGGGACTTGTACAGCTTCCTAGAGTGCTCTGGGCTCTTATCTGCAAGGTCCCTTTGGAGCAGGTCTGGAGGATATCCAGCTAACCAGCCACTTCCCTGCCACACTGGGGGATTTGATTCAAAGCCTAACTGGGCAGGAAGCTGAGTCCTGATTTTGACAAGCCTGCAGAACAACTCATCTCTACACTATGTGTGAGAGAAATTCTTCAACCTTTGTTCACAGTGAGTGGCAGCTGACACTCCTCATATCACAGAGAAGAAAGGAAGGGATGGGAAAATGTCTGCCTTCCAGCTCTTACTGAGGCTTTAAAATGAGAACTTTCCTTGGCGGGGGGGCTGGTTCTTCTCCAACTTTCTGCATTGTTCCTTTGAAGCATCCTGCTTTTAAATCCCTTTGAAAACAAGGTACAGGTAGTTTTAGTGGGTAAGTTATAGTCTTCCCCAGACAACTAAGAAAATTGCAGACAGTCCAAGTGAGAATCCTTCCCAAATCTATTATGGAATGACCCTGAGGGACTGGAAACACTGAAGCAGCCTAACGGTAGGGTAGTGTACCAGCACAGTATCAAAGCCTCTAAAACAGAAGTTCCCCAGATTTTCCAGTACTCCCTTGTTGTTCAAAGACTCCTACTCCATCAAAGCTCAAACTGTTGCGGGACCAACAGATCACGTGGGAGGCATCAGAGGATTACTAATTTGAAAGAAATGGGTGGAAAGTGTGTCAAGCACCCCCAATCTTTGAACTGCGTACTTTAGAAGATCATTGCAAAATAAAACACAACTGCACATTCATTTCTCTTTAGGAAGAACATATTGCACAAAGCCACAAAAGCTACATGACCTTCATGTGAAGGAGAACAGAAAGACCAATCTTCACTCATTGTAAATTGACTTGGAAAGGCAACAAAACAATGCCAGTTTCCACCAGCTGACGATAGGACCGAATGTCTGCGGTGCTCAGAAGATGAAACTGTAAGGCCTATTCATTGCAAACCCTTCTGGGCATATGTTAATCAGGGAGAAATTTCTTCCCAGAAATTATGGTGCAAATAGAAGTCCATGATATTGGCCTGTTATGAAGATTGTGACTTCCTCTGAAACATGCAGTGGAGGGTGGTATCTGTTAACTGCATCTGGCTGCAGAAAATCCTACAGTCCGTTCTTCTGTCTGGTAGCTTGTGTTTATCTGCAACATCACCTTTACTGTGTCGTCTCCAAATCCCTGTCCAGAAGACAGGCCAAGAACAGAACAAATGTTTTTTTCCATTGACATTGTCTGGTCCAGCAGCATTGACAAGAGGGATTTATGCCTTGTCCCCATTCTGGTATCTCATGGGAGAGATACAACCCAGTGCCTCTGAACTGAAGGTTGCTATTAATGCATCTTTAAAGGATAATGGCACTGGCCATCTGCCTAGAGCCCACAGCACAGGCAGGGCTTGGTTTAGGATCGTTTCCTTCCAAAACTGAAAGAGGATGCTCTGCATTTTCTACAGTGACACAGAGACCTGAAAGGAGAACTTTATCTTTGTACAAAACCCCACTGCTCCTGTTTGTAGCAGATGACAAAGGAACAAATGGTGAGCATCCCTACCATCCCAGGCTGTACCACTGACACCTCTAAAACACCCCAAAACTTGGTGGCATCACCACCAAAGTCATATCCAGCATTTTCCACTACTTCATATTGGTGACACTAATGCTGATCTAACATTAATGAACAGAGAAATTAAGATATCAAAAAAATATTCCTATAAACAGTGTTCAACTACCCAGCAACCAACAAAAACAAACAAAAAAAAACCAACAACAACAACAACAAAAAAAAAAAAACTAAACCACCCAAAAGGAAACACAAAACACTGCTCAAAAAAAAACCAAAAAAACAAGACCACAACTATAAAAAATTCATCTACATGAATGCTTGCTAGAACTCTTATTTGCACTGGAAAAACTCCTGACAAGAAAATAGTGCTGGCCTGGTCCCATAAAATTGCACATGGGAGAATTCTGATAGCCTTCAGTTTGGATAAGGAAATCACAAACAAAGAGATATTTTGTAACTAGAATTCCCCGCACACAAACATTCAAAGCCACGTAGTCATAACAGCAGTAGGAAACAGATTTGTAAAGTTTTTTTCTATTAATAAAAGTAGCCAGTACATTTCATCACACTTCTAGCAGCACTGGGCCCAGTGGCACAGAGACCCTCCCGTCTCCAGTTTTTAGCGGGCTGAATAATGGCTGAGGCAGGATAATCCAATATTGGATTGAAAAGTCAACTTTGTTGCCTCTAGCTTTGAGTCTGCCCATGTCCATCAGCTCCATAAGAGTCATTCACAATTTAGTCCTTTTTCTTTAGTTTACAAATGAATTAGATGCAGATTGAAAGAAGAAAAAGAAAGAAGAAAGGGCTGTTACTTGTGGATACAGAGATGCCAAACTTCCCAAACTCCAGTAGAGAGAAGACAGATTTGTAGTTAACCTTGACTCCAGCCCCAGCACAAGAGCACTGGGTATAGAACAACACTGACACAATTTGTGCTTCCCAAAGGATCCCAGCAGCCATGTCCCAGCTGCTGAGCACACTCCTCAGGGGTCAGAGCACAGCACGCTCAAGGAGGAATGTCAAAACCAGGCACAGAGTTCGTAACAGCTGAACCCTTCCACCTCTGAGCCCGTGGGCTGTTCCCCAGGGGGCTGAACTCAGATACCTCTCAAGTGGGAGTCAGAAGAGGGCTTGGCTGGGTGGATACCACATGGACAGCCTAACCCCTGGGCAGGGGACAGCAAGAGCTGCAGCCAGCAGCACTCTGCAAAAGAAGCCTTTTACAGTGACTTCCAAACTCCTGGCCTTCAGCAAGGCTGAGCCCAGGAGACACCAGCCTGAGTCACATCCACATCTGGCCCCTCTGCTCAACAGGATTTGCCTTGGGTTTTAAGTCATCACACCTTGAAAGTAACCTATTCACCAAGGCAACCCATCTGACTTGCAAAAGATGACACAAGAGGATGATGGATAAGAAAAAGTTGGCAGGCATGAAAGAAAGGGAAAAATACAAACAAAGAGAAGAAAAGGAAATACGGAGCAGAGCAATCTTCTACTCTTCATTCATGTCATGTTCTGGCACACTTCATAGCTTTCCTCCCTGCAGCCTCCACATCGATGCAGACAGCACAGAAATCAGGAGCCTGGGCACAAGCACTGGACTGAAGTCGGACACAGAGTGCCCTGCAGACTCCCCCCTCCTTCCTGCCCTCCTCTTCTACACAACCTGACCAGGGGGCAGGGGCACTGATGCCCACTGTAATTAAGCCCTGCTCATATTTTCTCCCTAGGAAGTGTCATAATTAAGTCAATGAATAATGGATGTGTTACTTAACTGAGACTATGAACAAGCTTGTAAAGAATTCACTAGAAGTCTCGGTCTTGCATTACAAAAAGGAATGTGACATTCAAGAGCAGTATCATTAGCAGCATGGCAGGGTCATGCCTGCACTCCTGGGTTCTCCAAGCCTACAGATTTCTTTGAGCACAAGAAGAAATTACAGGATCAGACCTAGGGCGTTAGTGTCTTCCTTCCTCATTAGGTCATTGAAAAGTCTCTGTGTTCCCAGAAGTCTCACTATTTACAACATTGCTCCAAGCAAATGCTTTGGATGGGTGGGAGCCCCACACACACGTTAGAAAAACAAGGTCCTTCATGGCTATGGCGAGGTTCCTCTGAAGACCATGCTAGCACAGAGACAGCCCATGTCCCAGATGTAACTTCTCAGAGCATCTGCACAGAAGGATGATATGGACAGATAACAAATCACATCTGCCAGGTAATACTTAAAAATGCTATTTCCCATACAGTCATTGCTGTAAAGTGCCAGGGAAATGGGGTCTTCAAATGAAAAAGTTTCCAGACAGAATCTGCCCAAGGCAGTACAACACATTTACTTTTAGATATTTATTTTCCCAAATTAATTACATTCAGTAACCAAACAGAGTCAGAGATTAATCATCACACAGATCCTGTTCAGATGAGATGATAATTAAAGGATAAAACACAAAACTAATTTCATTTGAACATGGCTCTTCTTCCCATCTACTTTCAGATTAATATTGAGCCACAACTTTTTTCATATCAGAGAGCACTGTATCCTTCTCTCTCTAAATATCACTGATCTATCTAGAATACAGAATGGACCATAACTGATTTTCATGTTTGAAGTCCCAGGCTACATACTCAGTTCCTTCCCTATTTTTGAAGTCAGCTGTACCAGAAAAACTCTCGTTGGGCTAGACTGTGTCCTTTGGAGTCCCAGAGCAGGACAACAGTCTATCTAGTGTGAGTAAAGGTGGTGTGGTGTATCCCATACTCTTCCTCCCATTTCTTCCACAACCTCCAGAAGGCATTCTGTTGCTAACAAACAGATTGTGACTCACTGAGACATTCAAAATTACATTCCTGTAATTTCCATCTTCACTCATTCAAATCCAGCCTGTTGTGGCTTGTCCATTTTCTGTTTGGCAAATCCTCACTGGCTGTCCTCATATGGCAGTAGAGTATGTTTGAACATCAGCTCGAAATAAGTTCTAGCCAGGACAGTGTTAGAACAGACCAGTGCAATAGTGAAGCAAGAACCCAAAATATCAGTGTCTCCTCAATATCAGTAACACAGTCTCAAAGAAATGAAAAGCAAGAGCTCAAACCCAGGAAAGTGAAGACAAGGAAGAGCCCCAAGTCACCACAACATTGGTACATTATCAAATGTATCAAATGCTTTACCAAGATGCTGTAAAGTCCCCAAAGTGTGGGATGCAGTCCCTGCTCTGCCTGGCTGGGAATGGGAAGGACTCACTTAACAGGCTGCCAGAGCTGGGCAGTGGCTCTGGGACTGAGTGTGCAACAAGTGAAACTTAAGATCCCAGTTTTTATTCTGCATATTGTGACCTTTAGACTCCAAGAACATCAGCGAGTTACTCAGGAGGATGTCACAGGGCCTGGATTGTCTTTCCTGAAATACAAACTGCTTCCAGCCAAGAGAAGGGGAGGACAGACATTGCTAGGGACTGTTGGGAGCTCAGACACTGCTAAGATACAGCAATACTTCAGTGTCTACTCTGCTGTTCATGCAGTTATTGGTCACAGTATTTGAATATGGTGCTTTTTAAGAAGAGACCTGTTTGGTTTTAAGGACTACAGCATTTGTAGAACATATTTAAGATGCTTTATTAATTCTTCCTTCCCAGTTGTTTACAGGGCTCTGCCCAGAGCTCTGCTCATGCTTTACTACCACACCTGACATGGAAGCTTTCCCAGCTTCATGCAGTAGCTTTCACTGGATAGTGCAGTCAGAGAAAAACAATGTATTTCACTTCCCGTGTAGTAAAACCAATCCTAATTAGCACTGTAGAGTTGATGGGACTGATTTGGGCCAGGCAGCCATTGCTGATTGCTGTCTCTGGCTCCAAGCACTGCTGCAGAAACTTCATTACCTCACTACCCAGTTTTGCTCTCCATGCCAGTGCCCCAGGAGAGCCTTGCTTAGAGGATCATAGTCCTGAAACTCCTTGCAGGTGCTCCTCTCAATTAACCTGCTCTGGAGAATTACTGAGTCTACAGGCAGAAGGGAGAGCAGAAATTAAAATTGTGCTAAAATACCTGGTCTCAAAGATACAAGTACCCCAGAAGTTATTTAGGGAACAAAGATTTCTGTTCATGCTGAAATCACTAAAGAAGCTATTTTAACCAAATAACTGCATTTTAAAGGAGTCTTTGTGGAACTGAAACAGCCCAGATAACATGCTCAGCTTGATATGATTTTCCTAGGACTCTGATGAGTTATATTCTTTGGTAAAGGCAGTCTGTGAATCTGCTTGGTTTTCTTTGACCTTTAGGTTCTCAGAAGAATATTGCCTAAATATCTGAGGGTCTTGGCATTTAGAATTATAGAATCATAGAATATTCTGTGTTGTAAGGAACCCAAAAGGATCATTGAGTCCAACTCCTGGCCCTGCACAAGACGCCCCAACAATCCCACCCTGTGCCTGAAAGCATTGTCCAAACATTTCTTGAACTGTGTCAGGCTTGGTGCTGTGAACACTGCCCTGGGGAGCCTGTTCCAGTGCCCAGCCAACCTCTGGAGGAAGAAACCTTTTCCTAATATCCAACTTAAACCTCCCCTGACACATGTCATTCCCTTGGGTAATTTCAGCATTTTCAACAGCATTCCTTATCTGCCTGGTTTCCTAATCTGAAGGGCATTCATGAAGCAGGTTCTCTAACATCCATTTGCAATTTCTCAAGAGTAAACACACCAGAAGCTGCTTAATGTTCCCTCTCTCCCTATCACACACCCTCAGCTATACTTCACATTACAGAAAATGCTATGTTTACATAACATATCCTTTGGGTTACATATTGCATTACCGTGCTCCTGGTACAGCCTGCCCAGGACCTTTCAGCATCCAGCTCTGTTCTCTTTTGCACATAACTTGGCTAAGTTTTAGCTCCTTGTGTTGCAATTTTCCATAACAGGCAACTACCTCAAGCTGCATTTTTAAGCTATTTCTAACATTACATCTGAAAAAAAAATAGATGTTTTCACAGCCTAAACCTATCTCCCATGCCACCTAAATCATACAATCATTTTAGCTAGAAAGACTCCTGTCCATATGTTTGAGTTTGGGAACAAGATTTGTGATTTGGGAGCATTCTGAGGTTTCCTCGAGGCACAGCACTGTATCAGGTTGCCATTTTCCTTGCTTTCCTTATTCCTCTTGTTGCCCATTTTAAGTTTTTCCTTCTCTACCTTCTATGAGATAGAAGACCGGCAATATAATCCATTCCAATTACTTGTCAAAGTTTGGGAATTTTGCAGAGGACCAAATCAGTTTCGAAGAACCTTAAAATGCTCCATATATTGGCACCACCTCATTCTCATGAAGTTCTGCCTCTAATGAAGAGGGATCATAGAATGGTTTGACTTGGAAAGGGCCTTTAAAAATCATCCCCTCCAACCTTCCTGCCACAGGCAGGCTTATCTTTTACCAGATCAGGTTACTCAAAGCCTCAGATAAACAAATAAATCTAATAAATCAGTTGATAAACTGAACCTTTTATATATGGTTATACACTGCTCTGCAGAGGCACCTCAAGTCTCCATCCTGTTTTCAATAGTGCCAACTCTGCATTGCCTTACTCAACCGAATTTTATTTAAAAAGGGGAAAAGAAAGACACCCTCCTGTACACTCTAGGAGTTGTTAATACTCACTTTAAGCTGTAACCTGAGATCTGAACTTTGATGTCCAGAGGATATTCACCTTTTAAGCTACAGTTTCTACCTCTCTGCTTACAACTCATTCTTTAATGCAAATACAATTTGACGGTATCTGGTGCATAAATCAATGATGTGGCTAAAGTCTCAGTCAACTTTTCTCGGCATAAACGTTGCCGTTTAAAATGTGATAATCAAGCTTGTAAAGGGAAGGAAAGAAATGTCACTTGCAACCCAAGTGGTTCTGTTAACAAATGGGGTTTCTGCTTCGGGTTTTTGCCTGATAAAGACACTTATCTGACAGTATGAAAGGTCATAAGTAGTTGTTGGAACAGTGGAAAGTCCACAGTAGGCTTTTTTGCCATCCTGCAACTTTTGTTTAAACTTTTAGTTGAATCATTATTTCAGTTCCTGGAGCTGAGTCATTTCATCTGCCTGGCACAGGAACATGCACAGGGCGAGTGAACAACCTCCATCTTACAGGAGAAGTTCCCTGTGTTTGGAAATACAATAAGCTTCTCCACTCAGCTCAAGATGTTTTTGTGAGGATGCAGAACTCCCTGGGTGAGAGAATTACATTCCTCTTCAAAGCTCACCCAGCAGATCCCAGGACCAAACCTCAAGCCTTCTTGGTCCTGCTGTGCAGATGGAGCCTCACAGGGTGACTTTGCACAAGACGTGTTTCTACAAGGAGAAGGGTTTAGAGACGACCAACAACTGTCAAAGGCATGGAGACCTAGTACCAGCCTCCTGTACTAAAATCATCTGCCCCTGCCACATCTGGGAACACCCTTTTATAGTGGCCAAGTAATTAATTCATTAAGAGACATATCAACTCTCTGAATTTCCTTCTACAACTGCCTCAGTATGGCATGCACATGCCATTTGTTGAAATATCATAAGATCTTGTCAACCACAAGCATTACTAAAATATTTTTTCCCACTTACACTCCCTCCCCCTTCTTTATACGAAGTCTATGTAAAACCTTTTACTAAACATCCAGATTCTCCCACTGAAACCAAGTGCTACTTGTCTAGAAATAGATCAGCTCTGTACCTCAAAAGGCACCCAGAGCAGATGGCCAGAGCCAGGACACTCCAGGACCACAATTTCACACCGTCTCCCCCCTTACACATCAGAGGAACGGTCAGAGGAAAACATTAACTATTACAGTCTTCTTAAATGAAGAGACCAACATCTGGCTGCAGTGGAGAACAGAAAAATTCATGTCAGTATTGGGGATGCCAAATGTAATCTGAGTTCAAATCTACTAAATGCTCAAAATCAGTGCCAAGCCAGGGCAAAAGAGAGTGATGGCAGAAAATGCTGTTCAGGATTGCTATTTAGAAACAGGGATCCACACTAACAAGAAAACTTGCACATCTTCTCTAAAGAACCAGGGAGGAAAGGTCCTTTCAAAAGTCTGGGGGCTGCAGCCCTCATTTCAGTGGATACAGAACTGCTTGCATCAAGCTTTATTTTTACAGAGCGTGAATCCTTTCTCACTCAGTGAGAATCACTGGGATCATTCTGCTGTCAGTATCTCTGACACCAGCAGTGCTAAAAATACAAAAACTCCAAAGTCAGCCATGTGCTGTCAGTTCTGATCCTGATTGCTGCATTGCTTGCATCTACTGACAAAGAGCAGGAGCAGGTGCTGACACCTTTTAGATCAGTCTGTTTAAGAGTGCAGGGCTGGGCCCACTCTCAAAAAACCTACCACCTTCTCCATTTACCCCCAACAGTAAATATTTGACTTCTCCTCCTGGTCTGACGAACAATGGCAGCCTATAATTATAGCTAATACCATACAGGCTGCTGTGCTGTCACTCACTTTTGCTCTCAGCTTTGCTTGAGAACTGAAGGACCACACAGTTCCCTTTTTGGCACTTAACTACCTGCATAACTCACACACAGCTCAAGAAGTCACACTGTCGTGACTCCTTTCCCTCTGGAAAGCATGACGTGAACCAGAAAGCAGCAGAAGAACCTTTTCTAAAACCCCTTTGCCATTTTGTAATTTTATAATAAACCACAATAATGGTTAAAAAAACGTGTGCTGTCCAATTTTGCCTACCATGCCACAGCTAGAGAGCAAGCCAGTAGTGAGGCCTTCATTTTAATTGACTTTTTATGTAATCTTTAGCATCCACCCCCTCCAGAAGAGAAATTATCTTGCTACATACGAAGATAGCTGTGCTAATTATGATTCAGTTGCCATGAAACAGTCTGCAAATGTGGTCCCTCCCACCTTGTTATAAACAAGGTCTTGGGGTGTGGTTTGCTTAACAAGGAGCAATATCTGCAGCTTCACTAAGTGTATGTTTTCATGTATGGTGAAATTGGGCAACCACATGCCAAGAGCTGTTACAGAGGCCAGAACTGGATTTTGCACCAACTTGGACAAATTCCCAGACAAAAAGTCCATAGGACATAGCCTCTGGTTGTTAAAACCATTAAATGGCTACCTGATGGGGAAAGTGTGTTCAAGGGTGGAATTGCTCTGAACCAACCTCTTCCTGGATCTGATTGTACATCTGAAATTTGGGAGATAGGCTTTGGTCTCACCTCCTTTGGCCACTGTAACATGGCAGCTGGAAGTTGGGTTTTCTACCAGGTTTGATCTAGTAGCAGCCCTTGGGACGGGGCTGTTCTTTCTCATGCTCACTTCCATGATAAGTTCTTTGTTTAGGGGAAATGGAAAAAAGGAAAAACTCTTTGTAGTGCTGTTGGATCTGTTTTGATACAGCTGTAGTTGGGTTGAACACAGAGGTTCTGAGCCCTCATTTTGTCTGGTTCACACAAGATAATACTCAATAATTCACTGGCATGGGAACCTCATTTCCCTTGGTAGAGATGCTCTTTTGTGTCTTATCTCTAACTAGGTGATAAGCTGATATCATAGAATCATAAAATAGCTTGAGTTGGAAGCAACATTTTAAAGGTCATCTAGTCTAGCCCCCTGCCCTGGGGAGGGACACTTTCCACTATATCAGGTTATATCCAGCCTGGACTCACTCCCAGGGATGGGGCAGCCACACCTTCTCTGGGCATGCTGTGTAAAAACCCTCATTGTAAAAACCCTCTTGAAGTACATTCTTAAAATATTTGAACATAAAGGGACTCTCTGCATATTAACAGGAGTTTTGATACCCAGCAAATTTCAGCTTGGTGTCATCTCTTAGAATTTGTTTGGCATCAAGAAATGATGGCAGAGCAGGACACGTCCCTCAGAAGACAAAGTACATGACCCTGACAGTATTTTCATTTGCCCAACAAATCAAAGGAAAGAAAGAAATGGCCTCAGATCCATTATTACTATATCACACTTCTTCCAAATGGAAAAGGGGGGCTTCTCTCCACCATGCACCAAGCCTGGCTTCCAGAAGAGAATGGAACAAGGAGTTGATAGCCCAGTAATGACTGTTTAATTAAACAATTTTGTTCAACTCCAATATAAACTTTTTTTCCCGTTCTTTTCACAGAACAGATTTGGAGAGTTAACACTCAGCCTGACCCAAAACAGTGCCATGGCTCATTAGCAAATTAGATTTTTAAACCTAACAATTCCTACAGCAGTAATAGCAGGGCAGGATATGTTCTTATGAGAAGATTAAAAGAAAATGCTGCCTGGACTACTGAGATTGCTGGCCAGACCTAGAGCACTCTTGTACCTCTGTTGGTATTTGTGCTGATTCACACATCTTTTGTGGTAGAACTTTGTCCAGTGGAGATAAACCAGGTGCTCTCTGTGTCCAGCATTCAGGCTCCCGAGGGCATTGCCCTTCTTTTTTCCCTTGTCTCTGTAAAGCTTTACATAATAAATTTTGTTGAATCACTTCCACACTGCGATAATTGTGAAATCCCTATGTGGTTGGCAAGGCACAACAGAGAGACCACTGCAAAGGGCCTGCCATATATTTTGCCCAATGCCCCATATACCACAAACAGATTTTATTCCAGGGTAACTCTGCCAAGCCCAAGGGAGTTTCATTTTGGAGGAACTTTTCCAACAAGTCTCAGCTCAGCAAGAAAAAAAAAAAAAAAGAACATTATCCTTCCTTGACACCTAGAGAAAAGCCAAACCAAAACATGTGGCTTAGGGCCAATACAGGGCTCTCCCAACCTCCAAGCTAAAGACTAAAATACTTTTAAAACAAACAAGTATTTGGTTTCTGTATTTCTCCCTCATCTTCCAGACAGATAATAAAGCAATAAAATGGAAGGACTGCAGATACAAAGTCTTCTTACATCCATACTTCACAGTCATTTGCTTCCTCCTCCCAACACACTCTTTGACAGATAAAATCCTGCCTTAAAAGCTACCTCTTTAAACCACTGCCAACAGCCTTATTGATTTTGTTTTTTTCTAGATAAATTCTCAGATTTCAGTGCACTGAAGTCTCTGATCCAAGCTGGGTTTGGTACCCTGAAGAAAAGCTAACACTTCTAGATCCTCTTTTCCGCTTGTCCTGAGACAGCGCATGAGCACAGGCTGCAAGGGTGCTAGGGTCAGTGATGCTGTAATTAACTTAGAGCTTGATCCTAAGAGACAGAAATTCACACCACCAACGCAGTCAGGATAATTACAGAACCACAGAATGGCTTGGGTTAAAGGGAATACTGAAGGTGATTTAGTTCCAGCCCCTCTGCCATGGGCAGGGGCACTTTCCACTAGAGCACGCACCTTCAGCAGGTGTTGGATGAGATGAATTCTGCCTGCCATCACTTTGGTTGCCCCTTCTTGCCAAGTGTGGGCTGTTCCTGGTCCAGGGGTGGCCTTGGCTAAACTGTGATCTCCCAGAGTCACCAGGGATGAAGCACACAGAGACCACAAGGAGCTGGGAGTTGCATGCTGCTGTTCCTATAGGATTTAGTTATCTGTGTGCTTATAGGAGTCAGCTCTAAATGTATAGGCAAGATGGAAATACAGTCCCACCTTAGCAGCATCTCCTAGAACAGTTCTTTAAGAAAAACTTTACTACTAGATCCTGAATTCATTCAAATCAACACAACCCATTGACACCAGCAGAGGTTCAGCTCACACCAACTGGGGATGGACCAATTTCCATTAAACCTGCAACTCTCTGGGACTGCATTTGAATGGGACTGATTGTGCCCAAACTAGTAAATGCTTCTTAAAGGCTGATGGACTGGTGATATTGACTGGGATGATGTGGTTGCCAACAGAGAGGCTGCACAGACCATTTCAAAGCTCAGTTTTGTTGCAATACTAAGCTGTGTTGTCCTGTAAAAGTCTCTGCAAACTGTTGTGATCAGAGCTTTAACAAAATTGGAATCAGTGTTCCCCTAGAAATGCTGCCAGAAATTACTCCATGTGGCTTTCTCAGGTAGGTCTTGCTGCTTTTGTCTTTACTTGCTACTGCTTGAGACTGGCTTTTCTCTTTTAACTTGTTATTAGCTTGTTTGTAACCCTCTAATCCCTCTTGCAGTTTCCTTAACCCCCTCTACCACCTCCCCATGGAAAGGACAAACCTTTGGCATGACCACAAAGACCCAACCCAGCTTTGCCCCCTCAGCACTGCTGATATCTGGGGGCTGCTGGCACAGGCTATAGGCCATGTCGGTCACACTTATGAATTATCTCCTTGAAGTTTCTTTATTAAAAGTAGAAAAAGCTTATTTAATGCTTTTCTGAGTTTTTCTAGGGAGCTGATTCTTTAACCTTGTCCTTAAAAAACAGAAGTGGAGTTGGGGTATTCTTGAGGTATGTAACAATACAGACTCACATTATGTTCCCTCTTAGGGAATCCCTCTGGCCCTTTACAAACTGCACAAGCCTAACAAAACAAGACAGTAAAACATGAAAACATGCTAATTGAAATATTTACCATTAACATTTCAGTGCCTAGGTATACTTCCCACTAGTAGTCTGCAGTATAAACCGGTGAAATCAAGCCAGTGCTACAAAAGCAAACACTACTTTTAACCTTGCAGTCAAATGAGGAGGAAATGGGAGGAGAGTGAACCAAGCCTCCCCTGGTGTAATCAGGTGCAAAGCCATTCAGGCAGTGGCTTCACACCTGTTTACAAAGTCCAGCTCTGACCCAGCTCCTTGGCATACATCAAACCAGCCTCGATTTGTGGAAGAGTGGAGCAATGATCAAGCCCCTGAGGCTCAGCAAATTTTGACCCTCCCCAGTTCTGTGGGAAACAACCCCCTAGCTGGGACCACCATCTGCCAGCTTCCTACACAGGCTTGAGCACTCTCAGCTGGTGCAATGCCTTAGCTAAACTGGATGGAGAGAGCTCAAAGATATTGCATATCACATGAATACACCAAATCTAGTCCTCTATTAAGGAATCATTTGCTATAATGCAAACAGGTCCTTGCTCCCAACAGGGAGCAGTTACAGTGCAGTCCTTCACCCAAGCAGGAACAACAAAAGAAAGGACATAGATAAGCATTGTGGAAAATGCATAACCCAAAAAGTACTGACTGCTGGCGCATGAGGTCACTGCTCCCACTTGGCATTCTCCTGGGCACCTCAATGAATCCTCTCTCTTGCTCAGGCACAGAAAAAGCTGCTCTGAAAAATAACATTCTAGAACACAGTAGATCAGTTGGCACTGAAAAATGTTTGTATTCAATTGTTCTTCAGTTCTGTTAGCCTTTTGGCCATCTTCCTAAATTTGACAGAAAAGTCTGTCATATAAAATCAATTCTGGATTATTATTTTTAAATGTCTTTATATGAGTATTCTGCCTTTCAAAAGGTAAAAGGCTGATGAGAGCAGGGAAACAAGGGACTAATGGATCCCAGTGGAGTTACAGAGAAATATGTTAGCAAATGCCTCTGCTGTTGTTGTTACAGCAGTGTTGTAGCCACAGTGGTCCAAGGATGGTTAACCATTTAACACCTCCCTAGACTTTATCAGCTTATATTTCAGACCTGAAAAACTCTCCAGGGCCACTTCTTGTCAGCTTTATTCCCGGATGTAGCAGCTGATTTACTCTCAGATATCATGCCCAGAAACTTTGTTGTGTTGGCACTATTCAAGACAGGCCTCTGTTTCCCTATTTTCAACAGCTTTCATTTTATGGACAAGTTTTACCAGACACAAACCCCTGGACAGCCCCTCACAAACAGTTACACAGCTGGAACAGCAGACAGTGAAGGCAAGGAACTTCCAGCTGGAGTGTGACTGCACAGGTCCCACACTTGAGCGTCGTCTTCACAAGGGCAAGGGCAGCACCTCCAACACGAACACAGTGCTTGCCAGTGCTGGCTCCTCTACTCCTGCATCCAAACATCTGAAACTTCATTGTTAGATCTGTGAATGGGAATCACATCACTAAGCGAGGATCTCAGTTTCCATTCATGTGGCTAGAAAGAAAAAGGGGGAAACCCCTTATAACCATATTTTTGACTACCAGAGGCTTTCAGTTCCTCAAATCTCAATTAACAGCTGTCCAGCAGAGACACCAGTGTGCTCTGGTTTCTGACTGAGCTGTGCATACAAAGCTGTCAAAGCTCTGCCTCAAAGCTGCTCGTGGGGAAGGGGAGGGCAGGCACAGCCAGTGGGACAAATATAAATGCCTGCCCAGCTCAAAAGCCATTCAGAAGGACTTTAGGAGATTAGTCCTTTAGGAAAGGGTGAATTTTAGGTATCATTCTTTGATGCCACAGAGACACCACTCTCTATCATTGTCAGTAGAAGGTAATGTCAGGCCTCTGCAGGCAGCCCTGTGACCTTCTCTTTAAAGATTTGTCAGCTTTACACCGAAACACTGATATCACCCAGCCTTTAAAAACAGCCTCCAAGTGCACAGGCGTGACCCTGCTCACAGTTACCATGATTAAGCCAAGAAGAGAATTCATTCCTTATTACTAATAGGGGAAACAGAACAAAAATGAAGCTGCCATAAATAAACCAAAGTAAAGGCCAACTTCTGCCCTCAGCTGTAGGTGAGCTGGAAGAAGCCATTCAGGGAAGACAAGACAATTGAGTCTGAGGAACAATGCCAGGATGGGGATGCATACCTGCCTCTGCCTCCCCCAGAACCAACAGCAAGGCATATTCTGCTTATTTCTTATGAATGCAGATGGACTCTGGACTAGACTGCAGTCAAACAGCCTCAGCCAGTCTAGACACATCTGTGCCAGTGGCACAGGAGCTTGGCTGGATACCCATAAGCAGGGTGGCTGCAGTGGCTCAGGATAGTGTGGGGAAAATAAATGTGGATGAGTTTTCCAACAAGGGGGCATAATCTGTGCCAGGGGCTCTGCTGATACAGGTAGGCAGAGCTCCCCAGATGCCAGTGCCTCTAATAACCAGCGACTAGCACATAATGGTTTGGATCTGAATAGCTTTAACCATGTCAGCATGTGCTGCATTTCAGTTTGGGGCAAGATGTCTTGAGGGTCCCCAATGCACCTTTCAGACATGGTAGAGGGAAGCCAGAAGTCAAAGTCTGATGCAATTGCCTGAAGCAATTAACCAATTTACTAAAACAGCCCCACTTGTGACATGATCTTTCTCTTCTTAAGGTTGCAGTTCATAGGTGGGCTCATTTTTTGTTTGTCAGCCTTCTTTTCCCCCCTGTATTAAAATTGAAATGTTCAAACCCTGCAGCTGATTCAGATGGGAGGACCGTAAACATCGGACACAGGCTCTGCACCAAAGCAAGGTACAGCCTTGCAACATTTTCTTTTAGGAAACAACATTGCCAAAACACAGCAGTAGAAGGATTCATTTAGGTCATGTTGGGATAACTCATCCTTCCTTTTGCTCCTCCAGGCACTGGTGTACATCTGCCCTTCCCTCTTTGATGATTTACATCTCACAAAAACATGGCCTGGCTCTTAGATTCTCTAAACCCTGAGCCAACACAAGACTGGGGTTGGCTTTAATCCACCTTAGTGCCATCACTAGTTCAGAATTGTGACAGGCTGTACCTGTCTCAGCACAACTGAGACTGTGCTATGTTTCTCACAACCCTGGCAACTGAAAACAAAGTGAATTATACCAGCACCAACAAAGGACTAGGAGCAGGGGCAAAATGTAGACTTCCAAGAAGAGCTCCAAGACGTTTGTTCTGTGGGGACTCTGTCCCCTCTCTCACCATCTTTTTGTTCAGGCAGGATTTATTGAAGCACATTGTAAGGGAGAGCCACCCCTTACATCTCACTCATTGTCACAGGAGTTCAAGTTCGCTGCAGCTGAAGGGAGTTGTGCAAAAGGATCCTGTTAAACTGTAACCACCGGTCGGATGTGCCAGTTAATCATCTACTTTGAAGCTTGTCCCTTCTGATAATCATTTTCCATGGCTGCAGAATTAAGGCTTAACTGGTCATTGGCTTCAAAAATGACCTTGTCTGACAGCGAATGTGGAAGAGGAAACAACAGTAACATGACCTTCTTATGTAAATTCTAGATGTGGACAGAGGGGAGAAAAATACTTCTGGCAGTTTCCAATTGACTCAGTGATTTATCTCAAGCAGTCTGCAGTGTACCCCCCCTCTCCCCCCCGTCATCTCCAGGCATGAAAGGAACACCAGCTCCTGCCTCCAGGAGCTGCAGGGCAGTGTCAAAGCAAGCCCTGCCAACAGGGCTATCAGACAGGAGGGATGTCCTTGGAAAGCACAGCAACATCACAGCTTGTGGACCTGACTGGTGAGCTGAGTGCTTCCTTCCTGCAGTACTGACCTGTCTCAAGGAAACATAGTAAAAATTTAAAAGTGCAGACTACAGGCAGGAGAGCTTCTGAGCAGATACTAAGTGTGACAACAGGTCCTCACCATATCCACAATCAGTAGGCACAAGTGTTAAAACCAGTCCAGTTCCACTGGATTCACAATTTAGAGCAGTGAAATTGTGGTAAACTCCAGTATGTGTTAAATGTCTAGAATTATTTTAGCCCTTTAAGTCCATGATAAGATGGAAATGAATCCTAAATTTTCCTAGGCAGACAACTAACACTAAAAAGCAAAGGGCAAGGACAAGACAAACAGATGTGATGATATGTTACAAAACCCATGCCAGACTTCTCCCAGCAGCCAGCACTCACTCAGACAAGATGCTGAGGAGTCAGGGCTGGTCACACACATGGTTACTACAACAATTTTTGGAACGGAGGCAAGAGGGAAGATAATTCATTACCAGATTTAAGGAAACTTAGTCACATAGTAATGAGGGTAAGGCAGATTGTCAAACCAGAAAAAGCCCTTAGCATGAGTCCTCCCTTTTCAAAAGTGCTTTGGTTAAGATTTACAAACCCACGTTGCTGTCTGGGAGTGAAATTTAAGCTTAAAATCCTTGAAAACATTACTCAATCCTATGAGAGGATAAATCAATGAAGTGAAGAAGCATCCATTCATTTATGTAATTACTTATTTACCCAAGATAAAATATAATTCATGTTGTTCTAAAGCACTGGGAGAGTTAAATGTCTAAGGGAATACTTCAGTAATAATAATTTATTTTTAAAATGTTTTGGCTCAAACAACACTAGAATCAAAAATTTCCAGAACTCCTCACAAATCAAGATCTCCCCAGCCAAAAGGCCCCTTCTGTCCCTGCTTGTGCCCACCAGTGGTCTTGGTTTCACTGGACAGCTGCAATGTGCAGGCTTGGAAGAAACTCCCTGGCAGGGCTGCTGAACTGAAGTCTCCAAGCTTTGTTGGTGCTCTTCTTCAACCCAGCTTCCCTGGCTGAATTGCCCAAGAACTGGAAACTTGGTCTCTGCAGATCCACTCAGCTGTTTTGCCCAGACAAATAGGATCTCAGGCCACCCGTTCAGTAAGATCTTGCTGTTTTGGAGATTGCATATGAGAAAACTCAGAGCTGCACTTGGGATACTACAAGCTACAGAGCCTGAAACACCTTCCTCTCAGAGGCCTTAGTTTGATGGGAAATGCATCAGCCAACTCCAATGACTTCCTGATACAGCTTGAGATCACACAAGGAGAAAATCCCCAGCAAAAAGGAAGATGGGGCTCTTAGAAAAGTCCTGCAGCTGTGAGGCATCGAGTGCTCATTGTTGTACAATGGGAAAACTCTGCAATGCCACGAAGAGGACAAAGATGCTGTTTATATCCACTGCCTGGTTTCAGCATGCTATTTTGTACTAAATTTCCCTGCTGATCCAGCTGCATTGTGATAGCACTTGTCTGCTAACATCTATCACATGTTATTGCATTTTTCCCTTCCACCTTCAGATGTAAAGGACACAATGCATCACTGCACAATAGGAGAGGAAGAAGACACTGCCTAATTTCCCATAGGATGCAATATTTATCCTGTAAGTGGGGATTAACTGAATAACTTGCTAGATTTGTGTCAAGGCTTGTAAGGAGTGGTGACTAATCCTAGCTAGTGGGGATTAACAATGTTTGCCATGGGAAATGTGCCAGACTTTTCAATTATATCATGTCTTACAAACAGACTGGAATGGTTCTACATGAATACAACTGTGTTCTTGCTACAGCACAGTGGTGACAGGATGCATCCTTTCTAGTTTTTTTATTGCCACAGACTAGAGCAAGCCTGAGCAAGAATATCACCTGGATGGACAGCAGTACAAGAGCCTGCTCTTCCCTTAAATTAGGCCAAAATGAGCAGGAGGATCAGGTGTGCAGTTAGAAAACCCTAAAATTACACCTTTAGAAGCTTCCAGGTGAGAGTGCACCACCTGGGTTACCCTCACAGGAACACACACACTCACACACTTCCCAGGAGGAGGGAGCAAGCCTGGGAAGGCCACAGGTGGCAGCCTGGACAAGTGGTGCTGAAGATTCTGACTTCAAGCAGCACCCAAGGCCACTCTCACAGTGGTGGAAAAATCACATGACTAGGGTCCTCATCATCAGCAAGGGGAAAAGCACAAAGAAAACCAAGAGGTCCGGCTGGCAATACAAGAATCACACTGTGTTCTTACCCACAAGCACCTCCCCATGCAACTGTGTTGTGGAAGGGGCAGTTCACTCAGTTTTTCCTTTTGCTGTCTCAGCATAATGGGGTGACACAAGGCTTCTCACAGTACAGAAAAAAAGGTCTGAGCAAGGCACTCAAAGCACAAAAAAATGGTCTTTGGGGCACTCAAAGCAGCTTGAAGTGATAACAGCCTATCCTGACCATTCCATTTCCATATACCTATAGCCTGACCAAGGGCTTGACTCAATGCCAGTTTGCATCTTCTATTTGGTTTGAAAAATTTCTGGATATCACAGAATCAATCAGGTTGGGGAAGGCCTCTCAGATCATTGTGTCCAACCTATGACCAAACTCCCTGATGTTACCCAGACAGTGGCACTAGGTGCCACATCCAGCCTTTCCTTAAACACCTCCAGGGACAGTGACTGCACATCTCCTGGGCAGCCCATTCCAATGTCTTATCACCTTTGCATGAAGGAATTCTTCCTGATGTCCAACAAAGTGCAGTTTAAGGCTACATCCTCTCACCCCATCACTAGTTATCAAGCAGAAGAGGCCCATTCCCACCTAACTACAGCTTTCTGTCAGGAGCTGTATAGAGTGGCAAAGTCATCTCTGAGCCTCCCTTTCTCCAGGCTGAAGAACCCCCACTGCTCCTCACAGGACTCGTGCTCCAGACCCCTCACGTGCTTCACCGCCCTTCTCTGGATGTGCTGCAGCACCTCAGTGTGTCTCCTGAACTGAGGGACCCAGAACCACGCACAGGACCCGAGGTGTTGCCTCACCAGTGCTGAGTACAGAGGAAGGATCACTTCCCTAGCTCTGCTGGCCACATCTGATACAGATATCAAGCAAATCACAATAAACACAAAAATAAAGCAAACTACAGAGGCTCAGGTTGTCAGTATTGCTCTTCCATTCTCTAACCTGACAGAGTTCAATTCCCAGGACCAAACTGTTTGCCTTCTGAGTGCAACCCTCCTGCCAGCGAGCCTTCGTTCAGACTCAGCCATGGGAGATTAATGCTTTGTACAAGAAAAAAACCCCTTTCTGTGCTCCTCCTGGACCTCTCCCAAGGAGCTACATATTAACACTTATTTCTCCAACAAGTATCAGTAATTATTACTACTTAATAGTGTTCCAGCAAGCTTGGGAGTAACAATAGCACCGAGGTAATTAGAGGAAAAGGAACACCTTATGAGTAAGGCATGCACACCCGAAGAATGTTTTGCAATGGCATGACTGCTCAGCAACAGCTGTTCCAGCACACCTGAGATGACCTAGTCATTTTTCAGATTGGTGACAGATTGTCCCTGCTGACTACACCCAACTCCACAAGGACTTGGCTAGAAAGGCAGAGAAACCCATCATGAAACAGCCCACAGTCACCTGGCACAGTCCTTCTGTGTCATCAGAGACATTTAAATCCAGACTCTGTTTCTGAATGCAGAGAAGGGATTTGAAACTGGGTCTTGAGCCTCACATAACAATGCTTTCACCAGCTAACTGCAGGGAAAAGTACCACCACACACTCATTTTTTAAATATTTTGAGATGAAATATTTAATGTCTCATTTATTGGATTAGCTGTAGTTATTTCTAAAATGAACAAAAGCTGCAAGAAAAGGTGAGCTTAGCCCTCACACCGTTTTTTTCTGGCTACTGTACATCACTGGTCCAAGGTGGACAAATATCATCACCCCATTTTGTAGTCAAGAGAGCAGGGGGGAAGGGGAAGGGGGTGTCACAGGCACAGCTGCTGCTCTGTCAAGCCACGCTCAGCCAAAAGACCAGCACAGTGAGGTTCTCCTTGCTCATCATGGACATCTTACTATCAGCAGAGACACTTTTCTCCTGTTTGTAAGCAGTTATTTAAGCAACAAAGCGAAACATTTCCATTTATTTCTTGTTCCCACATCCTTACAATCTTATGAGTCCTCCTTGTGATTTTTCAGCTAGCTCTGAAATTTGCTGGGAGTTGAAAGACTCTCTTTTTCAGTAGGCAGGTCCCCAGGGTCACCTAAGCCAAAACCAACACTGAAACACCATGTGGAACAGTGCTTAAGATGCTGCATTCCCCAGGCCTACCAGCTTGGGATCTCCATTTGCCTGATTGCACCTGGCAGCAAGGCTGGGCTAGAAAGCTTAAACCTGAGGTGGGAATAAGGCAGGAGCTGTTGTAGGGGGGTGGATGGGAAGGGCAGGGAGACCAGAGGTGGGTAAGGCTTGGGTAGGGGGGAAAGTGATGACAGTGAGACCCTATTCCAAAAATATAGGGCTTTGCTGTTCCAGATCCTTCAGTAAGACATGGAACAGGAAATCTACTGTCAGCCTCAAAGCAAGCTTTGGTCATTTCCAGGCTTTTAAACAGCTGCTCCCACAGCATTCAGATGTCCTGTCTCCACCTGCCCACTCCTGCCTTCCCTGTGCTGAGCGTTCTGTAAATGAATTATGCACCAACCTCCTTCCTTGATTTATTTGCCAAAAAAAAGAGATTTGTGTAAGGTGGCAATTAAAGGGTTAGAATGTGATATTCATCAGCTTGTGTGCCTCTGAACCTGACCACATCCTGGAGCAGCAGCTCCTCACAGGTGTTCAGATACTGTGGTAATAGGTGTTTGGACAAAGAGTCCAAACCAAAAACAAGAGTTGGGAGAAAAAAGAGGAGACTCCTCAGAGGAAAGGGAAAGGGAAAGGGAAAGAAGTGTAGGGCTCGAGGACTTCCATTTCCCACCATTTTCTGATCAACCTTCAGTCAAAATGCAACACTGTAATGAAAATGTTAGAGAGGATAATATTTTAGATATAAATTGTATGCATTATGTACTCAGTATGCATACTACATAAAAATATTTTAAATCCTTTTCTACTAAACCCCACACTCTCCTGGAAGCAACTAAAAAAAAAAAAAGTGCTCATATTCTTTGTTTAACTCACTTTCTTATGTAAGGTTCATGTTTTCTTCTAACACAGTGGTAGGAGAGTTGTGAAATACAAATAGCTTCTCTTTTTACTCTTCATCATTATGTACAATATTGACTTCTCCCACTCACTTGGATTAGCTATATTTTGTAAACAGCAAACACACTTTAAAAGCGCAGATTTGTTTTCCAAGGCTTTCTCAATTCTGCTGACGTAAAACTTTGCATTGATCTACTAAAATTGCTTTTACATCCAAGTACCTTCTAACAGGATTTACCCCTTTCCATGGTCTCTAACCTGTACTTTCCACCACTGTTACAAAACTACAAAACCCAGACCTACTACACCACATTTCTGACCAAGATTTGTTTGAGAATATCTGACTTGTGGTGACCCAAACACTCTAGAAAACATTCCCTAAGCCTCAGCTCTTTCCTCATTTTCCATGCTTGATGGTCTAACTGTGCTGGCACTTCTTGTCCAGAATGATAAGAGATGTAAAATTGGTGAACATTGGAATGGCGAATAGTTTGGTTGCACACCTGCCTTTCTAGTATTTACATAAATATTTTAGCAATATCAGACATAGTTCAGAACTCTGGTTCTGTACAGTATGAACATTATCTAAAAGTATTTTTGTAAGAACTCTACATGAAACATTTGTGCCTTTCAGATCTTCCTTAAACACCTAATTTCTGGAAGTATTGATTTTGGGTATGTCTTAGCACAAAGACCTCTTTGCTGCTTCTACTCAGTTACAATCATCATCATCATTATCACTAGGGGAGGGTTCAGCTTCTCAGGCAAGGACTGAATGCTTTTTTTGGCACTAGAAGGGTTAACAGCTGACAGGATATTTTGAAGTCAGTTATGTCAATTATTCTGTCAATATTCCAACTTTTGCACTGTCTTGGGAGTTCAGTGCTGCTTTTGTTGCTTTTCCACTCTAATGTTCCAAACCCTCTTGAGCAACATCCTCCCTCCCCCAACCTCCCATTTGTTCAGCTTTTTAAGAAACCCTTTCCACTTATATTGTGAGTGTAATCTGTGCCAGCAATATTAACTGTAGGTTTTATAGCTGTGTAAAATCTGGTATAAATATCACAACTCAGCCTTAACTACCAAATTTTTGCAACATACTTTTAGTGTCAATTATTACACTATTTAAAATACAAACAGGCAGGTGGTGGCACAACATTTTCACATTTGAAGAGAAATTTAATAGTTTCTTAGACTACAGATGCTTTGGAGAAATTAGTTTTTGAAACTTGGACTGTCCAACTGGACTGTTTCTTAATTACAACAAAGAACAGGCAGTTTCTGTCAGCTGAGACTACCAAGAATAGAGTTGCTCCCTTCATCATTGCTTTGATAAGCAGATGGCCTCGGCCACTTCTTCACTGTAGAGCTGGAAATGGAGCTGGTTCAATGCAAGAAAGGGCAGAAATTATTTACAAGCAACAGGTTGGCCTTGACCTTTATCTTGTGCTAGGAAGTGGCACCTCTAGAGCAGGATAGGTCAGGAGAAGGATTCTTTGTTGTAGAGTTGATGCTTCTTCACTGCATTACACAGTATAAAGATGTAAGATGATGCTGATCCTGTCACATCTTCACCTAACAAGATTTGTTCCTTCTTTCCTTCTGATTTAGTATTGGGCCCCTTACTACAAGAAAGACATTGTGCCCAGAGAAGAGCAATAAAGCTGGTGAAGGATCTAAGAAAAAGTCCTGCAAGGAGTGGCTGAGGGAACTCACAGAGAGGCATGTCTTGGAGAAAAAAAAGGTTGGGGGGATCTTATCACCCTCTACAACTCCCTGAACCTCTGCTCCCAGGTAACAAGAGACATGACAGGAGGAAATGGCATTACATACTACATACTTGCAGCTGTTCTCTGTCACCATCACTGCACAGACTAAGTACCCAAAACATCTTGGATGGTGTTTCCTTAAGGACACTCTCTCAGTGAAAGAAGGGCCAAGACTACAAGCAGTGTAACATTTCTTCAGCTGTCAGAAGCACCCAGCTGAAAAAAAATCCTGAGTGGGGCACTGGAATAATGGATAATGTTTATATGATGGATCTACTAAGGATGTTTTTCCTAAAGGTAACTTTCAAGTAAAAGAAGTATGCCACCAAAAATGTTGAAGATTACAGCTCTAAGGAATAAGATTTCAACACCTGTCCTGGTTATTTAAAGATCTATTTTCTTAGTTTGTATCCAACCATGTCTCATTGTTCTTTTTAAGATTACACCCTCTAGAGAATACAAGTGGATTACTCAGAGGCAGGTCCTGACCAGTACTGCTGTGTACAAGCAGGCAAAGGGGACGAAGGGAAAGTAAACTGGCTGCTTTTTGGATGGGAAAGCATCATCCTGGTAGCCATAGAAACAAAGACCATAAGCAGGGCTTGTAACCACCTGGCCCCAGGCTACACCTTGTGCTTCTTGGAGCACAGCAGGACTGGGTGTGGGCAGTGATGAGCAGAGATCCCACAGGAGAACATGAGCTCCTCTGGAGGTGGTGTCTGACTCAACAAGGCAGAATGCAGGCAGCACTGGGGCACTGCACCGTTTTCAGGACTAGGACTTGAAAATACGGAGCCCAAATCAGAGTTATCACCAAAGACTTTGTGGCTGCTCTTGGAAACAGGCCTATTCCCAGTCATTTGGTGATAGGCAAATAGCTGCTGTTTGTGCTTCCAGAGCTTAGTCACTTTGGAAAATAAAGCAAGTATTAAGCATTCTTCCCTTCCTGTCCTCATAAACCATTCAAAACAACATCACCTGGTTTATCAGCACTGCCCCAGAGAACACTATTCCAATAGAGAGATAAAGCTTGTGTGGATATAATTTCTTCAGTAATCCCTTTGAATCTGAAGTGCTATTGAAGTGCAAGATTTTATCTGCATGGTCACAAACCTATTGGCTTTGTAGCAAGCTTTGCCCAACATCATGCCAATTCTCCCAGCCTTGCTTTCTCTGTTGTATCCTGTTCCAGAGGGACAGAGCAGACACTGCTTCGGTGACCATCTATAAGCCATGTAAATAACTGAGAGCTTCATTTTCAATTTGTGTGCACATAAATCTGATAACAGCATGTAAAGCGAGCTTACAAAAAAAGAGAAAAAACATTGATTTTTACCTCATTAGGTGGGACTGAGTCTTCACAAAGTGATTGTGGGGTAGAAAAGGGGTATCTCCTGCACACAAACTCATTTGTCCCTTTCCTGACCTGTGAGTCCCCACTGTCACCAACCAAGTACCTTGATGCCTCCAAATCCAAGGTAGTTTCAATGTTGTATTGACCAGTTTATCTTCATCAAATATTCAAACAGGCCCAGAACTCTCAGTCGCAGTAGCCTGGGGATAAGTCTGTATCTGATTTTAAAACAACCACCTCCAAGCTGGGTAGAAAAGTTGTTCTCTTTTACAGCTGGGGTGCTGGGGAAGGGAGGAAGAGAAAAATCCTTGAAGTCTTCCTATAAGTGGAGCTTCCAGCCTTATAGTCAACCTTTAAAAAATTCTGTTCAAGGCAGAAATACTACAGCTAGTGTGTCCAAAGAACTTTGCTTCTATAATGGTCAGTCAAGTCCAACCAAAATATCATTCAACTTCAGGCTGGACTGGGACTTTTAAACTGGCAATGAGCACCAACAGAACAAACTAAGATGTCATTATTGTTGCTGAGTTGTGAGCACATATCATGATTTGGAAGAACAGTGTTAACAGCTTAATTATGCTATAAAAACTACCAAAAAGACATTTACTTAAACTTCATGCACGCTGATACTGCTCATGGCCCTATTTCCTGTAAGCATATAAAAATTTATATAGAAGGCCCCTGCCATGATTCACTGAGTGTTTATATCAAAGTGATTAGGTAAGTCCTGACTTTTCAGAAGAATCCAATGAAAAACAAGGCCAAATGCCAAATATTTAGGAAATAGGGGTATTTAGAAATGAGATTACAACATCAATGTCAGAAATATCTAGAGCTGGAAAAGAATCACGTAAATTGCAACATCAATTCTACCAAGTAACCCTTCCTCTCCAAACTCACTTTGATGTTCTAGTCAAATATTTCAGACTGCAGATCAAACCCAGGTCTGGTTTCGGCGGAAGTGTTTTTATGAAGAATTTCAGGAGTCAAGGATTTGGGGGGTTGCATCTGTAGGCCAGTAATCAGGCTGTTAAAAGAATAACCATCACAGCTATAGAGCAGGGGATCCCTTTCCTAGCAGTTCCAGAAAGACTAAATGGGTTTTTAAACTACACATATACATATATTCCCCAAATGCAGATGCTTTCAAGCACCCACATCAGCCAGCATAGCAAGTTCTTACACCTATGGCTCAGAAAAAAATGATTTGCACTAGAGAGAAAGTTAGACTGGCAGCTGTACAGCTTCTTCCAGGTGGAAAAGGCTTTGTTTTGCCAGGACAGTTTTTCTGCAAGTAGACCTTTCTTCACTGGATACTACAAAAATAAAAGTACTAAAAATGTAGAACTTGGACATAAGCCTTCAAAGGATAACACTGTCTTATGGGGCAGTCACGACCCCAAAACACACACAGAGCCAGGAACATCATGTAGCTTTAACCTGATCTCCTCAAGGTGCACAGCTCAGGAGATGACTTTGATTCAACAGGTGGCTCTGACTGTCTGAGCCTTGGTGTTTGCAATTGTTGCAGGGCATTGGAGAGCAAAACTTGCACCAATTTTGCCATTTAATGGCAATGCCCCATGTCTGGATACCTTAAGGGCTGAGGGGACCTCAAGGAACTTGAACTTGACTTCTGTGAGGGCTGGAAACCAGTCAGGAATGTTTCATTTCCATTAGGTTTTTGTCACAGCAGAAGAGCCTAAACTGGACAAAAATTATTAAATAAATTGATTGTTCAAAGTACAGGGATGGGGAATGGTAGAAATGAAGCCTGGAAAAAGCAGGTTTGGTCTTCTTGGAAGAGAGGATACAGCCTTGGAGGGCTACCACAGTGCACTCAGGTCTCGTATTCCCAAAGAATATCAGCACTATCTTGCAGGAATTTCCTCATCTGGAGATCCTACATTGCAGTGTGTGACAGCCCACTCATGGATTATGTGCAGCATGTCCCAGGCTTTGCTCTGGAAAACCAAGGACTTCTATAGGAGAAGAGAAATAATAACACTTTTTCAGTTCTCCTACACTGTTACAGACAGGCCATCTGCACACAGTGGAGTTAACTCCCTCGTGGAGCCCATCTGACACTCACCCTGAAAAACAGGCAGCAGAAACAGAACATAATGACTGGGAAAGGGTACAAAACACTAGGGTCAAGAAGGGGAATGGGAGGGCTGAGGAGCAGGGATTCATAGCCAAGGGTTCTGACCATGCCATGGATTCACCCTGGGGCCTTGAACAATGAACCTGGCACCTGTCCCTGGCCAGGGTCAGGTAGAACCCTTCATACAACCTGTGCCAGAAGAAAAACACTTACAGGAAAAGAAGGAAGAGGTGCTTTAAGACAAGCCAACACCATTTCCAAGCTACAGAGAACCTCAGATGAATGGAGTTCTATCTCTGCATACTCTTAATTATCTCTGTTGCTCCCAAGATAAACAGCATGAAAAATAAATAACCGTATGGCAATGGATCAAACAGGACGAGACGGTCAAACTTCTTCCCTTTCCAACCCTGCTAATTCTGTTCCAGGCCCCTAACCACCAGTCCCTTGTTCTGAAGGGGGTTTGGGGGAGTGAAAGAATGCAGGTGGAACAGGAGTTCTTCTGGGAGAAGACAGGAGTCACAGGCCTCAAGAGACATCTCTTGGAGATGGCTCATTAATCATGGACCATTTTAAATTCTTTCTGTCTCTCAACACGTTTTTTGGGGTAAAATATATTGATGGAACAAGCTGTTACAACAATGCAGCAGGAACCAGAGCAGATGCTGCAAACCCCATATGTCACATATAATCCATTGGAAGCAAGGCAGGCTTCTCTTCATGGGGAAGCAAGGCACAAGGAAAGCTGGCCTAGCCCAGGCCAGGTGAGACTGGAAGAGGTCACATCCTGGCTGTGGAATGGGAAAGCAGACAAGGACTTCATGCAGGCCAGGATTTAATAGGGAGATCAGTCAGAGGTGAGGAAAAGCAGCATCCATGAGCAGGGTGAGGCTGGTATTCCCAGGACAGCCTCTTCTACAGCTTCCAGGCATGGATCCAGTGCAGTTCTCTGCACAACATAACCTCATCTCCATTTCAGGTCCTTCTTTCTCTCTCCCTCTCTGCCCCCAGCACAAGGGGCAGCACTGCCTGTGAAGTGCCAGGGACAAGCAAGAGAAATAATCCAAGCATCTGCCCAGGCTGCTTGGTCTGACAAAGGAACAGTCTTCTTTCAGGATCAAACAGGGGCTCCAGCTGTCCCCCAAGAATTAGGGGACAAGTTCTGGCCATACGAGTTTGTCAATGGCTTCATCTTTCTCCTCATGCAGGACTTTCTATTCAACAGTGAGACAGGCCTTGAGGCAGTGGATACAGCCCCCGAAAGCCAAAGCTGAGGGCCAGAGCTGTGGACAAAGGGAGAACATGTCCCCAGCACAGTCACATGCTGAAGACCAGGTAATGGGAACCTGCCAGGAAGAGGCTTCTGCTCCTTTCCCCCTCAGAGAGGAACAGTGAAACTTGGCAGAGCAGCGATGCCTGATTTGACTGCAGGAAGCTCCTGCTTGAAACAGCTGCTCTACATCTACCACAAAGTATTTTCTTGATAAAATATCAGGTAGAAGTAGATGGTAGCAAAACTGAGAGGATAAGGAAGAAACCTCACAAAACACTTAAAGGCTCTGATAAGTCTCCAGTGAGAAGGAGCATTCTATCTTACTAAATCACGTTCAATCTGCCAAAATTTTTGGTGTTCTGGTTCTTTAAATGGATAAATCGTGAAAATTTCTAATCACAGAGCAGTGATTTAGGAGATGGAGTTACAGAGAATTTCCCAGTCCAGTCAGGCATCTGTGTGGTCTAGAGCAGAGAACCTTCCTGGAAAAGTTTCTGGATAGGCTGTGGGGCTCAGCAACACCTTCCCCAAACTGAGGGGAGCACAGCACAGCTGTGGCTATCAAGATGGCTTTGTTTCCTACCCATGCTCAGAGGGTGTGTTGAGATGAGAAATGTTTATTAATATCATCATATGAAACAAATTGCATGAACTTATTAAGACAAACTGGAGTTTACTCCTGACATGGTCTTTAATTCTGAAACCAATATTTATCTATGTGTGACAGAAAAGATTGGTGGAGTGCAATACAAGGGAAAGGAAGGTTCAGGACAAATTCCATTTCCCTGTTGCAGAGCAGTTACAGGCGAGATACCAAGAGCTTGGCTAGTATGCAAGGAAAAGTGGAGAAAAGTGACAGACATAACATAGGAAGTTCAGAGCACCCCATCCTGTTCTCAGCTATTCCAAAGGAGACAAAAAAAAATCTGTTTTCCACATCCTGCAGTGTTATACTGTTGACAGAGCTCCTCTTGTTTTCTTTAACAAGCCACAGTATCACCAATCCCTCCTAATCTGTCCACACCCTCTCTCAGGGTTCTTCTCCAGGGCTACCTGGGAAGACCACCAGAAGTAAAAGCAGAAAACACATCTGCAGCCTTTTCCTTCGTGAACCCTGGTGCCCCAGGGAACAGCAAGAGCTTTGCCTTTTGGCTTCAGAAGCATGTGGCTTTAATACAGGTAGCAGGTAAGCATAAGCAGGGATACATTCCCAAATTATTAATGTTTTTTTTCAGTTTTTGGTAATGACTTCCAAGAGAGCTGCTGCACAGTGACAGCAGCAGTCCTGGCAGTGGCAATGGCATTTAAGCCATGCATTATCACAGGCTGACAGTGACAGAAGTCAGTGAGAGTGCCAGTGGGAAGTCAGGCTGGACAGATGTGGAGCCTTTAGACTTGTGGTAGTGTCAGGCCAGAAACATCATCTCTGTCAGGATGCACCTGAAACCATTGAGTCCAGGGGTGAAGGAAGCAGACCAGGGACATAAGTAAGAATGAAGTGAGAGTCTACTCAAACTCTGCCATATCTCCCCAGATGTCTGTATTTCTGTCCTGTCAGTGTATCTGCAATCAGGACAGAAGCACAGAGAAGTCATCTCCCATCATTTAAGTTCATCTCTCCACTGAGACTGGCCAGATCTGTCCAGGTTTACAGACCCTACAGGAACAAGTCAGTCACCATGGAGCAAAGGGAGGCTCATGTCTACAAGTGACAGTCCCAGCCCATAACCAACTGACTCATCTGCTCCTGTTCCATAACACAACCTGCCTGCTCCAAGCCACGTGGAACATCTGGGGATGTCTGGGCGAAGGCTTCACACACTGAGTGACTCACACACACGTCGCCTGTGCTATTCTGAATTTTCTCAAGTCCTCATATCCTGGGAAATTGGTGAAAAGGATTATTGCAAATGCTAAAGAGATGAGGTTGAAACATGCTAGTGCAAATCTGGCCTCCACAATGGATCCATTACATTAAACAGGAACCTTTTCTCTGGATTCAGAAGGCTGATTATCAGGCCAAAATTTAGGAAAAGGGAGAGAAGATCACCAGCTTCTTGAATTCTGCTTTGATCTAGCCATACTCCCTGATGCTGAAGAGGGCAGGACAGCAGCCATAAATCACATTTTTGTTTCCAGAAAAGCACAGCATGTCACCACAATGGTAACTGTCATGTGTTAAAAAGGCCACTTAAGCAGTGTGGTAGGGGGTTAAATCATGGAGCAAAACAAACTCCTCCTGGAGTTTGCTCTGCACAGTCTTGGAAGTTACCTCCAGCACCTGAGACAGGTGGGAAAACACATCCAAGTAACTGTTCACAATACCCACCCCAAGGGCTGTGTGTCCTCCCAGCTCCTGTTTGTTCCCTACATGACTTAAGACAGCCACAGACTCTTTTACTCCCCAATGGCACAAGGGCTGCATTCACAGGGCCCTGCCCGTACTCCCCTCCCTGCTCTGGCCAACATGCCAGCAGTGGCATGCTCAGTGACAGCTCAGTGCCCTGCAGTGCACCACTGAACAGGATCTGGAAGTAGTCAGACACACAAAGGCTTGACCTTTACCTCTTGATTGCCATTTTTTTCTGGGAACTTGTTAAAACTTCAAATAAAAGTTTCATTCAAATGGATTTTTGTGCCAAAATGGGAGATGGGGGGAAAAAAATATAAAGACCCTCTTCATAAAAAAAGGAAACACGTGTCCAAGACTTTAAACTTGTTTTCACAACCACTTACTGAACAAGAAAATCATTAAATCTGATCCTTTCACACAATGGTCTTAATTTCAACAAAATTTTCTAATGAAAACATATTAATGGAAACATGTGTGGCCAACTTGCATTTTATTCTAATCCTAGGATATGCACCTTGTGGGTCTGGAAATAGCATGGTAATTGTAGAGGGAACAGGCAAATATTTCCCTTTAGTGAGCAACAGTTTTGCTTAAGGACCTTTCACCCAACAACTGGAAATGCTCCCATTTGATTTCTGTTGGCAAAGATATCCAAAACTTCATGGGGAACAAAAGCTTGACAATACCTCTGCCTCCCCAGCTTCAGAACAGAGTTTAGGCATGATTTCACCATTTCAATACTCAAGCAAACCCCAATCCTGTCAACATCCAGTCTTGGGAGTTATTAACATTTCAATGTTGCTATGGGCCATCTTTGCACGTGAGATTGGTTAACCAACAGCTGCAGGTCTCTGTCATCATTCTTTTCCTCTTCAACACCCTCCCAACATCTTTGTTCTCATCAGCATCTAAAGGAGCCAGCACATACACAGACATCATGATCAAATTCATGTCAGGCAAGGAGAACAAAGTCACAGACATGAGAAGATGGGATTATCTGCTTGGCTGCTGCTTGCTCTGTAGAAGTTGCAAAGTCCAGGACAGTAAAATTTCCACTGAGCTTGCATTTTCTGTGATGTAACTCCCTTAAATGATTTAAGGAAAAAAAATTCCCAAACTGCAGACCGGCTGCTGACAAAATGCCATGTAAACTGTGCCACTTGTTACTAGGCCTGTCACAGTCCACTAACACATGGAGGACTGGAAGCTTTTGTTCAACAAATAGATTAAGCATGTGCATGTTTCAACAAGGGTAATACCCCTCGGGGAAGCTCTGAGACCCAAATCTTCCTTCACATGCTCACCTGCCCAAGAACTTCACCTTCTCTGCATTCCAGGTGTCTCAGAAACAGAACAAAGCAAATGCTGCTCTCTCAAGAGCCACCAGCAATAAACAGGGCAAGGCAAGCACCCAGCTAAGGAGCCAAGATGCATCCCAAGAGGCTCAGGGGAAACCTGGGCTCTGCTGCTCCACCTCTTCCTTCCTGGCTGCATCTGCCACACCTGGCACAAGGCTGTGTCCAAGCAGGAGCTGCAGACAAGTCACACTCCTGCTGTTCACAGCTCAGTAGGATGGAAGGAGTTCATAATAATCAGTCTGCACTCAAATGCAAGTTATTCTTGGGTACCAGATTCCAATTGCTTCAGTTCTCCATTTCCAAAATGCATCCCAGGCTCAGAACTTAGTGAAGCTCTGTTCCACTCAGGATGCACAGCCTGGATTCAGGGAGTATGGTCATTGCTGAGTTTTCCAGGTTAGGGATGGAGAATGAGGTTTCTGATCCACCTTTCACTGGAAACACTGGCACCCCCAGGATTTCTTTTGGTATTTCCTCCCTTTGCTCTCTGCCACAAGACAGCAGGACCCTGAAACTTTGCCCTAGAGGCAAGCAGTGCTTTGTGCCATCCTTGTTCCTCCTTTCCTCGTGCCCTGTTAGATCTAACTGGAGAAAAGGGGTTTGGGACCTCCTTTCTGAGATGAGGCAGAGCACTCAACTGAAATGGCAAGGTTTAGCTTAACAGGCCTCTTGAGGAGACCAGAGGGAAAAGTACTCCCATTTAACTAAACTGGGGTGACAACAAAGGGGAGCTCCAGTTTCCCTTGAATGGGACACAGCCTTGTGAACTCAGTGATGGTACAATACAGCTCACAATGGCTCGTTCAAATGCTGCAAAAAATTGTTCTTGACTTCACTGAATATTCCAAAAGTCAGAAATCCTGACACAAAATAAAAATTAAAATACGGTGAAAAAAATACTTTCATATTCTTCTCTTTCAGTTCTTTTTCTGAGTCTTAGGGAGGATAAAACACTAGCGAAAAAAATTAAATGTATCCACACAGCTACTAATCCACAGATTTCTCAGCTGCTCAGTGTAAAACTTGCACAGCCATTCTTTCTAGGAAACATATCTGAACTAAAAGCAGCAAGATCTTAACACAATCCAAAGTGCAAACTGCATGTAAGGTACACTCTAAAACTAATCTGTGCTAGAAATTTTTGCCAGGGCTGTAATTGTCCTGAAGTTGTGCAGCCATGTTTGTTTTAAACATATCAGCAGGAAAAAGACCTAGGAACACATTCTGCAGAGGGGAAGGATCATTTGCCCAGGCAGTACTTGTTTTGTTCACTGATTATTACTCTCAAGGCAATCTTTTTTTTTTTCCCTACTGGAAAGGTAGAAGGAGCTGTTCAAGCATAGTGTAATTGAGCTGACCAAGAAAGCAGATCTGCTCCAAGTGAGTCCCATGGAGCAGGCTCTCAGAAAAACAGGAAGCTCCTACATTTGAACTTTTAGAAACCTTCCTGTCTTTAGCAGTAGGGATACCCCAGCAAACACATAGGCCATGATGTCATTCCTCAAGAGCTGATCCCCTGGGTCTCTGCAGTATTTATCCCAACAGACAGCCCCCATCCCTGACACCTGAAGTCCTTCCATAGCTCACAAAACAGAGATGTCTCTGAGCACCTTGGTCCTGCCCCAGGTGTAGGCTGAGCGTGGCAGGGTGGTGACTCTGCTTTGGGAATAGCATGGTAACACCAGGCTGGCACTGACCCAGCTGCCAAGTCACTGGGACAGTCCCCTGCCCATGCCAGCCCTGAGGACTCCTTTCCCCACCAACTATTTCTGCAGTGATTGGGCTCATCACTATTCATCTTAAGCCCTGGCCATTTCTGCTATTCCAGAGGAAGCATGGAAGACTCCTTCAAATATCATGTTCATCAGCACTGGCTTGGCAACAGCTTCTCTTCATCTCCTGCCTGGCACATGCCTCCTTTTATCTGTGCTGCCCTGGCAAAGAGGGCACTGCTGGCTCTTCCAGGCTGGCCTTTGCCTCCATCACCAACCTCTGTTTATGTTACTTTCCCAACACACTTGCAAATATGATAAAGGTTAATGTGGTACAAAAGGTAAATAGGGTTACACAAAGCTGGATTTAGCAATTTAGTTTTATTGGCCACTAAGGCAGGCAATTCTTCGATGCAGGTAATGAGCAGATAGTCAAGCCAGATAAAGGATCTGTGCAATATAAACATCCTCCCAAAAGCCTGCTCCCCGCTTGCATAAGCACTGTAATCATGAAAGCAATTCTTAATGGAGCCACTTGGCAGAGGCCCTGGCACAGCAAGCTGTGAGCCTCTCCCCAGCTGATGGACCAGCTCCAAGAGCCTGTTACTACTGCCTGCAGCAGGCAGGAGGAGGAGCAGGAGAGGGGGACACAAAGCTGGCTCCAATCTGCAGCCAGTGGCACTGGGGCAGGGCCAGGTCTCCTCTAACTTGTCACCTGTGTGGTTTGGAGCAGGCCAGTTATCCCCCTGTGCTCTGCATCTGCAAATGGAAATGGATAATTTCTCCTTTGTGCCCCATCTTTCATAGGTAAACTCTTACAATGAAGGCTGTTCCTTATATACAGATAAGGGCTTCTGGCTGGTGCTGTTGTTGCCACTCAGAAACCTGCAGTATTATTTCTGCAAATAGGTGACTAATTTTTCCTGACCTTTTGATATCTGTCCCTTACCTTAGAGAAGGAAAACCAAAACAAACCAAGATCCATGTTTCCTGGCATTCTGCCCTCTCACCTCTCTGTACCAAAACCCAGGACAACCCACACAGCTGAACAGGAAACCTTTTGCACAGCACATCTTGGGCTTTTTGCTTTTGCTTTCTCCTTGGCTATCTTATTTAGGATGTCCCAAGGAGCACAGAAGTGCCAGACCTGCTTTTTCTCTCAGCAGAGATCACCAGTGTCTCACACTTGGCCCCTGCATGGCTTCTCAAGAGGTGATGGCTTGGGCAATTGCTCAGTAGAACACCAGCCTCAGTGGGCACAGTCTGCTGCTCAGCTCTGCCTTCCTGGCAGTGCCACAGCAAACACACTCCAGGCAAGGGGAAGATTCAGGAGAGTATTTGTCCCTACATTTTCCATAGGAAGTAAAAAAGAAAGTGAAGCTTATTTCACCCCATAAGTCCCTAATTTCAGGACAGGTATAACAGTCACTTCCTCCCCATGACGTGGTTTTCTTACCCAGGAGAAAGGGGCCTCATTCCAATAACAAACAGGGCACATTTCCCAGCTGCAGGACTGAATCAGAGCCCACACATCCACTCAGATATCCATAATGCTCATTTCCAGTGCCGTACATTAAGAATTTCTCCTTGCCTGAACTCGTTTAGCTTTTAGCACAGATCCTCATCAGACTGACGTAGGCACTTTCCCTATCCTACACACTCTAAATAATAGTTGACTAGTTACCATATTTGGAGTAACTATTGGAAAGTATTAGTCTAGAACCAGTGAGTTTTAGTATAATAGACTAGATAGGCTCAAAGGTTTAGCCTAATAGAGCTCATTTTCTAGTCTATAGCTTGCCACTGGCACACTTCAGCTGAGTAACTGTCCTTTGTATGCCTTTCCTGCCCTCTGTGACACACAGATATACTTCTGCAAAGTGCTCCAGACCTATGAATAGTGCTGCATAACAATTTGGGGTTATTAGGCAGAACAGGACCCAGAGTGATCTACATAACTGACCATTCACCAGCTGTATCAGAGAGGCCAGTATCAGCAGTGACACAGTGGCCAACTAGGAATTATCTCCAGCTGGCAGCCAGAATACGTTTAAGCTCACTATGCTTTTGGACTTTAGGGGTTTTTTCAATTGTCAGGTTAACACTGACCTTTTGCAGAAGTATGAAACATATCTCTAAGGATTATGGGCCTTTGCTCAAGACTTTTGAAGGAAATACACCTGTTTGCATCAACATTAATAAACTATCCAGCAAGAATAGCTGAATCCAGCAGCCCCACTGACACAATAAAGACAACTGTCTGCCAATATAGGACTAGGACAAAAGGAAGGCTGCAATTTTATTTTTCATTTCTGCTTATAAAACCTCATTATCTCTATTAGCATCTATGTTCGAGCTAGGACACCAGGCAGGCAGTTGTTTCAATTTACATTCTACAAGGATTTATTAGATGAGGTGATCACACTGGTATCCTCATGGCACAAAATCTACTCAAATGTCCTTGTTTTTCTATTCTGTTTTGCAACTCAACTTCAAATGACCCCATGTCACAGGTTGTGAACAAGCAGTTCTTTCTTCACTGAAGATAAGAGAAAGTCTGCCAGGCTGCCAGCATCTTGGGCTTTGGTTTGGGTCTTGTTTGCTTTATTTTGGAACCACCCATTTGGCTTCAATATCTTGATACACATTAAAGAGGAGTTACTAAAGACAAGTAATTTCAGATTTGGGTTTTGAGACAAATCTGTGATTCTTCTATACTTAATCAGCATCTTAAAATACAGCTAACCTGCTTTCTTTCCTCATCCTTATACCTGAAAATTCTCTGACAAGCTATGAGCTTCCCTTGCCCAATGTTCAACTTCAGGTCTTATTACTCACCATATTTTACTACAGAAAACAACCCTGTCTGAAGTTCATTCATTTTTCAACTTCTGGACTAGAGCTGGTTTAAACTGACTAATCTCCACTGACATTTAGGAAGCAATGTGAATTTTTTTGGATTTGATTTTTTTTTTAAAATCAAATGATCTGTTTCTCTAGGTGGTATAAAAAAAATTCATGACATAAGAAAAACCTTACTATGTGCTATTTAACTGAGTGAGCAAAGGAGCAGCACAGGCATTCTTCTGAGAGATCTAATAACAACTGTTCTGCTGATAATAAATGCTAACTTAAGCCACCACAACTAATTCAGAGTGCAGGCTTGACACTTGTTTATCTGGACAAACAATTATGAAATGTTCTTTTGTCCCTGTGAGTACTGTGTAGGCAAGTGTCATGACTTTCTGGATTACTTTAAAGGGCCACTGCTTAGGTACTAGCAGTGAATACTGCTCAGGAAACAAGAGATGCCTTGGACAGACTGACCAAGCTCAAGGACCACTTTTTCCTCCTGACTCCCTTTGCAGGACTGACTCCAGTCTGACCCAACTGGAGGTTTGGGGTGTGATTTCCCAGAAGTGGCAGGGTGTAGCAAGTAAATAAATGTTTTCCCAAGGCATTTAGATCCCTAACGGCAAATTGTGATCAGGCACACAGAAATCCTGAGTGGATTTTAAAAACAAACTTGGGAGTCTAAGCAATTAAACACTTTGATGATTTTTATGTGTACTTCTGAACTAGTACAACAGTCTGCAGATTTCACCATTTAGAAATTATTGGTAACAACAGACCACCATGTTACACTCTAGACCAGCTGCACACAATACAATGGTCCCCTCAGCATCTTGCCTGGTGCAGATGATTGAATCCCCTTTTCTTGGAAGAAACCTGCTGCAGGATCCCCCCCCCATCCCAGGCATCAAACTGACCTGTGTGACTGCAGTCATGGAGCCAAGGGTAAAGGCTCCCAGGCAGCAAAACCACCACACATTTCCCTGTTTCAGGCTGAAGGTGCCCTATTGCTTGACTGCATGGCTCAGGGTGGCTCAGCTCTGCTCACAGTCTCTGCTGAGATTCCCAGAAGGAGAAAGTTCCCTGGGTAATGCCTTAACAGAGACAAGGAAAGAAAAATCCAAAGCTAGCACCAAATAGCATCTATCAGTTTTTCTGAGAAGCAAGAGCAAGGAAGACATGGTGTTACATCCTTCATAGTGTGGTTGTGGGAATGCCATTACTTACACCCCACATCTCCTTCAGTGCCTTCCCATAGAGATGTCTCTTTCAGTCACTGATGTAATAAGGAGTCATTTGAAATTTGTTTTGTAAATGAGAAATTGGTGTATTTAAGTCAACAGAGCTGGTCAAATACAGTGGTGACTTACAAAACCCCTGCAGTACTTGTGCATGGAAAAACGTTATCTGACTGTTCCCGTGCTGCTAACTCATACCCTTGCTCTCAAACAGAACACTCCTGGCTGACATTGCACACTTCACCTTTTTCTAACACAAAAAGGGAAGAGAGACCTGCTAACGAGGAGATTCAAGAGCACAGGCTTTGCCAGAAAACAAGGCTGATTAAAGCTCTCATGGTAGGACCCAGCACCAGAACAACAAACTACCACAGACAGCTTCAACCTTGACCTCTAAAACTGCTAATTGCCAGCAGATGAGAAGAATATCAAGGGCTTACCAAGGATTCCAGAAACAATTTGACAAATTCACAGGACAGCCTATTGGAAGCTATTAAGCTTAGCACACATGTCCACTGTAGAGCACATCCCAGAAGGAAGTATCACCAGTACTCTTGGTTTATGCTCTGAGGCCACTGTCAAGTGACAGTACCCAGCCAATGTACCTGTGCCAGGTTAGTATGTCCACAAATAAGTTTCTTGCTACTATCAACCAGGCATTAAATGTATTTTTTGAGGTTTATGCCAGTTCATAGCAACTGAGAAATCAACTTTATACCATCTTACCCTTTTTTTGTGTGTGTGATTGTCTGTTTTGCATGGTGGGAAAAATTAAACACACAAGGTCATGTAAAGCTAAGTTTAAGGGCACCCTCCATATCAAACCAAAAAATCTATGGAAATACATCTCAAGGCAGGCAATCTACTGTAGCTGTGCTTATCTTTAGCAAAGTGGAAGGTGGTGAAGAAATGCCCTTCACTTTAGATACACATCTCACCATAAATATACTGCCTAATTAAACCACTTGTTTTTAAATGGGAGCTAGAGAGATTTGGCTTGATCATAACAACAAACCAGCCACAGAGTTCCTGACACTCAGTATTGTCAAGATAACCTGCCAGCTTTTCCCACTAAGCTCAGCCCCTTGTACAGCAGGTAGCCACAGCAGTGGCTGCTTTAGCACTGCTGGTGGTTTTGATCACCACTGAGACCTCACCCAGGGCCAGTGGACTTAGCTAGGCAACATCCCTCTCTTTAATCCTGAACAGTGCAGCTGCATAATCATGGTGATGCATTAAAATCATAAACTGCACATAATAAACATGTTAAGCAGTCACTATAAGCTGGTGGAAGTGTAATAGCTTCTCTCCCTGTTAAATTACATCCTGATAAAGATTTTTATCACATACAACATTTTCAGGAACACAACACTATTCAAGGTGACTGTCCTGCAGGTTTTTGATCCCCATAATCTTATTTTTGAGCAGGCAGTGCTGGTACAGATTGAGAAACAAGCAATAAGGCCTTATCACATAAATTAGCTCTCTTCATGGCAGCACTACTGTTGATAAGATGTCTCATGATAGAGTCATGCAGAGGGACAAGAAAAGCAAGTGACTACGTGGAACCCTGAGTGTAAGAAGGAGCCGGGCCCAGCTCCACAAGCTGCCCTGGACCTGTGAACTGATAGAAAAGGCTCTACCTAAGGAAACCAGATAACTCACATGGGCCACTGGGGCATGAAAGCACCATGCAGACTGGCAATTTCATGTTTTCAGGTGAGGACATCTTCCAGCAGGGAGATAAAGCAGGCAGCATAAGGAAGAACAGAGGGCAAAAGCAATGCAATTGGAGATAAAGCTTCTAATCACAACAGGAACACCCACACAACAACCCCAAACCCTACAGCTGTACTGTTTTACCAAGCTTGTTGTGCTTTCTTTCACATCTGCAGCCCAGTCAAGTTCTGCTGAGCCCATGAAGTCAAAGTTCAGCTTCACATTTCCCTTCCCTGGCTGCTTTCTGATGGCTGAGGCTCATTAACCAAATGAGCATGTGGCAGCTGCACTGCTGCCAAAATTGCAAGGTAGAGGCACTGAGAAACCAACAGGACCTCACAGGCTATTAACCAAAATCTCTTGTACTTGAGTACATGGACATCTTCTCTTGTAAAGGAGAGCTGAAGATTCACAGAAATATATTGAGGGTGCATAGAAATAGCCTTGTCATCTCACCCAGCCTCATGAATCTCCTTTCCTACCAGGGAGCCAGAGACCATGTTTTTTGGTAGCCCAGGCCACCGATGGAAACCCAAAAACCCAGTCCACAATGGGCAAACACACTCAGCCCCTCTGCTCACATGGCTGGTGGTTTGTGGTGCAGTGGCAGGGAGGGTGCTCATGCTTCTCTGAACTGGATCCTGTGGTCACTGCCCTTCTCTCCTCCTTCTAAGCTTTATCTCATCTCTCTCTGCCCCAGGTTCCTGGCAGTGCCATGCTATGAACAGGATGAGCCATATCTTTTGCAACAGGACTGGCTCACCCTCCTCTCGGGGTCATTGGTCCCTTCACTCATCGTATTATCAACATGACATACATTTTTTTCCCCCTTACTGCTGTTTATTGCTGGGAATTGGTTTGATCAGAACCAGTGAATCATGAACCCAGCAATAAAAAATAAGTAACGAAGCCAAGAGGCTCAGATCTCATAGCACCTGTAGCTTTCCTGTGTGAAGGGAGATGTGAATTTTAACCTTCCCTTGAAATGAAATTGCTGCTAACAGCCTATGCTGGAGGGCAGTGGGATCAGCCAAATACACCTGGAAGTCCAAGGTACAGAGGTCTACAGCACTGCAACCTACCCTAGCTAACAATGTTGTAACCAAGCTGTTAGACATGGAAATGGGAGGAATGGCCATTTTTTACCTACATTTCAAAACTGAATCAATATTTGATCTTTCACCTCTGCTCAAAAGACTAAGTACAACACTCAGAAAGGATACACACTTCACACCACGTTTGGAGGGGAAAAAGCCAAACCACAAACAAAACAAGAAACCAGCAAGAACACCAAGCAAAGTAGCAGTAAATCTGATAACAAACCCACCTCCCTCCTGCACCCCAGCCCGATAAATTATTTTGGTGCAGCATCCCCCCCATATATTTTTTAATTTCTGAGTGTTTTTACAGTTTTTGTTTACCTAGGACCAGAGCTGGCTGCTGTACCACACTGAAAGTCATCCTTGCAACATGCCTGAGAAGCTTTGCCTTTGGCATTATATAGCTGACATTAGATTTACTGCAGCTGCAGCAGTACTGGGTATAAATCTGCTTCTTGGTGGCTGCAGACTCTGCCCAGATCCCCTCAGATGGCAGGAAGTCTTACACTGGCCTGACAGCTCATTTCAGCAGCCATTTCTCCAGGGCATGGTATTAATATATCTTCATTGTCAGTCAAATACCACAGAGAACAGGAAAGATCCTCTCCTGTAAAATCACAAACCCAAGTCAAAGACGGAAAAGGGTTTGTGCCCAGAAAAACTACACTTTTGGGATGTCACGCACCTCAAAAGACTTTTAAAACATCAAAACCTAATAGTAGAAAGCTCAGAAGAAGGGATTGCATTTTATAACCTGTGCTCTTGGCCACCTCCAAGCACAATGCTTTTAAGAAAAAAAAGCAAACAGCAGAGCAATGAATATCAATACTGTTATTAACACTGAATGGAACTTAGCTCCCCTAATAGTTTGACAGGCAAATCAATGGCAAATTGTGGCCACTGGCCAGCCCCAGTGGGGAGCACTGGGAAGCAGAGCTTTCCCAACCTCTGCTGATACCATCTTACAGCCTGGGGCATCCGATTTGATTACCCTTATCTGAACCCGCCTGCTGTTTGCATCTAGAGTTGCTTGGATGCAGATATCACCTTGATGACTTCCCATACTGCTGGATTCCACTAAGCTTGAGGCTCTGAAGAGGCATTTCAGATACTTGCTCCAAGCTCCTTAGCAATGTGAAGAAACCTTTGGCAGCCTAAATCTCAACACATTGACTCAACATGATCCCTTTTCTGTGCAAACTTTTTTGAATGAGACAATTTCTGATTCTCAGTCTTCCACCAGGACTATTAAATTTTTCTTGGAGTTGTAGCTAATGGAGCCATGCTGTTATGTAAAAGCAACAGCTATCACTACTGCATAGAGGATTACTTAAGAAATGGACCCTGAAATCTCAAACATCAGAATGGAAATCAAAATTTCTGTTAATTTTTTCAAGCTATTGTTTTCACAAAGGATGTTATAAGGGTAGAAAAGTGCTGACCTATGATTGCCAGACTCCTGAATCAGGCAGCATGTGAAACATCTGGAGAACAGGGAAAAGGTTAAAACCTAGAGCTCCAGTAGACAACAGGATGAGGTGTGACACCACAAAGATGACCAGAAAGCTGACCTCAAGTCCAAATTCACATGGAAATTAATGGGAATTCAGGTTTCCTTAGTGCAGGGGTAGACACCTAGGAAAAGGAACAGCAGCTAATAACCACCACAGCAATTGACTTATCTACAGTTCATAATATAGAGAAAAACAAATATCTGAAAAGCAAGAGAGGTTAGCGAGAGAAGAGTCAGATTTCTCAGGAATTGCTTTTACCAGACAGACACTGCACAAAACACAGAGATTGTAAATCCATTTCCTGTGGGTTGTCTCAGGTTAGACAGCACACCAGCATGGCTGAGAATTAAAACAAAAACAAAGCCCCTAAGGCTCTCCATCACCTCCCACATTTCTCCATTTCCGGGACTCTTATAGGCTAGAAAGCAGAAAACTTTTGCTAGACCCACCACTTTTAGCACAGTATTTTTGTAACCCTCTTCTTGAAAACAGTTGATTAAATATTGTTGTCATAAATTCAGCCTAGTAACAGCTGGGACAGATTTACAGGGGATGGTTTGGGTTTTTTTAATGACTATCTATTATTCATGGTGTGTTAGCCCTTACAATGTGTTTAGCCAAGGGGAAAAAAAAAAAAGATAAGATATCCTCTGGTTGATTATTGACAGATTCTTGGCAGCTTGTGTCCTCGGGACTGCCTGGTCACAAATAAAATGAATCCAGCCTCTAAAAGCACTGATTCAATAACTTGGCTATGTCACACTAGAAAATGATAGGGACTGAAGAGGACAGGGGCAATCACTTGTAACAAACACTGTATTTTTATCTCTTAAATCTCAGGCACAAGTTTGTCAGAGGACCTAAGCTGTCAGCCCCAGGAGTCTGCAGTAAATGCTTCCCCAGAAACAGCCTGACCTGATTCCTTGCTCCTCAGGAAAGCAATGTCTGCTCTAAAGGTACCATTGACATGTGCAGGAAGATTTCAGGTGACAAGTGGGTATCCCAGGAGCTGTGTCAGTCAGTCACAAATGTCCCTGTAGGACATGGACAAGAAGCCAATCTCCCCTCAGCCTGGAGAACACCATGCTAACACAAACTACTCTGGCTGCCCTGTCAGCTACATGGGCGCATTCAGCTGAGCTACAGACAGCAGAGATCAGTGCCTGGCTGGTGTGATTTACACCATGCCAGACTGCAGGAGACATGGATATCAACTGCAAAGCCACTAGAGAGAACAAGAGCCAAGACTTAGCCACAGGCTGTTCAGTATTTTGATGTCCCCAGAAAAAACAGAAGATCCTAAAACATGACACTGAATTGTGTTTTTGTTCGGCAACTGAAACCTGATTTCTCTCCATGTTTTGTCTTGTGAGCATCCCCAGTTTTGAACAGGAACAGTTTCCAAAGAACAGAGGAAACTGCCAGCAGCATTCCTGACACCAGCCTATCTGGCCAGTACCATCCCATAAAAAGAGGTGATGGGGATGAGCTCCATCCCCCACTTCATTCACATGCATGCAGCTGTCATTAAAGCATCATCCGTAGGTTTTTACCTTGCCTCTATCCTACAGAGTTCACACATTGCTCAGGAATGACACCCTTGTTGCACTTTAAGCATCTACAAGGCCTGATCCTAAAAACACTGTATGCAGGGACTGTATCTTTCAGAGGCTGGATTTCCCAAAGAGGGAAGCCTGGGGATAAATCCCGCAGAAATGTGGTTGAGCAGAGGCACCAACAGGCACAGAAAACTGCCCTCAACCCCCTCGAATGTGCTGCAAATTCTCTCCCTGAAGAGGTTCACTCCCCCTTCTTCACAGTGAACAAAAGCATTGCTGAGTACATCCCAGCAGCTTAGTGCAGTCCTCTTACTGGAATTTTACTGTCCAGGTTCTTTGCACATCTGCACCTCACCTCAGTTTGGTTTGCTGCAGCCTGTCTAAGGCACCACTGCTCATGTGGGTGTATAAGCACCAGGACAAGCTTTGCAGAAGTAATTTATTTTAAATGAGGCATTTGTATTCTGCTCTGAGCTGAGGATCTTTGCCAGCAATGCAAGCAAGAGACTTTTTTCGGTCAGCTGGGCAGGCTCCTTGTGCTGGGAATTACAAGAGCTGATTTCAAGCTGGGTTTATTTCAGTCTTGGTCAAGTCACTTCAACCCTCCAGAGCTTTTCTTTTCAGACTCACTTGTCTGCTGCTGACTATTAGATAAAGATGAACCTAAGCCAATTAAATAGCAGATCTTTTAATTAACTTTTTCCTCTCAGCAATCATGGGAAATAATGTTTGCTTGCACAGCAGATAATACAAGATCCAAGGTGAATGTGTTTTATTATTGATCTTGCACAGTTCATTGGGCTCACAATTCCCTCACTCACAAATGGCAAGGCAATCAAGAGACTGGAGACAGCTTCTCAGCAGAACCTCCCTTCTGGTTATAACCTGAAGTGTTGTTTTAACTCATTCATCATTTGTTTGCTTTGCCTCTTGGCTAAGTACCTCACCCCACCCCTCCACATGATTTCTTCCTTTGGTTGACTCCATGCATGACTTGACTTCTAAACTGCAAGAGGTCACCTGACACACAGGTCAGTCAAACATTAACTCCGCAAGCACCCGGTGTCACCAGGACACCAGCTGCTCACACATCCTGGCTCAAGTCACCAAGGTAGGTCATCCCACCCAGCACACTCAGGTACTGCTCTGCTGACTGCTCTTACTGCTCCCTTTTAGGAGCCGTGCGCCTCTGGAAAAAGGAAAGGAGACCTATCAGCTACCTGCTCATCACTCCAGTGAACACTCTAAGCATCCTCCTGCCACTGGTAGAGAAACCAGGAATCCCCCTCCCTAAATTATTAACACGGAGCCAGAAAACCCAGACTGGTTTCTGTTTGTATGTCTTTACCAGGCATTAGAGACCAAAGCCTGAACTTAAACAACAAACACTTGACTACAGTCAGCACTATTGTCATCGCGGTGGCTGTGTGGCCTCCAGAGATGCCCTGACCTCTCCTTGGAGCAGTGCTTGGGCTCAGAGAGCAGGGCTCTGCACCTGCCCATGCCTGTCTGGGACAGCCAAACACACAGGCAAAAAAAGCTGAAGCCAGGACAGCCCCAGAAAGCACAGCTCCACAGCCAGATCCGGGGAGAAGAGCTGAGCCCATCGAGCTGGTTACATGAAATAAAGCCCAGATTGTGCATGGGAGGGAGAGACTCATCATCCCCACTCCTGCTAAGACCTACTGAGGGTGCTAATTGCTCTCTCTAAGGAACCCCATTCCCCAAACTCCAGTTATTTCAAGGCACCTGAGGTTCAGCTGTTTTATCTCTGCTTGCGATACCAGGTGGGTGAAACCGCAGCAGCGAAAAGGACAAAACCAGAGAAGGTCTTGTGTTGTGTGAGGAAGGCAGTGACGCATATCAAACAGAAAACTTCAGAAGCCCTTATCCAGCTCGGAGCGGGGTGATGATGTGTGTCCCCAGAGAAGGCCGATAGCCTTCAGAGACAAAGGGCCCCCTGAGAGCCAGGAGCGCTGCGCCTCCCCGCCTGCTGTCACTAAAGCTTTGGGCCAGTTCCCGGGGAGCCGAGTCTGGCTCAGGCTGCTGCCAGAGGTGTAGATAAGAGCATAGAAAAGCTGCATCTGCAAACCCCTTCCTGCCACTCCCCCTGCCCGGGCCTGCCTGCTGCACCAGCACATTAACCTTTTGTGCTTCCCACCCTTGGTTTTTATTCTTCCCGTATCTGTTTTCCACCGTCACCACAACCCCCAGATACAGAGGCCACAACAAAGCACAGCAGCTTCATTTCAGGCTTTGAGCACCATTCCAAAAGCACCGCTGTGTCAGTCTCAGCCTTGGTTTCATCCAGGACGTGCAAACCCATGGAGCACAACTTAAAGAAAAGGCACAGGTGGTGCAAGGGCAGTGCCAGCTTCAGGCAGAGACCTGTGAAATAATCACACAGGAGTCATACTGCAAATTCAGACAGAAACGGAGACATATCAGATCCCACCAGAGCCCTGGGGAGGACTTGGACAGGCAGGTTACTCTTACTCATCCTGTAATTCATCTGGGAGAGAACTTCCTTTGCTTCCCATTGTACAGTTATCACTGCCACATCTTCAAGTATCTTAACCTGTGTCTTGGAAAACCTCTCCTTTCATAATTACCAGGATTTTAAAATATTTTTTCTATTTGTCTTTATTAATATCATGACGAGAGAGTTTTTGAAACTGTAATTTGGCCTGGAATGGAGATAGGATAGCAAAGAGCCACTCCAGTAAGAAATGAGAAAATATACAACCACCTGTATCTTGCACAGTTTTTCCTTGGGTGTCTAAGTTTGAAAGCCTGCTAGGGAAGGCAGGACACTCCCTTGGATTGGAGAATGTAAACCTCCTCCCTCTGAATTATTTCAAATAATTTTGAAATTAAGGGGCTCTCAAGCAAAGATATGAGGGTAGAAACAACAGTTCTTTACTAGTATATATAACAAGGCAAACAAAACAACAACTAATAGCAAACAGAATCAGGGACCTGGTCACAGCCTAGTCATCCTCCTCCGATTCCAAAGAGCAAGAGCTAAAGGATCTGCAACTGCTCCAGGGCCTGTCTTTTACCTGCTTCTAACTCTTGGTGTCCCTGTCCCTCTGAGAGAAACTCCCAAACACCGGAGGAGTTCCCCCTCCCTGACGTCTGAAGCACCCAGCCATCATCAGTGCCTCTTAGCAACTCAATGGAAAAAAAACCCACAAGTAACAAGGAAAGAAAAGGCAAACCCCAACCCCCAACAATATGAAACCCACCATTTAGTATTGTTGGATCAAGGACACACACCAACAAAATCCTGGGTGACAAGTTCTGACCTCAAACTTGCAACAGCACAGGCAGATTACAAAGGAGGCAGCTGTGACTCTCCGGAGGTCACCCATCCCAACCACCCTCTCAGCAGAGAGCACGTCTCCTTCAGGCACACACAGAGGTGTCACAGAAGAGCCAGCACTGCTGGCACACACAACAGAGGCACAACTTTTGGGCTCTGGCAAAGCCACATGCAGATGTGGTGCATCCCCAACCCAGTCCACAACCCTGACACCCAGTGGCATCACACTTCAGCAGCTTCAGGCTCTGTTCTCATCTGTGTCTGGAAACTTCCTTTCCTTTGGAGGCAGCAGCTTGGTGAAAACTCAGGTGACTTAACTAAATCTTGTGCCAGAGATTGACAGTGTCTTGATGCCTCATGGGACCGTGTTGCTTGTGAGCTCTGCTTTTCTACCTGAGCCAGAGCTGCCAATAGACTCAGAGTGGTTTCCCATTCAGAGGTTTTAAATGGAAAAAGGGCAGGGTCAGATATTAGGAAGAAGTTCTTCCTTGTTTAGGTGGTCAGGCACTGGCACAGGTTGCCCAGAGAAGCTGTGGATGCCCCAACCCTGGAAGTGCTCAAAGCCAGGTTGGATGGGGCTCTGAGCAACCTGGGCTAACAGGTGTCCCTGCTCATGGCAGAGGGTTGGAAGAAGTGATTAAGGTCTCTTTCAGCCCAAACCAGTCTATGATTCTGTGAATTCCATGCACAGCTACACGAGGTGGCTTTCTCCTCCTCCTGCATTTTGGAGACAATATTTCAAAGAAAGCTGCTTGAAGCACCCAAACCAACAAGCTCCTCTCATTAAAAGGGAGCTGCTGCCCCACCAGATACAGCTGCCATACCCCTGGCAAGCACTGCCTACAGCAGTGCCAGGTCTGAGCTCGTGGTAATTAATGTTTTTAGACAGGTCACAATTCTGATGCATTTTACCACAGGCAGAGACACATAACTGCCCAAAATCCAGGTGCTTTGGGACTTATAAGGAGTCATCCTAGAAAGCAAACTGCATCAGGTTACTCTGGATGCTGAGGTTTATATGAAAAGGAGACCAACTCTTCTCTAGGGGTGTTTCTACCAGCCCTTTCCATTAATTGCTTTGTTAGTGTCTTGCAGAGAGAGTTCTGGGCACATGGGCAATAAAACCTAAGAAATGCACCCTGCTGGCAGGTGGAATTGCTGGCCAGAATCTGCTCACTTTGCATTTGCTTCCAAACTTGAAGCTGTGCCCTAAAGAAACCACAAAGCAATGATTCTTCAAAGAGAACCTCAACAGGGGGACGGGATTGGTTTGGCTTTCCTTGTTGCTTTCCAAAATCACAGAAAAGAGAGGATATTATTTGTCTATGGAAATCTCATATGCAGAGTTCCATCTGCAGAAAATAACAAAGAGAGCAGTGATGATAGAAAATCCAAGAAATAGCTCCAAGAGCCATGTGTTCATGGAAAAGCTACTATTTTTCTTGACTGTAAACACACTTAGGGAACATAAAAATGCAAAGAATCAGGTTACATTACAGATCTGTGAATGCCCAGCTTATCTTGCACACATGCAACCCTCAGCTTTTCAAGCTACAGCTCAAATTCTGCAGTGATCTCCAAAAAATTGAGAAACTTCCAAGTCTGAAAACATCCTGGCTTTTGCTCTTGTAGCTAGCTGGGACCCTTCACAAGATTTTCTGACCAGTTAATACAGCAGCTTAAAATTAACATGGAAGTGACTGAGTAGTTTTGATGGAACGTGACAAGCTGGTACAAGAATAGATTGATGAGTGGGTTTTTAAACTGTAAATCTGAGGATTTCTTTGAATCCAAAATGAAAGCAAAAAATGCCACGGTTGTAAAATCCCATAAAATGTTTTGAATTATTCGAAGGGCTCCTTATTAAGCCAAAGACTGTGAGCTTCTCAGAATCTGAGTTTCTAGTCCTTTCTTGTGGTAACAGTCAGGTTCTGGGTATGATAGTGAAAAAAAAAGTGGATTCCAGTTCTTTAAGGCAATACCCACAGCAGAAAAAGATGGTGCAATCCAGGGGTCCAGGTTGTTTTTTTTAATGGGGCTATTTTTTCTTTTTTAAAAAAATATATAGGGCCTAGACACAAAGCTTGAAAGTCTGAAAGAGAGAACAGCACAGTGGAGAAAAAGGCATTCCATCTTTCTGCTCAGATGCAGCCCAGCCCCAAGTTCTTGAGGTAAATGCTCATGACACTAATTTTTAAAAGCCCATTTACGTATTTTGGAGAAAAAGCAGAAATGAAAGCAATGTGAACTATTAGGGAAAACCAGCAGGGAAGGGAAAGGGTTATAAATTCTTGGTACAAGCCTTAGAACCTATTGAGCAGGGGAACTGCCCAGAGGAACACAAGCTACTTGTATGAAAGACAGTTTCACCCACTCAGCTCAAGGTGATTTTGAAGCACAGAAAATGCACCAGTGGAACACAGCATTGCCTATACTCTGCTCAAAGGAACAAATGTTCAGCCAGAGGAGTACTCAAACAAAGTGAATGACTGCCAAGGCATAAGTTACAAGGGTACTCAAAATAAAAACACCTGCAAGGTGTGTTTTTGAAAGCAGATCTCTTTCTGAGACACATTAAGATGCAAGAAGTACTTTGACAACAGCAGTTTACCAGGGCAATCTCTTAGAAGCATTAGGCAAGTTAAAAGAAGTGACTTCAGAATTATTGCACTGAATATAGTCAATATATACAGCAGAGAGAATTCAGCTCTGTGCCTCCCCTGGAAATTGTTTTTTAATTTTTCCATGCCAGGTCCCCTTTACTTGTATCCACTCATTCTCCCAGCATAATGGCAACCATCTGAATGAGGAAAAGCGTCTTAAAAATCCTTCAGATTTTCCTGGGGTTTTTGTTGTTGTTTGCCATTACTTTGTTCTTAAATAATCTCCTAAAAAGTTGTTTGCTTACATTTCAACCTCTTCATATTTGGCACTTCTGCCAACACCAACAGGGAAATGAGGAAGAAAGGGCTTTACTATTAGAGAAGAGGGAAAGGATTCAGGTCCAGTTACTGGACTGGCTACCCTAGAGGAGCCTTTTTTGAGGCAAATCAACTTGACAAGGATTTTCAAAATACTCCACATTTCAGAGACAGATCAATGGACAATATAAACCCAGTATTGTCAGGAACCTGAAACCAGTATTTGTCATTTATAAGAACATTACATCTCACCATCTATCAACCCCTAAACTCTTGCAGACTTCATCTTACCTACCCTGCCTTCTTGGGAGGGCTTTAGAAGATCCCTTGGTGTCAAGGAGATCATTTTACCATTACTGCACATTAATTTTTAGCAATTTCCTGAAGCCTATGGCTTCACACTTCACAAATATCCTCCAAAAGTAAAACTGAACTCTATCACCTTTGTGCAAGGCCAAAATCCAAACTGGCACCTACATGATATGAAGATGGCTGAAATGCAACCTCTTATTCCTACTGAGGACACTCCAAGAGATGCAATAAAACTGTCAGACAGCCCCTCAAAAGGAGAAACAAAGTCCTCCAAACACAGAGCCAGTACAGCATCCTATGGAAGTCAGAAATCACCACTCACCACCATGATGTGACTCATCACCTGATGGACAAGGCAAAGACAGCAGAGCTAAAAGAGGATCAATGAATGTTCTTCACATCAGCCAGAGACATGGCAACAGACTTGAGATGCTGGGGGAGACAGCACAGCCTGTTTGCCATCACACCCCACATGACAGATCTTATATTAATCCTTTCCATTTAAGAAAGGAGGTGGAAAGGTGAACTTTCACACTTTCACTCCAATGCAGACCTGGAGAGGAGGAAGCTCACAGCCCCTCCTGCTCTCTCCACCCCAGGCCCTTCACCTGGCTGTAAGATGTGCAAATGTCACAATGCACAGGATTTTGCTCCAGCCCCTTGAATCGGATGACATTCCTGCTCTCTGGAATGGCTCTGGACCTGTGAGCAGCATTTTCTTGGAAAGGCTTTTAAAGCATCTCCTGCCACACAGTCCTATTTACCTTCCATTCCTTATGTCCTGATAAGAGCCTGGCTTGTGCACACAGCTGGCTCCTTTTAGCCATGGTGCTTTTAGAGTGATTGTCCCGTGCTTTCCCAGGGTCTTAGTTTAGCAAACACAGTGTGCTTGTCACTTAGCCACAGCACAAATCACAGCACACTGCTCACACTCTTCATACGGGGAGATGCAAGACTTGCCAGGAAGCCAACAGAGGGTGCTGGGCAGACAAAAGCTGCACGGGCCGCACCCCAGTCCCTTGGCAGGTCTGGAGACTTTCCCTTTGCAATGTCTGAAAAATGCTCGCAGGTCTGTCACTAAATAAAACAAAAAACACTTTAAAACCAGCAATTGCATTGGAGCAGGTGGAGAGTGAGCCGGATGGGATGCCCTCCCACAACAATTTGTGAGGTTTTAAATATCTCTGCTCAGAGAAACTAAAAAGTCAGAAAAATCTCACAATTTCTCCAGAAATAAAAATGCTGGGGGAGGAAAAGAGGAAGAGAACACTTTGTTTCTATTCATTTTCAGGAATTCCATTTCAGTACCAACATTTTTTTTAACCTTCAATTAATGCTAGCTATCAAAATGAAGCAGCATTTGGACCTAGAAACATTGAAACTTTGCCATTTAGAAAAGGTCAAACAATTTTCAAAACATTTTTGTCTAATATTTTTCAGCAAGTGAAATTCAGCAAAACCAACGTTTTCCTACAAAATTATTCTCTCTCAGACAATTGGCATTTTCTGAGGCATGATGCTCCTTGGGGGATCTCTTTGCCAGCCCAAGGGGCTACTCCTTCCCTTTTGCCACCAGCTGCCCCCTTCAGCAGGCAGCCCCTGCTGTCCTGTCAGACCTTGGTAACACAGCCAGCTCAGCTCAGGAGATCAAGTCAATCATAGTCTGACACCAGACCTGGATATGCACATCCACAGGGGTCATTAGACACCTCCCTACCTCAGTGTTTTATCTGCGTTTTGTATCTGTTTCATCACCCAAAACTCAGTCACCAGGCAGAGGAGTAAGGAGAGGTCTCTCCAAGAAACCTGCAAATCCCAAACACCTGCTTACACTTGGATGGGATTTACTGACAAATGACTGTAAAACAGGAAAGCTGCACATCAAGGACTTCATTGCAGCTACAGAAGGTACTTTCACAGGCTGTGAGCAGGGTTACACAGAGCCTGGCATGCAGTTGCTTCTGCTCTGACTCCATGCTAAGAGGTGTCTGGCTCACAGTCAACTCCATCTTTGCATAGGCAGACAAGCTCAGGTTTGTCTGTGCTCATCTGTGCAGACATGAGTAACATGCTGGGGCCAAAGTCATAGTCTAGTCCATAAGCAGTCTCCATCAGAGCACAACAAACCACATCAATTAAAGAAGAGACTGAAGCCTTCACCAGGAACTCACCAGGGGCTGAATCAAGAGGAATGCAGACATACACCTGTGCTGCCAGTGTTGGCTGGCATGGGAAGCAGGAATAGCACCAAACAACAGCCACAGACTTCCTCAAAATTTCACAAGACTATTAAAATCAAAAGGCAGAAATGCCATATTCTCTTCTCTACGTACACTGTCTCTTCCCCAGCCCAAGCCATTTGGAAAACAATACTAGAAAAGAGCAGCACTGAAGGAGTACCTTCACATTTCATTAGAAACTAAACAACATTCCCTCCCAGAAACTATCAGGATCTGGGGCTGTAAATTCATCTGCTTACACCTGCCACTCTGTAATAGAAACTGCTTCCAAAAATCCTCTTACAAACACAGCCCTGAGGAGCTATTACAAGTGAGCAAGCCTGGGAACTCACAGGGTCATCACCTACTCATTGATACACAGACCCACAGCAGCGTCTCCAGTTAAAGCAGCCTCGAGTTAAGCCTTGTTCCCCAGATCTGGAGCCTCCTTGCCAGACATCTACAAGAGGTTGTCAAAGGCTTTTGGACTGTGCCAGTCACCACTGGCTGTAGGTGGGAAAAGTGTTGTGCAAGGAATGTTTTCATCAAGGACCTGTTTCCAGTAAATCCAGCTCTAACACAGAATGCCAGAGGGATTTCTCTCACACACAAGATGCTGGACTCTTCAAGCGCTGCAGCCAGAAAGCTGAAAAGGGCCATGGCACATGGCCCTCCCTTACAGTTCCACCACGGTGACCTCAGCTTCAAGGGGGACACAAGACACAGTTTTCTTCCAACCTGGAAAGAGAATAGAAGCCAGCATTACAAGAACCCAGTGTGATGGGAGCTGGAGAATCTGGACAACACCAAGGTCACTTCTGATTCCTTCAGCAAAATCTTAAATAGATGACTCAAGCTGCCCAAAAACCAGGTGCAGAACTGAGTACACAGGTTATATCATCACCACTCTGTGCTTCAGGTGGATGGTTCATATTACTGAGCAAACAACTGCTTCATCTAGTATGGGATGGGTACACTATGCTCTTGCAGAAAAAGAATCACAATTTTTCTATGATTCAAAAAACTAATATTAGGGCTTTTTCAAATTTCCAGGTCCTCATTTAAGAGAGGTCCAGTTCCCAAATTTAAGTTCAAACTGTGAAAGGGCCCAAAAAGGACAGCCTTCATCCCACATTAGAGATTGGGTTTATTCTGCTCACATACTCCCTGCAGAAATAATATTGCCCATGTTCCCACACAAGTCCTCAGGAAGCTCCAGAGCAATCCAGGGGGAAAGAATCAAAACCTTATTGTAAAAGATATACTATCAAATAGCTTTGTGGGTTTTCCACTGAAGGAAGAGCGGCATAAGCATTTTTCAACTAAGAAAAATGTGGCAAACATTTGCCTATAGCCTTAGTTTCAGTTTCTTGAATGCTTCTAACAGTGTAAGTTTTTAAGCAGCACAGAACAACACCCGAAATCTAAACTGCATGTTGGATTTAGAGGAAAAAAAGCACTAAGGTTTTTTTCTAAGATAAAGGAAGACCAAAACTCCATTTCTAAAACCTGTCTTTCTACCAGCAGTGACTGACCCTCTTGTACACCTGATCTGTCACATGCTGGTGTTCTTATACCTCTCCTGAGCCTTTAGTGGCCACGTTAAAGAAGGGCACAGGATTTATTCAGTCCCAGCTCTCTTACGTATTTTATTTTTTTTCACAGGATCTACAGATTACCAGTTAAGAGCAAGAGCTGGTTATTTCACAACCCGATGAGCTGCCTTGGATCATATTTCTGCCTCAGCAAGGGTACAGCAATCCTTTTCCCAGCTCCAGCAAGTTCATGCAGAGGCAGAGCTGGGCACAGGTCCATAGCACAGGGATGCTGGAAGCAAAGCAGGGAGCACTGGGCCAGTCTGACCCTGGCCAAGACTACTGCCCTTGGTGTGCTTGCACACCACAGGTAGAACAGAGAGGCAGCAAGAGGGGAAAGAATTAATTTGGAAGAGCTCTTGGCCCTTGCATATGCACTTTAAGCTTGACAGGATGGAGCTGGATGGAGACAGTGACTGTGTTTATTCAGCATGGTTACTCAGACACTCTCTCTTTCTGGGAAACAATCAATCTGTGATGCCACCCAAAAGTACCTGGCACCTGGAGGAACACCAGGCTAGGCTGATACTCAGCTGCTCCTGCACTGGATGAACACCAGTGTTTGTGAAGGTGGTACTGCCCAACTGCAGAGAGGATTTATTTCTTCTCAGACTTAGACCCTTTTTTACTGCTGGGCTATGTTTTCCTCCCACCTCCCTCCTTACCTACTCAGGTAAGGAAGGTAAAAGGAAACTTTGTGACAGAATAGATGTTTATGAATTCTACAAAAGAATTACCCAGTTTTCCCCTCATTTCCTTGTCAAACTGCCCTTCCTGAGAGGAATTTTGGGCAAGTCGTTGAGTTGGCTGGGTGTCTTTTTAGCATGCTGTAGGAAAAGGTAATTCCAGTTCTGAGATGTCATTTAACTGCTTTGCTTTGACCCTCATACACACAAGGGACACGAGAATACTGGACAATCAATGTCCAAACAGTTTTATAGGAGCAACAGAGCCTCAGAAGGGGTAGGGATTTTGTGACACTGACAGCATTTTACTCAAGCCTGCTTTACCCATGAGACCTCTGTCAAGTCTCATTTCTTGCAAACAGCAGGATATGCCAGTGTAAACTGTTTGCTGAGGAGGTAAGAGTCTCCATTCAAGGAGGTGTTACTGCTGGGAAGCTGAAAAAATGTGATTTCTGTTGAAGTCCTGTTTCTCCTCCAGCACTTGTTCCATGCAGATAGTTTAGCTCTGCTGCACTAAAAATACACCCAAAAGTCAGGGTGAGGAGTGCCCAGGCTGACGAGTGAAGTCAGCTTTGGGGAAGGGCAACTGGGAGCCAATTAGATGAACGTTAAGAAAGGGTTCATCATCTTGGACATTGTCTTGTCATGCATTGCCCAACAAGCACAACTGGCCTTGGAAACCAGAAGTGAAAGGATAAAGGCAGTGACACAGGGCCAGCTGCAGCCTCTGGACATGGGAAAATAACCCAAGCCATCTACACAAAATTGTATCAACTGGCTGTTGAGTAATGGACCCCGTACCACCGGAGCAGCACGGGCTGCTCTGGTGCCAAATCATGCTGCTGGTTTCTGTGACTTGGACCATGGACTAAACAAGGGACAGACCCACTCAGCTGAACTCTTTTGCCAAAATCATCTCAGAAACATCTCAGAAATTGTCACAAATTTACACCCATTGCACCAAAGCCCCTGGAAATTCCAAACTTCTGCAGTTATCGGAAGTTCATTTCATTAAAAAAAACTTCATTTATATTTTACAGGGTACAAGTGAGAATGCTCCTTCCCATATGGCAGGAGGGAGTTTTCCAATGCATAAACTGTTTCTATGAAGTTATAAAGCCAAATAAAGATTTCCTGGAAGAAAATGTACAGCTCAAAATTAGTATGTGCAGAACAGGTCCCACACAGACATTACTAAACACTGCAGGAAACAAACCCTCCTGGCTGGGCAGGGAGCTGGAACGCTGATGGACAAAACGTTTGTCCAGCTCTGCTCCTTTCAACAGAGCAACTTTGACAAGCATTTGCCTCCTTTTCTTCATCAGTGAAAAGCTGTTTGGAACTGGCTTGAATCAGACAGATTGGGAGGTGAATTTGCTACATCTGGTCTTGAAGGCAGCCAAGCCATAAGTCAAAGGCTTCTGGCCCCATGGCTGGGTTTTATTAGAGCACTAAAAAGGTACAAACAGGACAAGATAACTCCAAATAGAGAAAAGGCAGGCATGTCACATGAGGTAAATCAAGATAAAAGCTCAAAAGTAAGATCTCTCTGGCTATGTCTAATGACTCCTGGGATGAATTCTGCTCTCCAGTTTATTCCAACAACTCTTGGTGACCTCTTAAGCAACACAAACCCCACTGTCTTTTCAATTGTCCTCAGCAGATTCATGGCCACAGCCAAGATGCTTTCCAGTGTCTGAGAGGCTGCAGGTAGGAATATTGGCTCCCACACTCCTGCCTGGTGCCCCCCTCTGTCAGGCAGCCCAGCATTCGCTGACACTCCTGGGAGAGTAGCAGTCCAGGGATCAGTGCAGTCAGGAGCTCAGATGAGTGTTTTCATACCAGATCCACCACCTACAGTGGAGGGAGCTCCCTCACATCCTGGGGAATTTGGAGGACAAAAGGGATGTAGGATGGGACAGGGCTTTTCCCCATCCTCAGAGCTGTGATCCACAACTGCCTCCAGGATTGCAGCACCAAGGTTTTGACCCACTGTCCTACACAGCAGCAATACTTGAGGAAGCTCCCAACTTAGTCAGCAGGTGATGATGGGGTACAGCCTGCCAGGAATTCCCCAAGGAGATTTCTCAGAGGGCTGATTCATTGAGGTCTAATCCAGCTATGGGAACACAACAGCTTCAGCAATCTCCCAGTTGAACATTTTTGGAAGGGGGGGCACCTTGGAACAGGCCAGAACTGCTCTTGTTTTAGAAGGTTTGGGTACTTTATGTACCTCTTCTGCTGCTGCCAACCAGTTTGGATTTTTTTTTGTCAGTTACCAGGGAACACAAAATTACAATAAAACTCACTGGAGTTTGGGAGGAAGATACGGGAAATCAAAATCTTGAAACAATCCTACATAATGAGAAAACTTCCTCTTCACTTCAAATCCATCCCTCTGATCCAAACATGAGGATGAGACTGCACAAACATTTGTAACTCCCAGAGAGGCTGACTCTTTCCAGCAAAGTCTACAGACATGGGTTGAAACATGTAATGACAGAAGACACAACAAAGGATATGAAAGTAAGGAAATAAGGCTCTAAATTTTCTAAGCAGTTGTTTATGTTGGTAAAGTCCAAATCCAATTAGACTGCTCCCAGACCAACATTTTGGGTAGAAGATGAGACACCGGGTCAGAGTCTAGTCAAGAATTTGATCTCTTTGAGCAATTTGCTGGTGGCACGTGTCAGAACAAGGGAACGGCCTCAGGGCCACTCTAACTTAGTGTGGTCACTGTGGTCTGGACTGAGGGATTAGGACAACACAAAGCCAGGCTTCACCCCAACGGAGGCAGTGTTCAAGGAGAAGCAATTCCAGTCTGCATCATCAGCAGGAGGAACAACGGTGAAACAGCCTCTCCCCACACTTCTCTCTGCAGGGCAGATAAAGCCAGCTCTAAAAATTCCCACAGGAGGGTTAATGGCCTGATTACACTGGAAAGTCTGGCTTTTGTGGCTACAGTTTCCAAACAGATCCAACCTTCACCAGCAGCAGCTGATTTCCTAAGGAGTTCAGTGCCCTGCAGAGCAAAAAACAGCAATGAGGCAGCTGTAGGAAGAGGAGAGTGGGAGAGACCACTGAAGCAGCTCAACTTTTCTCAAGTTATAAGGAGGGTAAAACTCAGAAAGGGACCATGAAGCAACCTGAAAATCATCACAGATGGAAAAAAAATGATGTTTCTGCCCTTATGATCTCTGGCAGAATCCTGTTTCTCTGCTGCATGTATGCTCTGGGCAAGCTGTTATTATTATTTTGCCTCTGTGCAGTCTCAGCTTGGTAAGACAGGAGCATAACTACATTATTTGTGGAGGAGACAATCTCCATCCCAGTGCAAACCAGACAGGCTGTGGCATTGCAAGGGAGCAGGTATCACGACACCCCTCACACCCAGTGTCATCCTGCAGAAACCACTCAACTGTGATTTCTGACCCACTGCATATTTTTTCCCATCCAGCAAAACTGCTGATTAGGAAAGTAAATGTGGATGGCCTGGGTGGATGGTAACTTCACACCAGGCTGTTGTAAAGACACAGGAAAATAAACGCATCAACAGAAGGTACAACTGGAACATGATATTTCAGTTTGATGGTTATCTAGAGCTACCTGCACTAGGTAGGTCTTTCCAGAACATCGTGCCCTTTCTGGCCCACAGCTGTTGGACACTGAGCCTCCTTCACCCTGCTAGCACAGGCATTTCAGAGACCCACAACCCTGTGGATTTGTGCCTGCCCACAAGCAGCAATTCTGTCTACTAGTGTGAATAATTTGAACTCTCTAAGAAGCAGAGGAAAAACAACACTGTCCCTTTCTCAGAACTGGTGAGGGAAGTACTTCCAAGTATACCAGTTCAGAAATTACCCTGAAACATTTCTGTGAAACTCAAAGGAAATGCATACTAGAGACCTGCTTGTAAGTAGAAAATACACATGGAAAGTTCTGTGCTCCGAGAATTGAGGTTGGTTGAGTCCTGCCAATCCCCTAAAACTAATTCTCTGCTTAATTCTAACAGGTTTTCTCCCTTTTTATGGGAAAAAAAAAAAAAAAGGTTAGCAAGCTATGGAAAAGTCCCCAAATGATGAGGATCAATGGGAGGTGTTTGTCAGCAGGGATACCAAAGCAACCTGAGTTTCTATCTGTTTGTTTGTTTTAAACAGGTTATTTCTGCATAAGATCAGTAAATAAAAAAATCTACATCCACCATCCCATAAATTGCAATAAGCTAATTAAGTCATAATTGTGATTCAATATACACCATGCAAAGGGAAACATTAATGAATTTTACATAACAAGCAAGCAAAGAACATTATTTGTCAGATAGCCTCAGAAAATCATTAAACAGTCCTTCAAGAGAAGTGGCTCAAGTGCAGAGCACTAAAATGATAACAAAACCTATTAAGGAGCCTGTTTAATTAAGCACATACTTGCTGGCACATCTGACACTTATACAAGGTGTTTGTGCTAAGACAAATAAAGTCCTTCTTCTGCTGTACAGCCAAGGAGATGGTAGACAAATCTATTCTTAAAACACTAAGATAACTCTATGACTAAGCAGCCAAAAACCACACTGTGGAAAAATCTATACAGGAACCAAGGGAATTGTGGATCTTTTCTGCAAAGGCCTAGATGAGCCTTGTGTGTGCTCTGAAACAGCTGAGTAACACAGTTTAATTCAGAGTCATGCCACAGATACCTGTGACATCCTAGAGGAAGATGGAAACAGCTCATGCTGGGCTGCTCAGGTTTAAAAGGCTGCTCTTGAGGAACACATAAAACACCAGCAAACCCCAAGGGGCAGGGTGGGCCAAGGAGGGAGCTCCTTGCACCCGTGCAGAAGGGGCTGACAAGCAGCAAGACCTTGAGCCTCCCCACGGCATAGTGTAGCCCTGCATCTTCATTTTCTCTCCTGTTTGTGTTGCATGAACAGCAGTGTATTGAACCCTGTGCAATACACAGGATTTATCATTTTAACAGACATGCTAAGGGTGGCTTTTACACAAATCTGTTACGCGGTGATGCCTGTGAGGAACAAACTGCCTGGCAGCACAGAACACCCATAGCTCACTTCCTCAGAGCCACGACAGGGACAGAACTCTAAATACATTCCAGTCAAACCACCCACGTGCTCCACTAAAACAAAAAAAAATTGTTATATTCTTCACCAGAAACATTTCCTCTGCTATCCTTCTCCTGCTGCTCCTTCTTGTTGATCATAACATACAGTACATGCATCTCAGTTTATTACAAGTTATTGCTTAATCATCATCTCACCAGTACTTTGGGGAAGTTTTATTGCAACTGATCCACCAACACTCAAGTCTATACAATATTCTCAGAATACACTGTAATTTATCCTTGCAACAAGGCAGTTGAGCCAGCAGACCCAGGAACTTCAATTAAAATCAGTCTGATCCCACCTCATGCCCACAGGCACAACGAGTCATCATCTGTCAGCTAAATCAACTTGCGTTGGAAAAAGTCCTCTTATTTGCTTGTCTGGATGCAATGAACTTGGTTTAATCCCTGTACATTCACTTAAGAGTGGACTCGATGATCCTTGTGGGTCCCTTTCATTTCAGAACATTCTGTGAATTCTCTGAACTTCCTTCATGCTGCCGAGCTTCCTGGTCAACACCTTCACCTGCAGGGTTTTCACACAAGCTTAACAGATCTCAGTGCTATACACACACTGCAGTAAAAAGCTGTGCTTCTCCCCTGCTTGACTCTGTTCTAGTTCTCCTGGATTTTAGTACATGAGTCTGAGACTCCTGAGTATGCAATTACTGCCTGTTGACCTGGGCACCATCCTCTACTGTCCCCATTTCTTTGTATGCAGTACTTTACTGGGAGAGGACCAGAAGCTACTTGCAAAAAATAATTCATTTTCCCTCCTCAAAACTTTCTCACAAGGCAAATTTCCCCAGTGCTCAATTCCTGCATTTTGAAAACTCCAGCTCCCTTACAGCTTATCCAGACTACACCTGTATCTCCACAATTTTTCCCAATCCTACAAACCTGTTCATCCTGCAAGCAAACAGCTCTATAAATAATTTTTAGAATGCACTAATGCTGCGTTTGGGCAGAGGTTTGCACATCATTCCCTGCTGCCATGTGGTCTGTCTATCCAGTATCCAACACTGCTCTCGTCAAGCCTACCTACATGACCTGACATTGTAGTTTCCTGAAGCACTTCAAACAAAAGCATGGTCAGAGAAGCTGCGACTTCCCATTAACCTGGGCAGGCACTCAGGAACAAGAGGTCAGGAATAGGCCTATTACTTGATCAACTTGGGCAAGAAGTCAAAAGGCAAGCACCAAAGAAGTGGAATTGCACCTGAAGAAGGGCTGAGAACTGGAGGGAAACGTAGAGCTCTTTCCCCATAAACAGATAAAATAACCAGTCAGTAAAATCCAAATCAGTGGTTCACTCTCAATCACCTTTAACTCAGGAGCTCTCAGGACTTTGCTGCTTCCCAACAGCACCCAGCACACCACCACGTGCCCTGAGGCATATCTCAATGCATTATTCACCAAGTTCTTAGCAAAAATATTCTTTAAGAGGTGCCTTCAGGGCACACACAGGCCCACAGATTCAAATTGTTTAGTGCTAATCAGTCCAAGACTTAAAAATAATAAAACAGTAGAAACCTACTACATGCAGCATGAAGAGTGAGGCACGTTCTCCCTTCTTTTCCCTGTCATGCTTGCTAAGTGACCAAGCTTCCCTAAGCAAAGAAACTGCAAACCTATCCCAGCAGGACAGCTCTAACTTAATTTCAGAGAGATTCCTCCCCTGTTCCCCAAGCCCCACAGCAGATGTAAGGATCCCCCCCTGCCAGGGCAATCAGTGGAACCCTGCCTGGCACAAGGCAGTCAACCCACAGCAGCCCTTCCTTGCACCAGGTGGCCAAAGCCACAAAATCATATGTCTATTTGCCAGGCTTTATTTCAAGTGAAGCTTTATCAACAATTCTATGTTTTTTTCTGCAATAGAGCAATACAAGAAACAAAGAGGAGGGTGGGAAGTCTGAATACAGCAGTGCTGACAGAATCAATGTATTTCAAAAGCCTTTATAAATGATTATTTACAACCCTAAGGGCTCCAAGTACCCTATTCCTGCATTTCAGACAACCCTATTTAGATGTACCTGGGTCTAGGGTCACCACGAAGGAGAGCAGGGGAAACCTGACCCTCTCTGTAATTCCTGAAAGTATGCATGGCATGCTTTTTTTCTCCTGGCGTTTACAGCCAAGACAGAGATGCTGGTAGGTAATCCCTGGCAAAGAAAGGTGGAGGTGTCAGCCCAGGATTTTGCAAAGCAGCTCAGCTCAGTCACCCAGGGCTTGTCCCATTCTTCCTGGCTGCTGGGCTGCCAAAGCCAGGTATAGACATTGCTTGGGCTCACACCTTCCAAGCCATCTGCTGGCACTGCTGCTCCCTGGTCTCTGTTGTGAAAGGAAGGCAGATTTCTGTGCAGTGGTTTTTAAAACCAGAGCGCAGGTGCAGCCTGATAGCAACCCCAGGTTGACCCCACTCAACTGAGGGATAAAATTTTTACAACAGTGACAGTAGCTGGCAAGAAGAAAAGTCCAGGTGAGGTTAGCTAAAGATCTTAGGGAAACTTATTTTCAAAACATTAGTTTCCATCTTCCTTGAACACAATACCTGAAGGACTTCTCCAGAGATTCTGGTCTTCATCTCAATACAGTCTTCTTATCAGTCATCAAAAAGTCCTGAAAGTCCAGAGGATTCCCGAGTAATAGTTCACTGCACTATCAGAACCCTCCATCTCTGCATTACCCACACTGATGCAAAGTTAATTGAATAATGAAAGCAATTCAAATTGCCCACAGCTTGTTCCTATCTCTGCTTGCAATTTTCCTCTGATCGAGGCTTACTGAGGATTGTCTCACCTGTCTCCTGGTGCCAAACTTTAGGACAAGAAGGAATTTTCCCTGGAAGATATTTTCCAGGAGAGCTGCACTTTTCCCTTTCCTCTCCAGTGTTCAAGTGTTGAGCTTTCCAGGACAGTGGGATGGATTTTTTCCTCCACCACTCCTAGCCATGAGTTCTCTGCATTTCTCCTGCTTTTCCTTGTGATGCAGAATGGCCCATTTAGATTTTCTTTGATGTAAAAATTTTAAGGTAACTGAAGTGCTTTGTGAAAGAGGTTGCTTAAAATAAAGCATTTTTCTCCCCTTTTCACCATTTCCTCAAGAAAAAAACCCATAATCCTCAAGACATTTTTTCCCATTTTCTCCACACCAAGACTTCAGTCCATTTATCTCTTCTTGTTTAACAAAACATAATCAATCAAAGCTCCCTCTCTTCCTCCTGTGGGTGGTGGTTTGGGAATCTGATTTCCATTTCAATAGTTCCCCTGAACTTACACAATGCCAAAAGGGAGTGCTTCAATCATCTACTCAGCCCTTCAACAGGTACACATTTCTTGTGGAACAGAGGGAAATGAAGGATTAAAAAGTCTGTTATCGCATCTTGTTCAGCATCACAAGATGTGGTGGGTAGTTCTTCCCCACCAAGGACAGACTAGAGAAACCAATTACTAGGAAATTGTATTTTATAAGTGTTTTCTCCTGTGATGACACCATGGACAGTCTAGGCTGTAGGAACAAGTCTTGACAGGAGTTCTGCAGTGCCTGAAATACTTTCCCAACACCAGGACAACTCCAATGCCTTCCCTGCATTAGAAATCCAACCTTAGGCAAGCTAGGGATAATTTTAGGATCTTATTTATAATCAGGGCAGGGATATGTTGCTTTAAATTTGACTTAGGCAGACTAATGACAGTAATAATATAGACAATATTTAAGATCTCTGAAAGAAGAAATTGCTAGACAAAGTAAAAGAAAAGAGCAAACTAAGAGCAAGAACACATTCTGGTTTTACAATAATTAAGTGACACAGCTCCCATTATCTGGGTAAGTGAATTATGATTCACAGGAGATCACAAGAACACTTTCTTTAGCTTTGATTCGAGTTGTTCACAACTCCCCAGTTTCAGATGTCCAGTTCAATTTCTAGCAACACAACATCACTCGTCTGTTATAAGGTAGAATTTTTTTTTATGTAACAATAACATTCTTCAGCCCTGATTTGTCTCCACAATAGCTAGAAAAGCTTCAAAGGAACCCTGTTTGAATTATTACTTTGACAAGGACCTAGAGTTGTGGGCTCTATATGTAGAGTACTTGTAGGGCTTATGTAGAACACCCAATAAAGCTCCTCTGGACTATAGCTGGGCTGCTGGGTCACCAAATCTATTCATTTGGGAAGAAACAAGAGCAGGGGCTCTCAGGGACAACAGTTGTCCCACTTTACCCTTCAGTGACAAATGGGGATCTCCCAGCCATTCCCAGAGCACCCCTTATACTCCACCCTCTGAAGTACTTTGCACATGTGGGAGGATTTTGCTATAAATCTCTGAAGGTTGGCAAGAGCTTGCAACCTTCAATATCTGCAATAATAGGTGAATTTAGGATCCTATCTGAAAACAGGGAAAAAAAGGTTTTATTGCGCTATCAGCTTGAGACAAGCTCAGCAAGGAAAAAGAGAGGAGCAGGAAGGATCAGCACAACCTAGTGCTAAATTACGAATACACACCACAGGAGAGGTTTCTTGCACTGCAAGCCCCATGCAGAGCCCTCTGGGAGGACCAGTCCCCTCTCTACAGCTCTCTCCATCCCCCTGAGACAGCAACAGCCAGCAGGAGCTGCCACACTCAGCTAAATGGCTCTGCATTTCCCAGCCCTTTGCGAGGAAACAAACGGCTGTGTCTGAAACACCAATGAGTGGGGCAAGGTGGCAGTGCCTCTCCAAGGAAACCTCTGCTCCCTCCCTAGGGCAGGAGGTATCGCTTTGCTTAGCTGGGCCTGGCCTCTCATGGGACAAGGCTGCAGCAATTCTGCTTACATATTTTACAGTCTTATAAGTGAGGAGGCTTCACTTTCACAGGTGGGCTCTTGCCATGGCACATCCCCTCCTCAGAGGCTGCTCCCCACCCTGTCCATCCTTTACCACCCCTCTTTTCTCAGCATATTCTCCCCTCCCTTATCCCAAAACTTAGTTATCTAACCTGAGCATTTTTCTTCCCTTAGTCTGGCTCTTACTCTCAGAGGAGTCATTTCCCCCTGTCCTTTGATGATTGTTATTATTTCTGCTCTGTTAATGCATCTATCATGATCTTTTCTTGCAAGGCGTGAGCAGTCATAAGTTCCTCATATTTTTCAGGGAACCTGTTTAGCAAGGATTCCACCAAAAAAAAAAAAGGTTTATCTTCTTGTCCTGCAGGGTTACAAGTGTCACAGTACAGGGCAGTTTGCTGATTGCAGCAGAAAACACTAGAACTATTAAAAAGCAAACAAGAAATAAACCTCCAAATCCCCAAACATGCTTTCCTGAGGCAGGACAGAAGCTCCTGCCTGGCCAGCCTGCTGAGTTGAGAAACATCACATCCCATGGCTGGAATGCAAAAATAATTAAATTTTGCAAATAATGATCTGGTGATAACACATTTACTACACTGGAGATGTGAAGGAAGGGACAGCTTTGATGCACAGTGTCACCTTCCCTGGCGGGCAGACAGGATATCCCCAAGGCCATTTGCTTTTTTTGTGCTGTGCTGGTAGTTGAGGAAGTGTTTCACACCAAGATGAGTCTTTTCAAAGAATCACCTCTCCATAGGGACCTCTCAAGGGTCAGGGATTAGGAAGGGCTGGCAGTTCCCTACAGGATGAGGAGTCAAGGATAACTCAGTCAGCAAGGCAGGGGTCCCCCATCCCACAGGGTATAAGTGAGACCAGCAGCCAAGTCTGGGGATGGCAGGCAGGGCCCACTCAGAGCCCAGATCATTTGTGGTGATAGAGCAGATCAAGACAGGAGCTCAAAGTGCAGGTCAGTCAGCTCCAGTGACAGTAACCATGGTCAGACACAGCTAAGTGGCCACCAGGAAGGTCTGATGCCAAACTGGGAGTCCCTGGATCAGGGTCCTAATGTGAGACCCCATATGGAGCGGTACATCTACACCACAGCTCAGGGAGCAATGGAAAATCATGGGCTGAGTTTAAATGGAGCCCCTAAGCCCAGGTCCATGACAGGCTCATCAGGCTAATTACACTCAGGGCCCTGACACTTCATCTCCACAGCCCTGGCCAGTATTAGCCTGCACATCCCACAACATCTCAGCACCGGTCTCATAACGAGTAGCCCAGACCTTTTGCCACTGTCCTCTCTAAGTGCAAACTCCACAGCCCTCACAATAGGCATAAATGCCCCTTAATCTCATCCCTCAGAAGTAAGAGGGATGATATTCCATATTACAGGGCAGCCTGTGTCTGAAGCATTGCAAGAAGGTGAAGCAATAACCAGGAACTGCTTTTCCTCTCCCGCATGCTGATGTGCCTTGGGGCAGGGAAAAGCAGCTGCAGGAGCAGCAGGGCACCTCCCAGCCCATCAGTACAGCAGCACGGAGGCAAAGACAAACAAAGATGCAGGAAGTGATTATGCCTTCTGATAACAGAGCTCTGAAGCTGAGTAAGCGATTGGTGATTTGAGCTGACACCAAGTGTGGGGCTTTCATTACAGACAAACAACCCAAACCCAACAGCACAACCATTGCATTTGTTGATATCCGTGAAGAAAGTTAAATAACCTCCTACAGTGGATAGTGCGAAAGTGGAACATGTGGGATACGAGCAACAGCATCATTAGAGGCTGGAAATTGGCCTAGACACAACTGGCACACACACACAGACACCCCCATCAGTCAAGAGGAGAAGCTCAGTGTTCCAGGAGCATCGTGGAATGCTCCCTTCCGGGTGACATTTAGCTCAGTCTTCAGACATCCGACGAGAACACACTCTGCAATAACTGGAGATGTCCAATAATCCAAACCAGAAAAAGCTTTCCATTCTGTTGCTGAGCTGTATCCCTGCCATGGTACTCTCTGACCCTGGGTCAGAACATACAAGCTTACAATCAGAAAGATTTAATGAAAAGCATGCAACAGCCAGAGATCCTGCTGCCAGGGGAGGAGGGGAAGAGAGAGCAAGAGAGGAAAAACACATCAAATGGCTTCTAAAGAAAGAAGCATGTGCACTTCCCAATAGCAGATACAGCTCTTTAAGCCATCCCACTTGGGAGAGCTTCCCCTAACTCTGAGATTTCCTTGAAGGCAAAAGATAAACAGATCATGGGGCCAATATCAGGGCTTTGCAGATGCACAAGTCTCTTAGAAGGTCCCTTTTGTATTGCCTTGGCTTATTCTTCAAGCTCAGAGGGAAGGTTAAATTGAAGTCACCTGCTCTCTGATTCCCTGTGTACACACTTGAGCCATCACAAAGGGAGAGGCAGGTTCTGCCAGGGACAAGATTTATGCACTTAGTCCTTTTGAAGTGAAAAATAAAGGAAAAAAATCCTGTAGTTCTGCTTTCAGAAAAACAGTTCTGGGAATATGCATTTCCCCAACACAAGTTCCATGTAGACATGACATTTAACAGTCCTCAAAAATCCCTCAGAGAAGTTGTCAGACTTGCTGATAGCAATATGTGGAAAGTAGAGTCTGGCTTCCTATTCTGAGGAAACCAACAGCCAGCACTGCTCCTTTGGGTTGGCTCAAGAGCAAATGAGACAGAGATGTTCCCACACGTTCCAATACAGAGCTTCTTTTTCATCACTAGCTCCTACCCATTCCAGTACAGCTCTTACCCAGCTCTCTCAGTCCACCTATCCACTTACAGGCAGCTGAAGTTTTTCAAGAAAATACACCTTGCCAAACATTATTCTTTCAAAGTCCCACTGTAGTGCATCCTCCTAGACCTCCCCTTTGCCTGCTGGCCCCTCTTGTGCCTCACTCTTCCCTATAAGTCCCCATTCCTCTGGGGATACTTCCCTGAGCAAGCAGAGATCTTCCCATTTACTGCTTATATGGTCAGGGAGGGCGTTAAGGAAATAATAACTGAGACTGCAGATAATTTAGGAATAGCCTGGAAACAATTTCTAAGGAGATCAGTCATCCTTGGAATGTTCTAGGAAGCTCTAGTTGTGTTGATGCTTCTTTTGCAGGACTAAAAATATTAGCAATATTGTCTCCAGGCTTAGGTGTCTCAGAACTCCTACATCAGACATATGAGTCCACAGCAAGGATCCATCCACCACAACATAAACTACGGATTGACACCTAGGAAAGAGGAATAATAGGTCAAAAATACATGGAAGTTCCCTTCTCAAACAAAAATTATTTACTTAACTTTCAATCATTTTCAGATTAAGATTTTTTTTTTTTGCCTTAGAGGGTTTGTCTGTTCAGTGATCCCTAACAACCCTGGTTTCAAACACTATTGTCTTCCTCTGAACACAAGAATACACCTTGCACCAATAACACCCTCTGATGAGAAATTCTCTATGTCTCCTACCTGGTGCATCCAGAAACAATGCCTACCATTTGTTTGAAATCTGCCCACATTTGTTGGCTTCCATTTCTTGCTTGGGAAAAGATAGGACTAGGCAGTCTGTACCCATTTGCTTCATGCACCTCCAGATTTTGTTGGTTTCTGTTACATTCCCCCTCAAATCATCCCTTTTCCAGGCTGAAGTATCCCAGAGTCCTTCATTGCTTCTTTTATGGGAGTTTCCATGTCTGGAGTCAAAAGGCCACCCCCAGCAGATGGGACAGGGTATGGTGCTTTTCCACTTTTGGAGCGCCCTGTTCTTCAGAAGTGAATTTTACTTGTGCTTTCACAAGGCTTTTCCAGAAAAGAAAGAAAGCACGGACAAATATTGCTTTTTTTAACTCACTTTTCCTTCTTTTGGAATCAATGGCAATACTTTAAAAGCAGAACAACTTCTCTTCTAAAAGCACAAAAATCCCCTTCTCAGAAGAGCCAAACAAAAGATCATGACTCAGATGTGGGACTTTAACTTCCTCATCCTATGATCCAGACCTTTGACCTCCAACATTCTCTGCTTCTCTGAGGGTGTAATAGATCTCTATGCCTGCTCTTCAGTCTTTTGGACTGATCTCGGAGATCCACAGCACTTCTCAAACACATTTTGGTCAACTCAACAACACTCAGAAGCAGCACCTTGGAATTTGAAAGTTTGACCTTGCAATTGTGGCTTTCTTTTTCACATAAGATATTTGGGACAATAGGGAGGGCAGGGTTATGACTGGTGGAGAAGGTGCTGTGTTACAAATACAGCCATCAAAACCTCCCCAGCTATCCCTGGACTTCAGGGACCCCTCTCCCCGAGGGCAGGCCAGAGGGATTTCCTGGCTAATGTCAGGTAATGAAAGATTTCTGCTGAATAGCTGAATGTTCAGATATATCTTATAGGCCCCTGGTTACCCCAGAGGAATTCACTGGCTGTCAAGAGGATCAACACATCCACAGTGCTGGGATGCTTTGATATTAAGTTACAGCTTTGGCATCACCCTTAAGTTCACCAAGTCAAAGGAAATAGTTGCAGGTTGTTTTATTTACTGAGCACCAAAGTGGTAATAGGATTACAGACGTGTAAAAACAAGTTTTTAAAAACTACAAATGAACATTTAGAGTCATTTGAAGGCGTGTCACATTTTTTAAGGATTCAGCAAACAAAATCTTGATTAGTTTAATACAGTCCTTCACAGTAAGGTTGTTTTTGTGATACAGGGTGTTTCAAGAGGTCCAGACTTCCTTTCACAGCCTATGGGCATTCCAGGATCACAAGGATTAAAAACCACTGATTTCCCAAATCTCAGTTCAAATCAAGAGATTTGGACCTTCCAGCCACTACACAGTATGTTCTACATCCTTCAGAAACATCTGGACCCCTTGCAGCTGTCCCAGGCCCAGACTGTGAATGCAGCAAGGTTCCCACTGCCCAGAGCCTCAGCTGAGCTCAGGGTTAATCTCTGACCATGACCATTCTCTCCCACCTGGTAGAACAGCTCCCAGTGGGTGCTCTTTCTTCCAGCAAGAGTCAGATGATTCCCCAGCTCTTACTTTCCCAGACTGGTCTGGAGACAAAAGTTCACACAGCCAAGGCTGAAAATCAGTGAGGAAACTCCCTAAATGAAATCCTGAGCAGCCGAAAGGAAATCACATTCTGCTTTATGGTGGCATTGGGAACTTTATTAAAAACAAAATAAGAAAACAAAAGGAGCAGCAGTGGAAGGAGACGTTTCTGGCCATATTGGCACCAGAAGAAATGCTTAGCTAGCTTTGACCTCAGCATGAAGCCTTTTCAAAGGCCAGCCCCTGTTTCACTTTGGGCATGACCACCACTCCACATTATACAAAGGTAGGAAGACATTTAAACTGTTGTAAGCTTGATTGCCATCCACCAACTCAGAGCAACATGTTAGTAAAGCAGCATTAAGGAGAAGGAAATAAGGATTGCTGTAGAACAGCAATATTTACACTAAAGAATACTGAGTGCCTTTTAAATTACAATTTTTTACATTTTTAGATGCAAAGAGGGAAGCCTGAATAATCATAATGGTCTCCTGCATAAAAATATTCTTAGACTTTATCTGATACCTTTAACCCAAATTTCTTCTGGCTTAGATAATGGCAAGACATGGATTCCTCAGAGGCTTCAAGCGACAGAACCACCACTGTATCCCTTGGTAATTGGTGCAAAAAATTATTTAATTGTTGCTATTCAGTCAGTGTTAAAACAATGTACCTTCTTTTTCTAGCTTACATTTATCTAAGTTGAATTTCTAGCTGCTGGATCACATTATGCTTTCATCTGTTTTTCATCCATACACAGGCATTGCTTTACCCAATGAAATTCACCCCTGCATTTTAGACTGACAGCAAATGACATTCAACAATTTTGGTCAGGAGGAAAGGCTCCTGCATCCTGCTGCATGTGAAAGGCTGACACTGAATTCAGACAACCAAGTGAAAGGTGGCATCTGCTCTCTAGTTAAGGCTTGCTTAGAGCAAGAAGGACAAGCATCATCCACCCAGATGTTTCTGGAGCTTTCTGAAGGGCTGGTCTGAAGCAGCAAGGCTGGCAGCAGCTGACTAATTTTACCATTGCTGTTGAATTACAGCCATCACCTACTAAAGTTATGAGTATATGGGAGTCCAATAAAAGACAGTAAGTGCCATCAAAGCTGCAGTGAAAGTTTTGTAACCATTCCCCAGGGGGGGACACATGGGCAGGGGTGAGGACACGCGCCCCTCAGCAGCTCTGCACAGTGTGACTGTGCTGCCATCCACGACCCTGACCCTGCTGCTGTTACTGCTGTGCTTGAGAAACAAGGGCAGATTTACCCCTTACCTCAGAATCTGGGTCAAGCTTGAACAGGCTTACTCCTCCAGCTGACACAGCACAGCCAGCTGCAACCAAACTGTAAATGGACAATTTTGAGAATGTGAGTTATGGTCTCATGGGTCTGGCAAGAGCCTAGAGTGGGAGAAAAGGAGAACTCAACTCTCTCTATGAGCTGTGGTACAACTATCCATCATGTCCAGTACAGTGATGCTGTTCACAATCACATCAGGAAAACATACTTGTAACAGCAACACGCAGAACAGTCTGTCGTCCCCCCCACCCAGCAATGACACAATGGAAGAAATAGCTGGTGCAGCCAAGCAGCACCAACTAACTGGCATTATCTAAACACTCTGGGCTGTAAATTGTGTCAGAGCTGTTTTCTGTGCAGTTCAGTCATTCCTTTCATGAGGGCATGAGCACCTGCAGCAGGGGAGCACAGATTACCCTGGCCAGGACCTGCCCTACAGCCCCCTGCAGCTCCATACCAGGTCTGGGAAGCAGCAGCTCTGCAGCAGATCCTTGAACAACAGCAATGGATTGGCTATGGTCTTAAGAAAAACAACTGCCAGGCTTTGCTCTCCCAGTCACAGCCTTGACACAAGCCACGTGGGCAAGATGAGTCTTGGCAAAGAGGGCACGTCTGAGTGTTGAGATTAGGAATTTCCCCACTCTGAGCCAGTGGAGAAACAAAAAGCAAAGGGGAACCAGCCCGCTACATTTAACTGCATGGTTAGACCAAACAAATCTATTTTCCTTATGTCTGTTGTCAAGATGTGGAGGAATTTTTCCATAAAACAAAATGACAGTGGGATATGCATGTGAGATATAGGGAGCAGGTCACTCTCTTTCACTGTGCTGATTAGTCTCTCCCAAATGACATTTCTTGTATTTAATTCCAGGTACTTCTTAGTGTAAGAGAGGTTCTAGACAGGACTGATGCTTAGACAGCTGGGACCCACCTCCACAGCCCAGAGCTAGGACAGGACAAAGCCATTTCTCCAGGTAGACTGTGCATCACAGCCTAGGAAAATTCCTGCTTTCCCTTGTGCCTGAGGCATGTGTGCACACACGTCCTGGATCCAGCTGCAAAGCAAACCTGCTCTACATTGGGTTAGCAGCCACAGGAAAAAGGCTGAAACCTGACTCCAAACTTCCAGTATTGATTAGGCCCAAGTGTTCCCCTTTCCATGCCTTGAGACATTCTCTCCCCGCTCTCCCACATGCACCCCCTCAGTCACAGGATCACCAAGCTGAATTCACCAACTAAGCATCCCGTGTTTCCCAGCCTAGCAGGACGGAAAACCTGTCTGACAGCTGAAGTTCCTGCAAGAAGCATGATGAGGTGCTAAGAAAATAACTGTGCTTACACATTCTTTGGGCTGAAACAGCTACTTTTGTAGCTGGATGAGTTTTTGGCTGGCAGTCAGCTCTCCCTGCAAGGCATCTCTACAAGACACTCCATTTTCTTCCTGTTCCCTAGCAAGTCCCTGCAGGAAAGCAAAGAAACTGGGATTAAACATATATGACAGAGCCCAGCCAAGACACACAATACAAATTCCCAGACAAAGTGCAAGACAAATATAAGCATCACAGAGGAACAAATGTAATATGGACTTAAGTCTTGCATGAGCCCTCTGTAAATGTGATCTAACAGCAGGCTGCACCTTCCAGCCTGGCAGATTCCATAAATGCAAGGTCTGCAACACATCAGAACTCACAAAGAGAGACACAAGAAGTCAGGGATTTAGAAAGAGACTTTAGGGATTCACCATAAACTTGAGGGACAAAGAACCCCTACACTCAATTGGTGGTTGGTGCACTGACATAAAATGAATGGGTTGAGTCCCAACCCAGTTCTGCACAACTGGAGCCACAGGGCTCCAGGTTTTTTTATTGGGAAGGGAAGAAATTAGAAAACAAAAAACTTGTCTGAACTTTCTTCTTCCTGTCTGTCTGGGACAGGCCTCCAGTGGCCTCTAACACCATAAGAGCACCTGATGTCTGAGTGACATTATCAGTGGACCTCCAGCTGTACTACAGATTAGTCAACAGCAGTTTAAAGAAGGCACAAAGAAGTGAAGCAACACTGCCCAGCGACAGCCAATCTTATATTCTTAGTTTTCCCAAAATAGTTCTCTGGGGTCCCAGCACAATACTCCAAAAACTAAATTTCCTTCATAGGATTAACAAATCCAAAGGCTGCCTTCAACCAATGAAGGATTTAACATACCTACCAGTGAAACCCTCAAGTGTGAAAACCTCGAGTATTTGTTGAATGTGGTTCTTCACAGGTTTCTCCTCTGCTCAGGAGGAGTCTGAGACTTGAGGTACTGAGCAGACACACCATGTCCCACTCCCCAAAGGGGAAATCCTACTAAATCTGGCAGCATTGTCAGCCCAGCAGGAAGGATAAGTCTCATAGGAAAGGCTATTCTAGAGATGTTTCCAGGACAGTTTTCCAGATCAGAGACCTTTTGGGATCAAAGCCAAGGCAGAGCTGGCCAGCACCTCCAAGATGGTGACCAAGTGGAAAATCTCCACAGTGGTAGAAAGAAGAGAGGGTAGACACTTTTTCTGAAGTTTCAGTTACTCATGAAAGCAATGTGAAGTTTTCCTCTCTCCCTAAAATATTACATTTGTTTTGGCACTGGGGAAAAGGAATCCTCTCTCCATCATACAGGCATATTTCCCTACTCCTGAAGTGAAAGAGTTTACAAAAACTTAAAAAGAAATGAAAAATCTGCCACCAGAATAATGATTTTTAACAAGTATTTATTTTTAGTATCCACCAGGAATAGGGAATATCAAAGGAACCAAGTCTGCTTGATAATATTGACACTTTTTCAGGAAGCAACCATCAGTGCCACAAGGACATTTTTTGTCATGCTGGCAGGAGGGCAGCGAGCTGCAGACAGCAGCTCAACAAACTCAATCCAAGGCTTTGTTGAACTGGGGTCTAAGTGAGGAAATGCTAAGGGAAGCGTGGAGCCAGAGCACTTCCCATGAGACAGTGAATCAAGACCTTCCTCCTCCTGTGAGTCAGTGTCACAGGAGGCAAATTGTAGAGGTTTCTGGCTGGCTGGAGCTGCAGCCGTGGCACTGCAGCAGACTGTGCCTTCCAGATGCACAGAGACAGGACAGAAGCAGGACAGGAGACCTGCTGGGGAGGGCCCATGTGCAGCTGCTTCTGTTCCAAAGCCTGGCTACCACCAGTCGTGCTGAGAAGATATCAAAGGGGTAGCAGGCACCTCTGCCCTGTGCTTCATGCACAGAAGTGTAAGAAAATAAGAAAGAACAGCTCAGAGGAAAGCACAAGGGATGGGAACACATGGGTCACAAAGACATGCAAAGTGCACAAAAACCATGCAATTACCTGCTGCAGAAATGACAGCAGGATTGTCTCATTTCACAGATCCCTTGAGAAAAAGCAGCCTTTCTCCCACTCCATCCTGCTTCAGAAGCTTTCTTTCATGCCTCTCCTTAGTCTCCTGACTGATCCTCTTCATCCAGCTTTCCTCTGTCTATGAGCAGAACAGGGACACTACCGAAGAGCAAAACAGCTCGTGTGCTTCTGAGAAGCCTACATTCCTCTCTAGTCACCAAAACAGCCCAAAGCCAACAAGAAATGGTGACTTCATGAGAGAAAACAAGAGCGGGGAAAAAGGAAGATGGTTTATAAAGCCAGCCAAATATTAGAAAGTAAAGTCACTGCATTCACATATAACACAAAGCCTCTGGTTCAGTGTGACCACATCAGAGACTGCGAGGATTACTAACAGCCTCTGCATGGGTTTGCTGCCCACACCCATTAAGCAAAGGGTACCACAGCTAAGAGAACACATCTTCCTCTTGCTTACTTATTTGGAGCTCTTGTTTGGAAACTCAGACTCAGAAAACTAAAAGCAGCTATTTCCAAATACTTCTTAGGTGGTTATTCACACACTTGCAATGTTCCATAAGCATTTGTCATTGCTGATTATCTTAGCAAGCACTGTTTGCGAAGCAGAGGTGAAGAAATGGTGCAAGGACAAGTAGTTTCCATCCCACGTTAAAGCAGGCCCCACTTTCATGTAGCATGGCTGAAGCACATGGATGACCTCTTTACAAAAAGTTCCAGGGACAGACACCACAAGCTCTCCTCTGATTGAGAGGCTTTGTAATCCTCAACTACTTAACAAAGCCTTCTCTCTCCAAAGTTTCATGTTGTATCAGATATAACAGCCGGCCTAAAAAAGGAAGATGTGATGAAAGTTCAGAAAGAAAAAAAGCATAAGTGCAAGGAAACCCTGCAATTTCAATCCACCTCATGCAGTCAGCCTGAAGAACAGGAGGCAAAACCCCAGCTCTGATGAGAACCACAGGAGCCTGGCAAATAATTTAAGAGCTGCTTAAGGAAGTGTGCTGAGGAGGTGCTGCAATCTCCACCCCAGGATGAAGAGTGCACAAACTGAATTTAAAAATCCATGGAAAGTAAAAGAGTGAAGGACTGTAAGTTAAGTTGTCATCAATTCCCACTGCAGGGTCAGCTTCTGTGAATAACCTTCCAACACAGGAGACACTCCTTGTTTTCCTCTTTCACTCCAGGAGTTTCTCTCCAGCTGTGAGCTACTCATTTCTCACATGCTTTCTCCTGAGGTTCTCATCAGTGGCAAACAATGCTGCATGGATCATGCTGGAAAGTGTGGTCTCCACTTCTTGTGTCACCAGGGAGACTCCAGTAAACTGCAGACATTCAGAGATGCCAGGGTCCTACCAGCAAATGGAAGAAGGAGCATCAGGACTGGGTAAACTACAGTGACTGGCTTAATGCAACAGCTACCCAAAGGGCCAGTCTCAATCCCACTGTTATTCTGTACTCTGACCATGTTTCCAGCACAGGAGGTGCCTACATGAGTCAAATTCAGTTCACTGAACTGACCAAAAATTAATAGTACAAAAAATCCACTGCAACAATGATGGGCTCGGTCACCTGGCCTGGCTGCATACACCCAGGCCATGGGAGACTATTGCAGTGAGTGCCCAAAACAGGTATTTTGAGCTGAAGGAGCACTGGACACTTACTCTCTTGAGAAACTCATTTTGTGCATGCTGAACAGACTTTGTGTGGGCTGGGCTTACATGCCACTACTCCACCAAAAGGCCATGAGACAGTCGATAAGTCTGTGCAGCTTTTCCCAACTTTCGTCTTATGTATTTTAACATTTTTTGGGTGTGATTTAGAACAATCTCTTCCTACCTGTGCATGCCTCACACAAGAAGATCCCATCTCTGATGGGAGAACTTTGCACATCATGACAAACAGCAGCAGCAAAACCCTGCCCTCCACTGAAAATTCCATCTCTACATACAAGTGGTCCCTCCAACTTCGCTGCTGGGTGAAGATGTTTTCTTCCTCCCACAAGAGATAAGCCACAGGATCTGTGCAAGTCACGCTCCCTGCAAGGCAAAGCAGCAGCAGGTAAGGCCAGTGGACACTCCTTACAAGGAAGTGGAACATTCCCTCATTTATGCACAGGAACAGTCATCGTTACCCTAAAGGGTGGGGGAACAGATAGGACTGGGAGGCAACACAAGGAGATAATGGAGAAAACCAAGAAATGTGGATTCATTGTATTTTTCAGGCTTGAGTTCCTAGAAAAGATTTCTTTCTCAGGTCTTTAGCAGCATGAAGCATTCTTCAGAGGACAGCTGAATTTCCAGAACCCTACAGCACTTGGGGAGAGCTGGCAGAGCAAGTCCTGGGCACTTCCAACCAGGCACCTCTGGCTCTGTGGCTGCCACACTGCTTGTCTCATCTGACCAAAAGAGAACTGGGTAATTCATTTGGTTTTACAGAAAACTATTAATTCACAGGGAAACATGTGAAACTCTGCGAATTCCCAAACAATTCTAGCAATAAAAAGTCTGAGGGTTGGAAACCCTCAACTATTTTGAAGCAGCCATTTTAAACCACACTTGATGATTTCAGTTGACAAGATTACTTGGAGATGATATCCTGCCACTTGAACAAAGGCAAAATTTAAGGTAAAATCACTCAAAAGGACAGCGGGGAGGTGTTTATATTGGCACACCTGCAAAGGCAACTGAAAGAAGTGACAGAAAGCCTCAGCAAACATCAATCCCTGCTCTCACCAGTCCTCTCAATAACTCACACTGAGAGATGGAAGTCACACCTCCTAGCTGCATTGTCCCTGGCCTCTGGATGAAAAGCACTTCTGGGTAAAAAAAAGGATACTGCTACGTCTTCCTTACATTTTCAAGTTAAAATGAGGAAGGCAGGCCCAGGGCCTTGTCACAGCTTCCAGTCAGTCACCACACTATTACATCAGCCACAATGCCACAATTCCAAAGAGAGGCAAGCATCAAAGTTTAAAAAGGAATCAAACTGAATCAAAGGAATCAAGGTTGAATCAAACCCTGCAATACTCCCAAAAGACATCCTGAAGCTTAATTATTTTTAATCTGGGGTGGACTGTCATCCTGGAACTTAGTCAACTGAAAAGCAGACATTCAAAGCACTTTACTCTCCCCCTGCTGCCCCTCTGCTCTGTGTCAGTCATCACTTCTGGGTTTATAAAAGCTTAGTGGGATTTGCACAGAGCCAGGCAAATCAGGCTCCTCCATTTACTGCTATACAACAAATATATTCCGGTAACAGGCTGTTCTCCTGCCAATGCCTTCTGTTTTCCAACCCATTTCATTTTCTTTAGTGACTTTATTTCAGACAAGTGGATAACCAGAGCCTTGGGCTGACTCCATATGTGGATTCTGCCTCTCAGGAGTGCCAGTTAATTCTTTGCAGAAATCCTGCCCATGTAGGATGCAGGTATGAAATCTCTCCTCCCCATGCCAGACACAGTTTATTTGCTCCTTTTTTGGCTCCCCTTTCACCATCACTCAGCCCACAAAGCACTGGCTGTTTCTCTGCCTGAGGCTTTCCCCAGCTGCCTCCCTGCCTTTCCTGCCAGGCTCTTGCCAAGGAAACCTGTCCATACCTATGCAGGCTGAGGCCCTGCCTTTGTTTTGAGCAGTGACGTGTGCTTGGGGTGGAGGTCACCATTGTTTCAGCTCCCTGATTCCACAAAGGAGTGTTAATAAGTTCTCACAACTGCAGTAAATGAAGAGTGGCAGCTACACCCAGTCTATAGCATTAGAAATCGTTGTTTTTCCTCTTACCTGACAAATTAAAAAAAAAAAAAGAAAAAAGGTTCTATCTTTCAGAAGGTGCCTGAGGTTACAATACCATCTAGGCAGAAGCCACTAACTTTAAGGAGCTTTCTCTCAAATATGTCAACCATATTTATGCATAAGACAGGGTCACCCTGCCCTGAGCCTCATCCAAGGACTCCTGAGACTGAATCAGAAATCAGAGCTGGGGTCCTTCCCTCACGTACCATGGTGTCTCCCCTCACAAGGAAGGGATGCAATGGATAATGCAGCCACCATCTGTAGTGTTCAGACAAAGCCGTTTTCCACTGCTAACACAAAAGTACAGCTGTGCTGTGGAAGGTAGATGCATGATCACAAAAATTAAGTACCTTTCACTGAGCTCATGAAACATATTTCTTGCAGAGAAATTGTAAAAGACCCAGTCAGAAGATCTCTAATTTGTCTCAAGAGGTACACAACTTTTAAGGTGCTCTCTGACTTGAAGGGTGCAATTATACACCAACCTTTGGCTTCTTTGAGCATCATATAAAGAAAAGAAAACAGTAGGAAACCTCTCCCATGCCCCTTCCCTGCCTTGTGTAGAAGAAACTTATGTACAAGAACTAAAACATCAGAGCCAGAAGCCTTAATTTGCAGAAAATAATCTCATTTTTCATATTCAGTGCAACATTAAAACCATCCTCCCAAAACTCAGCTGTGCCAAGGCTTGTAAGCTTGCAGTGAAATTATCCCCAAAAGAAAACTTTCACTGTCCCAGCAAAAAAAATGAGGAGGAGTGGAAAACAGAAACAAAATTACACAAGTGGTGAAAAGTAAAAGGAGGTGGTTTAGGCACATCCCATCTTGATATGCAATGTTTCAGTAACCAGGGTGAGGAAATGGGTTTTCCTTTTAAGCAAGGGTGGGCCAGATCCTTGGCTGGAATAAATCAGTGCTGCCCTGCTGAAATCAATGGATTGTTGCTCATTCACAGCAGCTCAGGGTCTGGCACATGGTTTTCTCCTGACAGTATCACAGTAATGTAATTTTAAATTAAAATCATGTGGAGATGTTGTTTTGATAAAATGTTGTTAAATGCTAAATATACCAAATGTGAACTGAAGTAAAATGAACCTAATAGGAGAAAGAGCAAAGGGAATGCCTCTCTGTTGCAATATGGACTCAGAGGGTAGAAAGAACTACAGGACAATTTGATTAAATCCCTTGAAGCATTCCCACTGACTAATTAGTCTCTACATTCTGGAAGGTTTCAGGGTTTAACATATTTCCTCATGCTCACTACAAGTTCACTGGAATTCCTGCCGCCAAAAGCACCAAGGATGCAGAGCACAGCTGGACCAGCTGGCAGAGGGGTGACTGTAATGGTGATTCCTCACTAGCCCCCAACAGCCCAGAGGGGCCTGCTGGACTTGCAGCTGGTGAGTCCTGCACAGCATCCCATTGCCAACTGAACTGCTGCAAACAGCTGAGAGAAACTACAAGATAGTCTTCAGCTGCAGACATGGAAGCAGCACCCTGGGAAGCCCTTGAGCATCACAGCAACCAGTCAGGGGAGACATTGCCATCACTTGTGCAACTCTGTCTGGTTTAGTCACAAGGTGGACGTGAGCAGGACTATTGCAGCCACACCAAGCAGGGAGTGATGGATTTCTCACAGAACGCCACAGGCACTCTCCTCCCAGCTGATGCTCTCCCTCCTAGTTCCATCCTCACAGCCATGGCAGTGGCATGGCAGTGACATGACAGTGACCCACCCTGCCCTGTCTAGACAAACCCCAGTTACCCCGATCCCAAGCAACCAGGCTTCTCAGCCTCTCTCAGGATCAACCAGGAAGATGCTAATTCCCTGCTGAAGTGGGTGGCCACCTTTATTATGTTTCAGGCCTGAGAAATCTCACCAGTGCACTGAGAACCACAGGTCTCCTTCCTAATTACACAGCAGAGCACCACATGATTCATGTCAGCAACTCCCCGGCCCCCTCAGCCCCATCCTGGCTGGTGTGACACAACAAATGTGAGTGGAAGTGATTAGCAGGTTGCAGCCAGGGCTGCCCACTCAGCAGCACCATTACCAAACAGGGCACCCCAAGAGCCACAGCCAGAGCCCTGATGAATCACTGCTCCCCTGCATTGCAACATCGGAAGTTGCAATTTAAAACCCATTGCCTGGGCTGCTCTCCCATTTCCCAGTGAAGGCTGGGGGAAGGTGGAGAACTCGGGCTGAGTACATTATAGATGCATTTCTAAATTCCCAGGGGAGGTTTGAAAATTAGAACTTAGCTCTAGGGCCCCTTTTGTTTTTGTTTCCCCCTTCCCTCCTCTCTCTCCTTTTGGTCTGATTAACTTTAGTGTCTGGCTTGCACAATTTTATCAGGTTGGGTTTGATGAATCATTCATCTCCAGCAAGCAACAGTGAGAGATTGCAGGCCAGGCAGGATCTGTGTTGCAGTAACCAAAAACAGCAAAAAAAACCATCTCCACCAAGAGACTGAGAATGGGGGCAGGGAAAAATGAGACAGTGGGCCAACAGCACTCATGGACAGCTTTCCAATGTCTGGTCTCAGACAACTAGCAGCACATTCATTTGTAAGCCTGCCAGACCTCCTAGGAGACCTAAAAGGCTGCTGTTATTTATAAAGCTAGACGTAGCTATTCTGCCTGTGTGCAAGACTAGCTCATTGTATTTATAGGTACCTGTCCCATTCACCTACTTCTGAGCCCTCATTCCCACAAACCCATGAGGCTGGCAGGATCTGCCATCAAACACTGAGATACCTCTCCTTTCCAGGCAGGGCCATTTGGAAGTGTCTGTCACCACTGCAGGGCTCAGCAGCATGTACATGTAAATATATACCTGAAAGCCCCACATTTCTATCAACACACAGGAAGACAGGTTCAAGAATTTGTCTTCCACATGGAGAGCACCAGATTTTACATTTCATTTGTAAAAAGCTCCCAGTAAATCTTAACGACAAAAGTTTGATTTAGTGGTGGTTTAAAACTGTCAGCTGGCTTCAGTAGAAAAGATATACAAGCCAGTCCCATCAATTCTGGCAGCCCAGAATCCCAGCCCCCCCTTAAAAAAAAATCAGCCAACCTAGATTTTATGCCTGAACCTCAAACAATCTTCCCATAAATCCAACTCGGAGCTCATCCGGTCAGGCATGAAGAGCTTTGCAAACAGTGAAGCTGGGGTTGTGGGCAGGCAAAGGCAGCTCCCTACAAGTTGCACTAGGGACAGGAAAAGCAAGAGATTTGGCCTTTTTAGTTTGTAGGTGTTCACACACAAATACAATAGAACTTTTCTATTTTGAAGGTGAAAGACTTACATGTCAGCAAAAAAAAATAAAATTGGCAGAGGCAGCTGTATGTCACATGTCACTGTTGAGACCAGCTGGGCTCACTCCTGCCAACCAGAAGCCTTGCCCAAATGGAGATACAGAAACTGAGGCTAAGTGCTGCTTCCAGTTGCCCATACATTCAGAAACTTTCAAGAAGAAGCATATTCTACCAGTCCCAATCTAAGATTTCTTAGGTGCTTCAATTTGTGGCATCATTTTGGGCTAGCAGTTGTTAAATCAGGTCTAAACCCTCGTGCAGTTGTCCAGGCCTGGCTCCCTCAAGCAGGCACACAAGAAGTATTTTGGCGCTCTGCAAGCCTCAACAGTGGGCAGGTCTTGAGAGGGGTCTCAAAGAGGCCCCTCAGAGTAAGAAACACAATCCAAAGGCCATTTCCCCTGCTTAATTTCTTGGAATAATTCCCTCTCCCTGAATTAAAAGTCATCTAGAGAAAAAGATCTATCTTTTTGTATTTAATTTCAGGGACTTACTATATAATTTGATGTGGCATAAATCCAAACCCTTAAAAAACACTCAAAAGCCAAGAACCAAGGAAAAAGTAAAGGTGGTCCCTCAGCTTAGAGCATACCCATATCCCACATATCTGTCCAAGACAGCCAACAGTCCAAAGCTGAGAGGGAAAGAAGCTGAGATGTGTGGGGCTGGATCTGGAGGTAGGAATTTGCACATCTTAGTTCCAGTATCTGACTCACTGCTGGAGTGAGCAGGTGTCTCTCTACAAGAGGTAGCCACAAACATTTTAACCCAAATTTACATTTCTCTATTAAAGTCGTTATCTACATAATGTAGCATTTACTAGTAATAATCTCCAAAGATTCTCAACCAATTCCCAACCAATTTAGGAACCTAAACGATACAGCTTTGGGTTAAGGGTGTGAGAGAGATGAAGTAAAGCTGACTCAAGCTGCTTCCAGTAGCTAAGCTGAGTGAAATACAGTGAATACAGAGCAAACCTGATTTTCTCCTTGCTGCTGCACACAGTATTTGCAAGCAATTTCACTGGCTGCAACAGTTTAATGCACACAGAAGAATATCGAGATACTTTGTGCGTTATTTACACATCTAGTTGTGAAATTCAGATCATAAACTGAAAAGAAAACTAGATTTTTAAAACAATTTTGTCCTTTAAGATGCCCATTGCAGGGACAAATGGAACCAAATAAATGCATTTATGTACTTTTCTCTGTGAACTTCCAACTCAAATGATCATTTGTACCTCTCTAGGATTAACAGCAGCTCACAGTTCCCTGCTCCATGATCATCATAGATTTTACTTCATCACTTCTACCTTGTAGTCCATAAGCACAGATGATTTATAGCAGGTTCTTTAAAAACCCTCCAGTCTCACTGTAAGGCAGTGAGGAATCTATGTTCTCTGCTAGGTTAAGGCCACCATCAGTTGACCTCAGAAGAATGAAATGCCACCAAGTGTGCTGGGAGAATGAAACGACAACACCTCTGGGAAAGGATGAAGAAAAAAAACCATCCATGCAGAGTTTATTTTGTTATCAAAACCTGACCATCCCAGGTGCCTTAGAGGATACCTGAGGACCTGTCTAGCAAAAGACATGTAGTACTTAGCTGACTGGTAACAAGATGGGTGCTATGCACTCACAGCCCAGAGCTCAGATTTCATTGAGGTAAATTAAGTAGCGACCTACAGCCACCACTACCTGAAAGCTGACCAGTGACCATGGTTCAGCTCCTAGAAAACAGCCATACCTGCCCCAGATCAGCAGCAAGTCAAGCCTGGAAGATAAGCAGCCCCTCCATGTAAGAGTTCCTTCCCCTCAATGTGAGCACACGCAATCTAAAAAGACATGTGGAATCTTCCCTGGGTCTGTATTTGGGGGACACAGGATCCTTTGGACCTCTGTTTTGTCCTGGCCTTCTGCTCCCATGTTTTTAAGGGTCTGAAGACTGGGCTACAGCAAACAGCAGACATGGAGTGTCTCTGCAGGTCACTGCTCCATCTCCAGATCTCTGGTGTGGCCAATGCCAATTCCCTGTCTGCAAAGCAAGCACAGATTTTACAAAAATCATCTTTCAGGGGAAAAGCACCTTCTCTCCCCACTAGCCCCATCCTTGAAGCAACACTAAGCAGCCTCTGAAGTCTGCTAATGTTGGTGTAGCAGAGCTGGCTTTTCAGGAGGACTTTTAATATCATCACCAGGACAACTTATTTTTCAGTGCTGAAATGTTGCAAGAAGAGACACCTAAAAAAAATAATAAATAAATAAATAAAAGTTTACTTCTAAAAGTAAAACTAAAACACTGGAAACAAACACTTCCATTTCTGGAGTCTGGGGAAGAGACAAAAGAGTTTCTCTTTCAGGGTCTCAGCAACAGAACTGAGCAATGGATGGCAGAGTAGCTCTCCAAGACATTTGAGGAACGTCCCACAGAGTATGAAAGCAGTACTTACAATGCTGTTTTGCAACTGGGAGAAGAATCACAGTATGATGCAGTAATCAAGGAAAGGAGTCAGATTCATAGAATATTTTTTTAACCAAGAATAAATTGTAGTTTCCTAAACTTTATTGCGGTCACAAAGTCAGAACAAAGTTTGATAAAAAAATGCAATTATTGTCCACAGGAAATCTTGAAAAATGTCACTAAATGCTCAGAGGAAAAAACAGTGAGTGCCTTTTTAATGAAAACCAAGCCTATGTATTGCTGCTTTCTGAAAGCAGTTTGGTAAATGGTTTTGTTTTCCAATACACAAAACAAATACTGGAATGGGCCCATAGTCCTCTCTTCTCTTGCTCCAAGCCTCCCCATTTTTCAAAGTGAAATAAAGGATGTCTCTCCTCCAACTTTAATACCAGTAAACTGTTTCCAAGTGTACTGTGAGCCAGAAGGGAGATAGGGCAGTAAAGGAAGGTCAGAAGACCCTGATGTATCCTGGGGACTGCAATGAATAGACAACAAAAAGCAAAAGCAAAACCTGCTCCTGACAAACTAGATTGGGAAAGTGCCTGGATATGGGGCTTATCATGCCCCAACTTGAAACTACCCAAGCAAAGCACACACCCATGTCTCTACATGAAAGCAATGAGATGGGAAGGAAGCACAGTTAGGGTTTGGTGCTGCTCAAACCCCATGCAATTAGAGGCAAGAGTAAACACCTTATTCAAGGATGAGCAATCATCCCTCAAGGGAAAACCCTGGAGCTTGCAGCCCTCCCAGGAAGGTCACAAATGGGTACAGGAAACAAGCGGAGACTTGCACAAAGGGAATGAGCTAAACCTCACTGCCTGTGAGTGAGGACCTGAACAGACAGGTTCATGTGCTCCAGCACTGGGCACAGATTTCAGAACAAACATGTGGGAAGCTGTGGTGTCATGGAACCTTTTATTTCTGAGGCTCCAAGGTTATTATTTGATCTTTCTTCCTAATACAGCAACTGCCATAAAAACTCCAGTTTGGCAAGAGCACCTAATTTAGTGCTCCTGACAAGAGTCTTTCCTCCATAGCAGAATAGCTGGGAGCATGAAGCTGGGAGCAGATCTGTTCCTTATAAAGACAGTGGATCCTCAAATTGTACCCAGCTCTCATCACCCTTCCCTTAACATGTCTACATGCCCATTACACAGGATTCAACCTCTCCCAAACAACTCATGGCTTGAATAGTAGTCTTTATTTTTCACTTTCAGGGCTATCCACTTAGTACACCCAAGTTTACAGCCTTGCAGATGCTATTTCCAATTCATAAGGGCCCAACAAGGCATGATATGTACAGTGTCTGATCCAAGAAATTCATACTCTGAAGACTTACTCACTGGTAGTGATTGAGAACACTTCTGCAGAGCTGTGGGGGCTCCCAGGAAATGAGCATAGGGGCTCCTCTGTAGTCACATCCCTGCCATCATCACACACAACGAGGCAACTCTCAGCAGGCTCAGAAGTCTTTCCTCTGTGGAGGAAGAGGTGGTATGAAGTTGGTACCAGAACTGTTCCTTGCAGATGCAGGGGATCCTGAAAATATACCCAAACTCTGGTCAATCATCCCTTAACATACATACATACCCTCATACAAGCTTCAACAGACACCTTAAGAACAGAGACAGGTAATATGTGTCAGCACAAAACATCTAGGTACCTAATGCCTGAGGAAAAGCCTATTGAACTTCTTCAGCAGGCTCAGGAGGAGACAAATGACAGCTCATTTGTTGCCATAAGTACTTGTTCCTCAGATGCCAGGGCCAGTCAATGTGAGCTAATTAATCTCCCTGAAAAAAATGAAACCATCTGGCTGCACAGCAGCCACTCTTCCTGCCTGGGCGCCAAAGCCCACATGGCAGATCACGGAGAGACCATACCAAACAAGGAAGCACAGCAATGACATATTCTTTGCTACTGTCACACAGCCCAAGTAGCCACCTGGGAAGGCCAGGCAGCCACCCAGACTGCAGACGTTTCCCTCCTCTGCCCACTGCCCTGATGCATGGGAAGAGCCTCCCCTGCCCAGACACGGGATGGACAGCCAGGTGCCCTCGTGCCATGGTGATCTGTGCCAGGGGGCCAGAGCAGGCCCTTTCCAGCACAGCAAGAGGAGCTGCTGTCTGAGGGCCAGCAAGATTATGCAGCTCTGGTCACAAAGAGTGGGGCTGACAGTGCCAACATGAACAGGGGCAGCCCATCTGCCTCCAGCCCACCTACTCCTATTGATCCTTGTCTGTGAGCACTGACTTCTATTCATCTGCTGGTTTCCTGGCCACTGGGGAAGGAGGAGTTTCCTGCTCTGCAGAGCCACAGTTTGGCAGAAGTACCTGCAGCCTTCACATCCCAGGTCATCACGAGTTCTTGGCTTTGCCCCTGGTACGGTCAAAGTCATATCCAGCCCCCAAGGCAAAGTGCCAGGATCAGGCTCACAATGATGATAGATAATTACCAATAATCATTCGAGCTGCTCCCCACCTCCCACCACTGTTATGAGCAGGAAAACCAGTGGAGGAAACAAGCCTTTCCTGGCAATGACCCAGCTAAATTGAATCAACAACAAGTTTTGAATGATGTTGAGACTGGTGACCACTAAGGGACCTCCAGAAGTGCTGCTGTTTCCCTTACATTGCTGCATATATCCACTATCCAAATTTTTCACATATTGGTCACATAAACAATATTCAGAGCAGTAATGAGACAATTAAACCCATGGTTCACTACTAACATGGCACTTGAAGTCTTTTCCCTCACTTACCAAAAGTACTGCCTATCACCAAAGCAGGAGCATAGTTTTTGTTAATCCATTTTTTTTCATTACAAATGATGGCAAAACCAAAGTGAGAGTACTAGGAAACCAACACATGTAAAAAAAAAAATCCCTGAAAGAACCACAAATCATACTCCACAAAAATTTAGTAGGATAACTAGAACAGCAGCACATGTCCCCCATGCCAGCTGCCTGGACAGCCTCATCACCTATGGCTTGCAGAGGTCCTCCCCCAAAACAGGAGGTTTCACTTTTTAACAAAGAACAGAGTTAAATTTAGCTCAAGTAGGTAGAAACAGGCAGAGCTTTATTTCAAGAATGTTGCAGTTGCTCAGTGCAGTACAACTGCTAGAGCTAGGAAGAGGGAGGGGGGAGAAAAAGGCTTTGTGGTTAATTATGAGTGTGCTAACATGGTGAGAAATCAGGCAGTGAGGATGGCAGAGATAATTACCCTATGAGCTGCATTTCCCTTTTGGACAGGAGATAATGAGACGTCCTTTGCTGTGTACAGGAGTCTCCTAGCAGAGGTAACCAAAGAGCAAGTAAGGTGCAGCAGCAAAAACCCACTGTCCTCTCACCAGTGCTGGGAAACAGGGCCAAGCATCCCTAGCAAAGCGGGAACAGAAAAAAATTAACCAATTCTGGGCAACCGAAGTAGTTTTCCCTTCTCCTTGGGCACTCCTCATGTTTCCTCATGTGGGCAACTGCCCCAGGTTGCCACAGATGTGATAGATGCATCCTGCTTGGCAGGGACCTTGACTCAGGGGGAGGTACAGAAAGGACAGGTGCACTCACTTCTTGAAGCCTGGGAAGGCAGAAATGAACTACTTGGGCTGAGAAGCCCCAGAAGACTCAGGGAAATGCATGGAATATCACAAAGCTCTTCGAAAAGAGCCACAGCACAGCAGCCTGCAACCAGGCACAGATTATCCTAAATCCTTTTCAGTGAGCCAGGGACCACTCCATACCTGTGCCCTTGTAAGGTCTCCAAAGCATTCAGCTGCCCAGGGAAAAGTCTCAGTTTGAGAACGTTAAAACAAATCTACAAAACTATGTGAGCAAAATCATCATCGGGTACACGGTTACTCCAGGCAGAGAGGATGGAGAAGCCTCCTTTTGCTCAGAGATGGAGACAGAAAGCTTTGCAGGTGTGTTACCTTGCAAATCCGAGCTAGTCCTGGAGCTGACAGGGCTGTGGGATGGAGTTCTCTCATGTTTATTTACACCCTGAGTCCACCTCGGTACCTCTTCCCCTGGAGCTCTTTTGCTGATCACGAAAAGTTTCAGTTAATGACGCTATTTTTAGCACCCGCAGCTGGGAGAAGCTAAACCTTTTAACAAAGCCTGCTCGACACTGTAACGAGCACATTATTGAGGAGGGGGAGGAAAGAAAAAAGGTGGGGGTGAGCCTGTATCTAGGTCGGCATCAATCTCTCTCTGTCACCTATAGTCTTGTTTTATGGGAAGCATGTGGATAATAAATGGTGATTACAGAAAGTGAAGGGGAAGAGGCAATCCTGAGAAATTTATAGATGGGAGAGAACTCACATTAATAGCAGATAATACAGAGCTGCAAAACTGTTATAAAAAAAAGACATTAGAAAAAGCTCTATAATTGGGGTTATTAGACAACTACACCAGGGTTTGGGGTTTTTTTCCATTCTGGGTACATGTCACAGTGATGTATGTCACTTTTGATCGTGATAATAACAGTAAAATATCCATGTTAAAGCCAAGTACATTAACTTCTATATTGGTGTAATTTACTACGTTATGAGTTCCCATCATTCAGGAGCCAGACAAAACGCTCTCCTTATGATGTCGATAACTGTGCACACATTTTACAGGAAGAAGTGTTTCTTTAAATATCTATCATATGTTAACGAATTCTTTTAACTTGCCATTACTCTTGTCAGAAAAGACAGGGAGCAGGAGAAAAGGGGTAAGCTATTCATACTGCTAACATACATCATGGGCTGGATTTGCCATTGCCCTGTGTCTGTCTCATGCACAGCTGCTCTTCCAGCCAAGCATATGAGAGACTAGTTTGCTATATGGAATGGGGCAGAATGGACTGGACAGAAGCCATTATTTTTAAAAAATACATATGTATCAATATGATATGGAAGGAAACATTACGTATTACTCACTTGCCAATAAAAATAGTAAAGATAAAGGATTCTCCTGATTTACAAGTGTGGTTCAATAACAGGAAAGTGGAGAACTTGCCTCTCAAAGTTAAAGGGATGCTGTACCTGGGTAGGTGCTTAGAGCTATAAATAGAACAAGCCAAACCTCAATCCTTTTCTGTCAGTTCTGCATTGCAGGAGCCAAATAACTGCTAAAGGACCCACAAACCTGGTCATTCGCAGGCTGTAACTAGAAACAGCAGTGGCATCAGCACAAGTGCTAGGTGAGGCTTGGGCTCTGTGAGGAATCAGAGAAGAGGCTGCTGATGGCTGAGCCTTTGGCTCCAGTCACTGCAGAGCTGCAGTCTACTCTCAGGCTGCCTCTCCAGGCACCCCCACACCCTGGGGCAAGTCACTCCTTTGACTACTCTTTCCAAAAAGTGAACGCCTCCAGCTAAGGGCTGTGATTGCGCAGGGACAAGCACATGAAGCCTCGAGGAACTGCAGCAAGAATCCTTCCTGCTTCAAGATAAACTCGTTCTGAGGCAGTGTGGAGCTGTAAAGCAAACCAAACTACCCATACCAAGGGCAAAAGCATCCTTAGAGAATCTATTTCAAAACTGCATGGAAGAGGACTTGATACCAGTGTGATATCAAAAATGGGGTGGGCACTCAGAAGCTGGGCTAGAGCAAGTTTTAATGCTTTCCAAAAAAATCACATAAGAAAATATTCCTTCTTCCTGCAGTACAAACCATGCAACACAAAGCAATCACTCCCAGTTACTCTTAGCCAAGAGTACCTGTCCATAACAGCAATAAGGCCCCACAGCTCCCTCCAGCCGCTGAATTCCTGAGGGCCAAGGGGTCTGTAGGGCTCTGAATGTGAAGGTAGTTCTGTTCACACTCAGCTTGGCTCATTAAATCAATCAGTTCACTTTCAGGATAAGGCACTGAGAAACGCAATCAGCTCCCCCAAGCTGCACTTTCAAATTGCAAATTGCAGAATAGCTTCAATGTTAAGAAAGAATTAAATTACCCCAGCTTTTTTCCAAAACAAAACACTGCAGTGTGGCATTACTGAACACCATCCCACCCAAATGGAATTTGATACTTCATTCGAGCCCAAACATTTTGCTTCCACATATGCAGCTGATTAATTGAGGATTCAACCATTTATGCCCTACTATGTGTTGGGCTGGGGTTTTAGGGGTTTTATCTCTTAACAGTAACTGCATTTGACCTACACACAAAAGGTGTTAGAAGTGGTACCTTGGAAGTGAGACATGGCAAACTGGAGAGTTCTCTCCTTCCTTCATTTCTGAGCTAGATGACCTCACACCTACTGAAGACCCTGCCTTCCTTCCTCACTGTGTGAGTCACACTCTGCTCTTCCCATTCTCTGTAGCCTGGACAGTCCCCTGTCTGAATGGCTGGGAGGTCTCTGCCCTCTTTCCTGGTGTTACCCACCCTGGCACCCAAACCTAGATACCTGCCACCTCC